>NC_133812.1:7151622-7463241 GCF_043250625.1 Sebastes fasciatus
TTTTGTTAGGGGATGGGGGTGGGGGGGGGCTATGTGGACCTCTTCATCTGCAGCAAAACACGCTAAAAGTGAATGAGCCACGCAGCAGCAGCAGCCGCCCTCCCCTTCCCTGCTGGCAGCGGGGTGTGGAAATGTTGACACACCGCGCGGAGAGAGCAGCCCCAGAAACCCCAGGAATCCCCCCGAGAAGACGCTGGGCGGGAGGGTGAGGTGGAGCCTTGGAATGCACTCGGAGGAGTCAGTCACTTATTTACTAGCTGAACTCAGTGAACCCTGCCTTAGTCAGCCACTTCCACCACGGGCCAGACTGTCCCACCTCTCTCTCCCACTTCCCTCTTGTTTTCTTCTTGAACCTATCCTAATGCTTCCCGTCTGCTCGCCCCTCCTCTTCCATCCCCCCCCCCCCCCCCCCCCCCTTATTGACAGACGCGCCGCTCAGTGGCTTTCTCATTGGCCCGGCGTCTTCGCCCATGTGCCCCCGAGCGACCCGATCCAACCCCCCAACCTGACCCCCGTCACCCTGTTGCTCGCACTCTGGCAGGCAAACGTTGAGGTCATAAGCTCATGATGAGTAATAAAACAAATGTCAGTGGGAATGTGAGTCAAGCTGCAGTCTCCAGTGTGTGTGGAGCACAAAGAGCCGTCAGTATCATTCCTTGCATTTACAGAAATAAATTGTACCTGATGTCATGCTCGAGTGCTTATCACACAAAACTGTTTTTACAGTGGAAATTAAGGTTTTTAATCAGACTCGGGGTCCAAACTCCTGCCGTGGTTCGGGCTTGGACAGAAACTATGCGGGTTCGTGTTGGGTCAGGCTGGATTTGTTTTGGGCCCAGTCATGCTGTACTTATCGGGGACAGTGTTGCTGTGGTCATTGATTAAGACATCACTAGCAACATTTTTAATTTCCTCATCAGTTAAAGCAGCAGTGGGTAGAAATGGAGCAAATATGATTTAAAAAAAAGTTATTTTTATAAAACGGTCACTATATCCTGACAGTAGTGCATGAGACAGGTAATCTGAAAAAACATCATGTGTCTCTGTGTCCTCCGGTGCTCTTAACGGCATCCGCAAGATTTCTCAGACCGGAGGAAAACAACCAATCAGAGCTGATCTGGAGTCGAGCAGGCTGTCAGTCACTCGCGAACTAGGTAGAGCTGATCAAATATGAATCAATATTCTGTTACTGTAATACTTATATCTATTTGTAGTGTACTGTTTAGCTGTAAAATGAGAACGTTTGTGACCCCATGTTGAGATCTGTTGAGGAAATACCAAGCACCGCCCACTTGCCGGAGCACAGCCAATAGGAGCGCTCTCTCTCTCAATGAAATGACTTGTGATTGGCCAAAGTCTCCCTTCACGGGCTTGATTTTTTAAAGCCTGAAAACAGAGCCATGAGGAGGAGCAGAAGTGTAGTTTTCTCTCTTCATCCTGCCATGTTTGAATGACCGAACGTTTACAGCAATATGCCGACTCTGTGTTGACGGAGACAGGAGCCGGTGGAAGTCAGTCATTGGCACTGAGAGATTAATGATTAATGATTAATAGCTGTTTCAGTCTCTCTCTCCGACCACTAATCTGATGGGAGAACAATAATCCATGACTCTGTGGGAATCCAGCGCTGTCTTGTCAGTGATACTCTCTGCATGTCAATTACTCGCACTGGGAAAATGTCAATGGGCTTCATCTGAATTCAGCACAGCAGACAACTGGAGCTTCGCACAAAAAATGACAGCTACACGAGTCATTTATTCTACTGAAAGATAGAATAGATTTTATGAAGACAGAAAAATAAATAGTTAGTCAGCTATCTTATGTTATGTGTGTGTGTGTGTGTGTTTGTGTGGTCTACGGGAGGATCACTTGACCTTGGGATATTGAATGAACAGTCAGAAGACAGCAAGGAACAAGCTGTTCTCAGGTCAGCAGCCGGTGTGGATGTGTTCAGCAGGGTGCTGTTCCCGCTCACCTTATCACCTCCATCTGGCTGCTGGACTGATCCGTGTCACCGGCTGACACATTAGAGCAGCAGCTATCCGTATGCTTCCATGATGTGCTCTGATTCCCCCGACCCACAGCAGGGAGATTAAAAGAGTTTGTCTGTTAGTTAGCGGGATATCTTAAAATAATCACATGTTCAGTTTCGGGTTGAAAACTTTCATCATTGAAACAGAAAAAAGCAGAAAATCCTCACACCCAGACATTTGGTAGTTCAAGTCGACTGACTCTTTCAGCACTAACTACAGTTGGTCTTCTCATCATTTAGGAGATCAAGTCTGCGTCTCCAGTGAGACAAACACTGAGACACATTCAGAGACGGTTTTGAATCAACCCTACAGCACTACTTCCCTGTAGAACTTGATATTTGAGTATGGTTTTGGGTTTGTTGCTGTGGTGTTTTTGCACCTCAGAGATCAGTTTACCCTTTTCACTGTCTATTCATTCACGGTGGCTCGCCATGCTGTTCTTCTATGTTGCAAAGTTACTAAACTGTTGCCTGTGGTCATTTTAAAAGTGCTAGTTTTTTGTGGTTGCTGAAGATCTTTTAAAGTACTTCCCCCACACTATTTCCCTTGAATGACATTTGAGCTCGGGCCTGTCTGTCTGTGTTTTTGCCTGTGGGTAGGTAAGGAGCAGCTATAGAAAAGACACACATTCCACAAAGCCTTCTTTCCAAATCAACCGATGAGCGCCTTTTTTTTTTTTTTTTTTTTTTTGTACCTTTTTTTTTTTTGACTCTCCACACCGCAGCAGAAAGTAGGTCACCTGCTGACCGAGGTAAAGTATGAGGCAGCAGTTTGCCGGCCGAGGCGGGTTAGGGGTTGTGTGTCTCCGTGCAGGAAGCTCGTTGCAAAGGAGACGTTAAACACACAAGTTCCTGTTTGACATCTGTTTCCAGCGAGGCTTGTAGGACAGCCACTCATGCTACAGTACACCTAGCCGCTCTATCAGCCAGGTTTGTCGGTTTAACTGCTCTGTGACCCCCCCTTCCTCACCCTCCCTTCCTAGAAACCCAAAAAATTCTGATGACGTGCATGTCATTGACTCCGTGCCTAGAATAACACAATCTTAAGCGATACAATCAGGAAAGACAGGTCCTTACGCAGGCAGCTACCCTTTCAGACTGCAGACCCTTAGGGCTGTGAATAATTAACCAGGTGTGTATTTACGGAGACGAGGCAACAATGCGTGTGCACGGAGTACATCAGATTGATGTGAATGATCACATCCTGCCGATTTTACACTTAAAATTTCTCAAATTGCAGCTCGTATGAAGGCATGATCTGAAAGAGGAATTCTCCAAGCGAGCGTCAACGTGACAGCGTTACATTGGCACACACTGTTGGGGTTTGTTGTTTCCCCGGGCTGCTCAGAGATGGCTCTAATTTGTTTTTCCGTCATCAATAAACCGGTTGTAAACCGCCGCCGGCCTTCCACGGGCTTCCCTCTGCACACGTATGAAGGCGGACACACGAGGGGGGTGTATTTTTAGCTCCGGGGAGATACTGTGACCCGCCAGACATCGGAGGACAAATTATCCTCCTACTACACCTTGCTTCGCGTGAAACCCTAGATAGGCCGAGCCGGAGTTAAAGACGGCGGCCCGGGCCCCGCGGGGCAGCGCTGATGTCAGAGGCGAGGAGCTGAAAGGCAACACGAATGAGTGACAAGAGTCCAGGCGGAGGGCCAGCGGAGCACAGGAAGAGCCAGGGCACAGCGATCCAGGTGTCATACTAATGCTCCCACCTGCTCTCCACACGGCTCCAGCTCCGTGATGTCATCATCAGCAACATGCAGAGCACAGCTCCATCTCACACTGCAAAAAAAAACACTCTCTTTCACAAGTCACCTGGGCTGTTATTAAGTCCAAAAATCACATTTTATCAAAACATTAAAAAAAAACGTTACACTTTCTATGACGCCCATGTCTATAATGCATTTTAAACATACTTCTAATGCGTTAAACTCAGCTTATAGCATAGTCTATCTATAGTTATAAGCACTCATAAATATCTCTAATGCTTTATATCATTAATCACAATGCATTATAAAGCATTTTATAATGACTTATTATAAGTTTAAGGATCATCATACTTCATAATTGCTGGTCATTCACTAACTTTTTTTTCAAGGATCATAATGTATTATAATTCCCATAGTTCTAATACATTATAATATTTTTTATAATGCATTATAATCACTGTTATAATGCAGCCAGTTTGTAATGTATTATATCTGTCTATACTTCAGTTATTTTAAGCCACACCATGATGTTTTACTAACCCTAACCCTAAGTAGTTTTGTTTTGTTTTGTTTCCATTTACAACGTTAACCACATGTGTAAAACGGCGTCTGTCATCCGAGTGAAAACACGTTTCCTTAGAAACATAACTGAGAATGCATGTCTAGTTGTATGGGAACGTAATTATGTAGGAGACAGGGTTGCAGCGTGCTAAGAATTTTAGATTAATTGATGTGCTTTTTTAAAAAATACTTTATTCTAGCTTTTCTTTTTGTTGTAATAATCATTCACCTAGTTTCTATGGAAGCAACATTCCATTAACATTTTTCACTTGTTTTGAGGATGATAAAATTCAGATTCATTGTAATAGTGTCTTATTTTTGTAGCTTTGGCCATACTTTATACAGTATTATTGTACTCGCCAATTGCTGGGAACAAGGCAACAGTTGGCTCGTCTGACCTTGTCTTACTTTGGTGATTTCAGTTCTATTAAAACTGATAGAAATGTTGGTTAAAACTAAGAAAATAAGACAAAAAAAATTATCCTTTAAGTCTAAAAGTGATATGCAAAGTTGAATTTCTTTTTTTGCAGTGTGGAGCATTAACATTAATGTGTGTTATCGTTAGATGCTGTAACTAAATGCCGTACAGTTACTCATCATGCATTCCATCAAAATAGTGTTCTGCCCACTTCCCTCCTCAGAGGAGGCAGATATCCTGCAGTCAGGGATGTGATACAGTCTGATTTTATGAATGTTATATTTTCCTGTATGGAAACAGTGAGGGGTAGTGGGCCCAGACTACATTTCCACCCTTTTTTTTTTTTTTTTGGTTGAAGCGTTACAGTGGCTGATTCACATTTTCCACTTACTGTAAAGCTGCTGGCAGCTGAGCGTTCTCTGTGAGTAATCTGTTAGCTGCTTGCATGATGAGACAGCATCTTCTGCACAAAGTTACGTCTCTGTAACAACTCATCATCACATCTGACACAAGATGCAGATGTTGTTATGTAGTGAGATATTTACTAACTTAACAGTCCACTCTCAGTAAATGAATCACGATGCAGAGTGAAAGCAGCCGCTTTGCGTACACCGAACTGCGTCTATCTTAATGATCGTTTTGCTGCAAAACCAATTTAGCCGCGAGGGATGAAAATTCTGTTTGATTGTGCACTTCAGGACTTTAGAATCTCAGCAGCATCGACCCGGCTCTGATCGATGATAAACCACGAACGGAGGGTTTTGCTGGGGGATTCAGGGAGGAGGCTGCGGAGAAAAGAATCGGCTCAGCTTCTCTCCGAGAATGTGGGAGTCGGTGGGATGAGACGGGAGCTCTGTTTGTTGTTGCTCCGCAGAGCTCCAGGCTGAGATCAGACTAATCAATAGCGGGGATAATGTGGAGATGAGTAGTATGACATCAATATTAGGCGCAGAGGCCCAGCAACACCATTGTGCTGCTCTCCAGCTCGCTCTATGCTGAGTAAACAGTGGCTCCCCAGGGAGAAAGGAACTCATTGATGGGTCCCTTCAGCCTCTTGGCCTCTGTGCATTGTTGGGCCTCGCAGACACAGCCACCAATCAGCAGGGGGGGGGGGGACTCTACCTGCCGGCGAACAGAGCACGAGGTGACCTGGTCGATCGGCGGTTAAATACGACGACGTCTTAGCGGTTTGCGACATTGATGGACTCCCCCCCCACCCCCCCCCTGTCCACTCCACCACTCCAACGTTTTATTGGATTGTGAAATAAATCACTGAGGTTCTGTTGAGACGATCCATGCGAGTGATTGAGTGGTTATGGTTAGGGTTTCACTGACGCCTGATCGCCTGATGATTTTATAACAGCTTTCATTTTCCCACTGGGACAGTATGCTACGAAATGAAATATGCACAATTTGATGAAAAACCTGTGCTTATAAATCGGAGGTGGAGAGCCCCGTCCCGGCGGCAGCTGCTCCTCCTCCGGCCAGGAGCAGAGCTTCGCCTCGCTGCTCCGCTGGGAGCCGACACCATGCTTTGGCCTGCTGGAGGGAAGAACCAGTTTAATTGCAGACCCTGCTGCAGTAAAATGAGAGGTTTTCTAAAGGGACTCTGGTGCTCGGAAACACTACCGCTTTTGACCACAGGGACCGCCAAAATCAACACAAAATGAAACTCCCTTGTCGTCCACTTTTAGTGGACGTACATTGACGGTGAGGAGTTTCCCCGAGCGATTACGTTGCAGCCCGTTTAGCGGCTCTCCCTCATTTCTGGACCAATTTCGAAATTTTTTGTCCCAATTAGTTGCACAAAAACATGGGAAAATGGGGCCCAGGTTAAAAAAAATACCGGTTCCCTTTTAATGTTTGCTTCTTTAAAAACATGACCACAATCTTTCTCAAACTCTAACCCGGCGTTTTAGTTTCCTAACCTTAACCGAGCGAGGCAACACGGAGAGGCGACTGTTTGTTCTAAACAACAATTACGGCTCCTGAAGAGGTTAGCGTAGCTGCTGCAATCAGTTCTATCAGAACTGGAGAGTATTTCTTCATTGAAAGAAGAGCAAAGAACGGCACTGAAGGCTTTTCTGGATAGAAAAGATGTTCTCGCTCTTCTCCCGACTGGCTACGGCGAGAGTTTGATTGACAGATGGTTCATCCAATCACCTGCAGAGTATGTTTTCAGAGCCTGCCGACGGCTTCTCCGATGGTTCTGTGTAACAAACCATCGTAGACAGAGCTGATCTGGAGGCAGAAATAAACCTCGATGCGTCAACAGCTTCTGTATTCTGAATATTGTCCTGCATTTCAGTACAAATTATCAGCGAGGGTGTGAAATGACTCATTAATCCAGTTGGTGCCGAACAATGAGCTTTCTCATGTGTAAGGTGGAGTGGTAGAGGGGACAGACTGACAGTCTTCTGACAGACTTGAGTCAAAGCTTGTGAATTGATAACTACCCAGGATCCTCCACTGTGCCTTCCTTCCATCCCCCCCTCACGGCGAGCATCGCTCCTCTCAATGTAGCGGGGATGCCCGATGTAATTGGCAGAGCTTTGATGTGACGCCGCTCCGCTAAGCCTCTCAATTCAGCACTTAGCACTTAACAATGCACGTCTCTTTCATCTGCAGAGCCAATTAATTTGTGGCGTGGAGTAGAATTTCAAAGAGCGGCTGCAGAGAGGGCAGTATATGTATGTTTTTTCCAGATTTCTCAGTGGAGGATGGTGTTGCGTTACCATACCACGACGCATGTGTTTTGAAGTTTTTGCACAAATGAATTGTCATCGGAGGTGGTCACACGGGGCAGGGGAACCGGTTCACCTCAGGGAACCTCCGTTTTATCACTCAACATCAGTGTTTATCAGTAGTAGTGTTTGATTGAAGACAGCAGACAGCAAGTTCAATCTCGTCACTGGACGTATTTATTGTGTCGAGAGACAAACAGTCCCTGAGAGTCATTCATGCAGCGCTGAGATGTACTATTAGGCTTGTGGAACATTTTATGACTCATTCCTGGCTTCCTCCTTCATATTATGACTCAGAGGCACAGGGTGAAAAAAAGTTTCAGACTTCAGTCTTCTGTGTGTGTGTGTGTGTATGTGTGTGTGTGTGTGTGTGTGTGTGTGTGTGTGTGTGTGTGTGTGTGTGTGTGTGTGTGTGTGTGTGTGTGTGTGTGTGTGTGTGTGTGTGTGTGTGTGTGTGTGTGCAGGAGTGAGAGACGAATGCAAGAGGCCCCATACTGTATTCACCAAATTATGTAATCAGATTACAAATGTGAAAGGAGCTTGAGTCGCCCCAAGATGCATTTATAAAAGTAGGTTACTGTACATCTAGTTTACTCTGTGAATGATTCATTTGAACATTTGGGAAGTTAAATTCATGAAATATAGATTTGTTTATTGATTCATGACAAGTCATGCATTTTATGAAAGTGTTAATCCTGACACCAGCCGGTACCCACGAGGCACGGATGTCTTTTAGAGCATTTAACCCATTCAAAACCCAATTATGTTCCAAACACACAACAAATTTTGCAATGGTGGATTTCTACTCTTCATAACTCATTAGTAAAAAAAACACTGAATTAAAAATTACAATAAATAGTCTTAATAGACCTTTTTCCATTCCAATGGATGGATTTTTAAAAATAATAAATAAATACTGAGTAAAAGCTATAAATCTTTCACATGATATTTTGATATGCACAAGTAATATTACATCTCATGTTTACTTTTAACACAGTTTAAACACAAATTATGTACTTAAACAATATGCTTAATAGATTCAAATGTACCTTACGATAATTGATCTATACACCGAATGTCGTTTACCGGAGGAAGAGAGCAGTCTATGCTCGCGACACAGCGCGGTTTGATCTCATGTTTAAGCTGCGCTCGCTACGGCGTGCAGCGGCGCCCAAAGCTGGGCTTTGCTCGACGCAGCGAAAAGCCGTCGTGGCGCTGCGTGTTGTGTCTGAAAGGACCTTCAGTGAGTGAGAAAGGGAGAGATAAATGGAGAGATCTAAGAGAAGTAAATACTCCAGCAGGATGAAAACGGAAAACAGATCAATATTAGTTTATGCCAGAGATTCACACGCCAAGTTCACACCAGAGGGGCGAATTATTCTGTTTTTCTTTCCTTGGAGTTAAAGGTAGAATCAAAAGTTTAATTTAAAAATGCTGCTGCAGTGTGCTTATTATTTTGTTATTTGCACTCCTTTAAAGTCACCAGAATGCAGGAAACAAAGTGTCTAAAGAGCCCCTCTTTGGTTTGGAAATCCTCCCTTTTTTTAAGGTCTCAAGGTTGGCAAGTATGACCGGACTTTCACCCCAGGAGACCGCTGTTCGTATCCCGTGTGAAACTAAAAGTAAATGTTGACTTTACGCTTGTTATGTAACGCTGTTACGTAATGTTACGTAAGAAAGACCGCTAAGGGCGGCTGTTAGTTACGTCACGTTACTATTTGAACACAAACCATGCTCTTTTTTCTAACCTTAACCAGGCAGTTCTGTTGCCTAAACCTAACCAATCATTTCACAACATTAACCACATGGCACTGTGCCTTTCTGCAACCGTGATACGAGGCGGATATGAAACATATTTATGAAACATGTTTTTGGTTCGGAAACATTGCCATTCAACGTATCTGTGGTTTGCAGAAATATCACATATTGCACAAATTGAGAATGAATTATGAAGTGAAAATATTACATTGCAGAAGTAAAACGAGGGGAAGACCATATTTCAGACGATGAGACAAATCCCCATAAAGTGCAGCACCTCCCTACAACTCAAACACATTAGTAAACATTTCAGGAGTCAAGTATTACACTTGATAAGATGAAGATTTTTGCAGTTATTCTTTTTGAAATGAAACATTGCAAACAGGTCTGACAGGCCTCTTTAATGCCAAACAGACGTGTTTGCTCATACTGAGTAATCCCCTCTAACATGGTGCATAATGTGTGTGGCCCTGCACTGCTCTATATCTGTGGGAATGGGGAAGTGAAGTCCAAACGCCCCCACCACCTCCACCTCCTGTGTGTGTGTGTGTGTGGAAGAATGGGAGGGGATGCATGTCCTGCGGCCAACCCTGGTGCTTTGTGAGCTGTTTACGAGTCTCCTCTGTTAGCCCGGCTCCTCCCACCCTCCACCCCCGCCTCCCGTCACCTCGCCATAGAGAGTTTGTTGTGACGAGCCTGAGCAACTGTTAGAAACAAGATTACAACAGCCACGCAGGATGTGAAAGAGCTCAGAACAAAGTCGCATTTATCATCGAATTAAATCTCGACGGTCGTGTTTACGTCACCCGGTGTGACTGTGGATTCCTACGTCACAAGGAGTAAAAAAAAAAGCTCACAATGTACTGTATAGGTATCTTTTTGGAAACTTCTGAGGCAAAACAGCAGCAGTCAGTTTAGTTGACGTCAGCTCTTCCCTCAAATAACCCCCAGTCAGTCAGTCAGTCAGTGGAGGGCTTGATGAATGGACCGTGACTCACTCTGAGCTGTTGCCCCGACAGGTGAAGTCTGAGCTGGGGCTTTTTTTTTACGAGTTCTGTGAGCTGCAGAGGTGAGAAAAGTTCACCAAATGAGGCGGGAGAGGACCATGAGGCACTGCTGAGCCATGCTAGTAAACTGTAAACTCATGCTGGAGCTTGTGTGCAGGGACTGAGATCCCTGAGATACTGCCCCAAAACACACTGAAGGAATGTAGAGTCGTCACACTTCATAATCAGTGCGTAATAACTTAGCAGCAGCAGCAGCAAGAACTAATGAAGTACGTTTTTAAGACGTTTGCAGGACGGTGACAGTTCAACAGGTCTAGTCTGGAACTTAATAGATAAATTGATATGTCTAGGGTATCCCAGGCATTATACATGGGAAAGAAGAGACTAGAGCACACACTGACATTTTAACAATTGTTTGCCCAGATATAACAAACAAAGAGAAAAGGGAAAGCAAGCTCCATGAAAGTTATTGTCATTTTAATTTGTCTCCATAAAATATTGCTCTCTGCATAGTTATTTTCCTATAGCTGCAAAAAGCAAAACTCTACATTATGTTTCAGATGCATGTTGTCTGGTTATAATGCAATAATTTAGCTTTTATTTATAATCATGAGCTAGCAATTTCTGAAAAGTAACGAAAGCCAAAACTGAATTGCTACAGAGCACTTTAACAGCCATCCTGTGGAGATGAGACAAAGAGAAGAGTTGTGCATTAGTTGTTTAAAGTCTTCTTTACAGGTTTAAAAGCGAGTCTTTCCAGTCTGTATTGAGTCAAGTGTCAAAGTCTCTTAAAGGGTCTGTGAAGAGGACCTGTGTTGATGATTCTTAGTTTCAGGTGATTATACACTAAAGAAAACATAGTTATGAATATTATATTCCATGTCTGCCAATAGATCCCCCAAAATACTACACAATGGACCTTTAAGTTGCTCATTTTCGCACCTCAAGTACTGTATACGTCTCGAGTCCAGGTCTCACGTCACTTCTGCACCTCTGCGTTAAAGCTGCAGTGGGTAGAAATATGATTTTATTTTTATAAATCGGACACTATATCCTGATAGTAGTGCATGAGACAGGTAATCTGAAAAATAATCTCTGTGTCCTCCAGTGCTTTTAGCGGCATCTGCAAGATTGCACAGAACGGAGGAAAACAAGCAGTCAGAGCTGATCTGGAGTCTGCCGTCCAGCTGCCATCTCTGAGAGCCGGCTGTCAATCACTCTCAAACTCCGATCAAACAGTCAAACTAGGCAGCGCTGATCAAATATGAATCAATATTCTGCACAGCCGATAGGAACGCTCTCTCTCTCTGAAATGACCTGTGATTGGTCAAAGTCTCCCGTCCCGGGCTAGATTTTTTTAAAGCCTGAAAACAGAGCCATGAGGAGGTGCAGAAGTCTGGTTTTCTCTCAGAACACTTGAATTACAATATGCTGAAAGGTTATTATGGAATGTGTGCCCAATTATGTAAAAAAAAAATCCTTTTTTGTTCCAGAGCCTGTGTGTCGTAACAAGATTAACGTTTTGAGACTGAATAACAAATTCACATGTGTGTGACTAACTTCCTCCCTCAGAGGGAGGAGACTGCCTCCATGCTTTCATTCTGTGAACTGTGTTCAGTTTAACTGTTCAGACACTCAACTCAATGGAAGAGTCAGCTGGCCAACGTGCTGCCAAGAGCCAAATGTGGCCATGTTTTGCAACAGACAAACTGAACCCCCAAAACCTACAGTATGCAGTCCAAGTCAACTGTGTCACACATGATTGATGAATTTGAGTTTGCCTTAGTAAGCAGCACTACTCAGATTGTAGGTGTTAAACATAGAAGCTCTTTCAAACTCAACACTTACTTATACTTTGAGGCCGGATCCTGATGGATCATCATGATCCATGCTTATGCCATGATGAGATATAGAAATATGACACAGTGGCTGAGGCAGGCGTGTGTGTGTGTGTGTGTGTGTGTGTGTGTGTGTGTGTGTGTGTGTCGACAGTGTTATTGAGCCCATGCTGGCTGTGAGTCGATGGCCGGCTTTACATCAGGACATATTGAGCAGCGGATCACAGGAAAGTGGGACATGTGTAGGACTTCACCATGGATGGAGGGCAGAGAGAGAGCAGCCGGTTTAAAGGGTTGAATACCTACTTCTGACATGTGGAACAGCACCCATTCATCAACTCCTGGAACATAAATCACTTGCTATCACATCATCCCTAAGTGGGTGCTCTTATCTCACTGGAGAGTTCCCAAAGATTCTACTGTGTGCCTCTTCTTCTGCTGTACACCACACATCTGCTAGCTCTTAGCCGTTATTGTCAGAGTTGTTGTAATGTCTCACTCGCCACGAGTCGCCAGTCTTGGGGTTTTCTTTCTCCCATGAACCACAGTTTATTTCACTGATGATTCTGAGTTGTGACTTGGGTGTGTGACGCAACTATGTTCTGGCAGGACCCCGAGGAAGCGCAGTGTCGAGTGTGAAGTTGTTTACAAGAGAAAACTGCAAGCAGCAACACCACAACTCAATTATTCAACCCCGTTCTGAACAGTAATGTTTTGCACGCACACTGCCACTCACCAAGTTCATTTCTGAGGTCTGATGACATCACTAAAAACAGACTTTCTGGTTCAACTTTGACTCACAGCACTCACTGTAGTTGCGTGCGCATTTACCAGCATTTCAGGCGCACTCACATTTAGTTTGACTGAATGAAGTGGTTTTGATTATCTGGATAAACCGCTGGCTTGTTTACAACCGTGTGGTTCTTAATTTTGTTGTAGTGATGCTGCTGTGTCTCCAGATCTCAGCAAATTTCTCGATCAGAATTTACCTTACTGTATACTTTGTGATTAAGCTGATACGGTACAATGTACCTGGAAAGCACCAGTGAATATGTTCTTACATAAAAAGACTTTGAGAAAAAAAAAAAAATTTTAATTTCAAAGATTTTGTAAACATGTCGGTCATGTATCATCTGTTTTTATTGTGCAGGTGTGGAGTGCCTATTGGCCCACAGCAGCAGTACATCATGGGAATGATAGATAATGATGGGAAACAGGTACCAGGTCCCAGTGTGATGCTTTGATATGCTTTAATATTCAAAAACATGCCTGTCTCTTTAAGACCCCCTCCCAGAAAGCCCAGTCTGCTCTGATTGGCTTGAGAGAGAAATATGGCTGTGGGCGGTATATTCTAATGAGTCTGCATGTGACATAGGAAGGGGAGCCACATCTGATTGGCTCGTTGAATCACATGTTTTCTGATCTAGACAACCCACAGAAAAACTGACTGGGTTGTCTTATTTCACAGTATGTAGGTTGGTGGGAACTCCAGATACCCAGATTGATGAACACAAGTTTTTATGATATGTCCCCTTTAAAGCTATTAAAAGGCAAGAGGTTGAGGCCAAGTCCAGCCTCCTCATGTTAATGTCTGCAGGATTCTAGACATTTAGAAGAGTTTATCCCTGATAAAAAATGTCTGTGTGTGGTCATGTTTGTCCCCACCCACCTCGGCAGATTAGCTGCACAGTTAATGCTTAGCCGAGCAGAATGTCCAGAGGCTGTGTGAGACACGCCCAGCACTTCTGAAAAGAAATTAATCAGACGCTCTCCGTGAGGAACCTGTTGTATTCAACACTTCAACACTCCAGTATAGCTCTGATTCAGAATCATCATGTTTGCTGTCCAAGAAATGCTCTCGCTCTCTCTCTCTTCATAATAAGGCTTATATATATCTATATATATATAGATATATATATATATCACTTTTCATAACTGCATGATGCAGAGATTTTTATTTATTTTTTCGCAATGGAAATTTAAAGGACAAAAATAATGACAGATGAGACATAAACCTACTATACTCTTTAACATGAAGCTTTTCATGTTATTTTTGTCATCTGGCAAGTTTGTGCCATTATGAATCCATTGAAGGATTAGGCAGCTAAAAATAGCCTCTTACGATCGGGGACTTAGTGCACAGTCTGAACCATAAACAAACAAATGGCATTTTCTCCGCAGGCCCCCGTTCGCTGCCAGCGTTTCAGGGAGTAATTTGTGGTGTGCAGAGAGGTTGACCCCGGTCAGGAAACAGCGGCAGGATAAAGAAGGGCCATTTAGCCCCGTTTGGAGCTTAAAGAGTGGCATTCTCGCAGGCCGCGTCCACTGTGCGGCAGCTGCACGGCCACAGACGAGCTAAAACGCTCAGGACGCTCGAGTGGAGATGTGCATCAATCATTGCCTTTCCAAGAACTGCGCGCCACTAGAAAAGCCAACGTCCTCCCACAGACCACCGTCCAACGTGTCATTTCAGCCAGCGCTGTCTCTCGTCCGTAAATAGCAGCAGCTTGCGTCTGCGTTTTTTTCCCCAGAGGTTTCTACACTGCAGGGCTGATCTGAGAGGAAAGGCTGGCCTCTCCTCTGTCGTGTAAAAACTTACATATAGTCCCTTTAATGTAAGCAATCAATATCTATTAGTAAAAACATTTGTGTTTTAATTTTATTTAGCTGTAACTGACTTGTAGCTGTTGGAAATTCTCAAAATCTCTGACTCAGCTTTTCCCGCTCGACTGCTCGTATTTACATTCTGAAGGATGCGACATGAGCGTGGTTCCATAGGTTCGTTGCTGAGTCACCACACACTTGTTTGATCCAACGTTAATATGAAACACGTTTAGTTTGATGCAGCTTTAAAGGAAAAACACCTCTCTGACCATGGAACCACTTACACTAAAAAACATTTGCATATAACATTAGCTCCTCTTTTGATTGATTGATGAGTAAAACGGAGCGTAACAATTTCCCCTCAGTCACTCTTTTCATGTTTTCTCTGAAAGGCAAATTGACATGCAGGAGAGGATGTACAGCAGGTGAATACTAAATGGCTTCTGTCATATCAAGGTAATGTGGGTATTTATCTTCATAAGGAGATGGACGGATGGAGATATGAACATTCAGTCTGATGAATCAGATATTGTCGAGCAGTCGAGAGTGTGAGAAAAACAGTTAGTCCGGCTCTCACTGGCTGTGTGTTGCCTATAGATATGGTGCATTCAACTGATTATTGGATTAGTCATTTCCAGCTGTGATGGAAAAATCAATCACACATCGCTCAGAAAAATGTCACCCACCATTACATACATACAGTATACCATGGGTGTTTGTGTGTGTGTGTGTACTGTGCTGAGCTGTGGTCGGGGAGTGTATACGGTGTTTGTGTGAGTTCAGGTTTCAGCGCTCTTTCTCCTTGAACTTGTTACAATCCAGTGTTTTAATCAAGAAGAAATCAATAAACCCAGAAATGAATATTGATCTCTCAGCATTGATTTACTGTGACAAGACTGCGACTGCAGTTATTCCAGCCGTGGCCTTTCGCTTGTACGTGTTAGTCGGGGTTTCTTCACCCAGACGGTGGAATGTGAAAGTCAGATTGCGACACTGTGTTTAACAGATTGCTCTGTAATAGCTGCATGACACAGCTGGCCCACCCATGTGTACATAAATCATAGGTTGGATCCAAGCGTTTATGACTGGGTGGCTCTGCCAGCCTATACGACAGAAAAAAATGTCAAAGTCACAGGTTGTGGTATTAAAACTACTTAAACACTACCAGACAGACACAGACTGGCTCAGAGTTCTTTGAAGGAATATTTCTATCTTGAGTTTAGAAATGTATTTATCTATGTTTTTTTTAATTGGAACCAAGTGATCAAAACCAAACAATGCCTCAAAACATTTGACATATTTGGCACACTTCCTCCTCCCTGCGAATATTTCCACTGTGACTTGTGATGCTCGGGGAGTGCGGGGTCCGATAAATAAGTACCGCTTTCTCTTCTCGAGATGACTCATCAATACCGGTGCCCAAAAGCCACTAAACCGCACTCTGTGTCACATCTGCGCACACTTTGAAACCATAACCTTTCATTCCTGTGCCCTCGCACTTGATTTGAGGCTGTCAGGTTCTTGTGTTGACGTGCTTCGACAGCTCTGAGTGACCTTTGATACATGCTCTGCACTGATGCTTTACAGTAGGAAATGTGATATATGCTATATCATGTCTATTAGGAGAGCTTATAGTCTACAAGCACGTGTTTAAATGACACAATGCTGGATTTCTTGACTCCTTTTGTGATGTTATTTTGTGCTTCTCAGTCATGTCAAGCCAACAGTATAGGCTACCTTTGTACTGTAGGTACCTGCATTCAAATCACTGAAATCAGCTGACTAATGAGACTCTCGCGCATGATTCAGACGGACGTGCTTCCCCCTAATGCTGTGAAATGAGCACAGTTGTTACAGAAACCACTGAGATTAGAGATTACAGAGAGACAAGTAGAAGCTATTACAGCACAGAGGCTGTCTGCCCTATAGGGTCATTATATATACTGCAGGCCCAAAGGGTTAACCATGCAGACATTAGAAATGCTTTAGTTGCCAGAAGCAAATACTTTGGAATAAACAAATGAAATAGGTTGACAGTGAAGGTTTTGCAGATAGTGTGAACATTTTAAAGTGAACAGTTTTAAGATGCCATGTTTCTATTCACTTGTTTTTTATGCACATTTTGTAGTATTGCATTAGAAAAGCTGTACTGAAACAGCACAATTCAAGAGTTGATGCACTAAACGGGATATGGAAACGCCTGCACCGAATAGATTCTTTTAGCTCACATGACTAATCAGCTGTTTTGGCGTCTTCCCGGATATATATGTATATTGTCTTCGTCTCCAGACTGCATGAAACATGGCCAACGCTAGCTGACATGAAATTGAAACAAATTCCTGAAGACCTCTCTCCAGATTTTCTCTCGTAGCTCGTAGCTTGTTCTGTTTCTGATTCGCAACCTCTCCTACTTCCACTGTGTGTGCCGAGTTTCTTCATTCTAAACCAATTGATGGAAACCTAATTTATTTTTAAAAGTCTGCTTAAAATTCATTTGACAATTGGATGGGGACACGGCTACTGAATGTTACTGTTACTGAATTAAAGTTGCCTCGTTATGGTTGATAAAAAAAACAGCATTATGCTTCCTATAAACATATCTGCTGTTGAAAATGTGTTGTGTATGAACACTATTTGATGCATGGTTAGAGTTGGACTGTCAGTTCATATTTCTTCTTTTCTCTGACCTGATCCCAAACTTGTGCTGCTATAGCCTAAACTAACCACTTCACATGATGATCGCACAATTCTTCTTCAGACAGCAGAGAAGCTGCATGTCAGAGCTCTTGTTATTTAAAGACATGATGTTGCAACATGTATGTAGAGAGGTTTACTTGTCTCTGAAGACCAAGTGGTCACTCAGTCCAGTGCCCCTTCCCTGTGCGCGTGCGTGTGTGCGTATATTTTCACCCTCACATCACTTCCTAAATTAGCTCCCTCATACTGTGTGGCTGCTGCTGCCAGTGGGTCATCTAACCCGCTATGGCCATTCTCTGGCTGGTAATGTGAGTGAGCTTCAAGTGTTGAGACATGTGAATGTGTTGCAGCCTCTCCTCCTCCTCCCTCGTTGCCCCTCACACCGACAGCCACGGCTGTACAAAATATCCCTACACATGCACCGACCCAATGACATATAGGTTTTTAATGTGACCTGACTGATTAGTAAGCAAACCAGTGAGGTGAAAGTCTGCAAGATAGTTACACTCTTCAGACTGTGAGCTGTTAGCTATAAGATAAAAAATTATAAGCACAGATGTATTTGGAGTCTTCATGGATGAATTCATATTTTAAAATATCATCTTTAGGTATTATTGTGTACACTATACTGTTACTGGAGCATTAAGAAGATGGACTGTCAGATACAGGTCCTGACCTGACCTGATTCAGGCTGGGTCAGCCTCTGGGGGTCCTGCTGTATAGTCTCCGGTCTCCGGTCTGTGTGTCAATATGTAAAATACCTGAATAGATCCATGTCATAATCTTCACAGAAAAATTGATATATCCCCCACAGCTGCTCTCTAACTTGTGGCACATCGTGCTGCAGCCAGATGAGCAGTCAGATTGGGTCTCCGAGAGGTTTTCCAACAGGTCCATTTCGGATTGAGTGCAATTTTTTTGTTTATCAGCTCAGGTGCCTTGAATTTCTGGATGATCAAGGTTTTTTTTTTAGTAAGAAGACAAAATGCTGGCGTCATTGTCAAACATCCAGTATGAATGACAGCTTTACGCACATTATGTCACCTTTATTGACTTGCAAAGTGCTTTGTTAAACAAGCTTGTTTGCGAGTGGAAGCCTTCTGGTCTTGTGTGTGGTCTTTCACAACTCAACAGTCACTCAAACAAATAGATGAGGAAGAATTTGATTTGAAAGAAAGGCAGCAGAGTGGCGTCCAGCTCCAGCCCTGAATGTTCAGACATGTTGCATGTGTCTTTGTGCTCGTCAACTGTGCGTTACGATCAGTCACATCTATCTGTCATCTTGCTCACAGCCTGACGTTGCAGCCCTTTAATCTTAGCTGGATTTTTGTACCATTTACACCATATTTATGCATGTTGGTACAACAATAAGAGCTCTAGCATGTATTCCTAAAACTTGAGATGTCGCACATGCAAGAGCAATGTGCTTTCCTTTGCCATATCAACAGAGTTGTACCCTCCAGCCCACTCACACACATTCACATGATCATGCGCGCGCACACACTCATGCTCCCCCCCCCACACACACACACATACATGCATACAGATGTGGCTTTTGAAGGTTTTGACGTGGGCGATGCCTCTGTGTCAACTCTTTCCTGTGGGGAGACTTTCCACTTGCCTTTTTTCCATGAGTGCTCTGCATGAGCGTGAGCTTTTTTTTCGTCACAATTGACGGTTAAATTTCAACTTGCGTGCACGCACTGAATTTATTGTGTAGAATAAAAAGGCTTCCACCTCAACCCTGCACCCCCACCCACCCCACCCCACCCCCCCTCCCCACTCTCTACTCCATCCTTTTCCACCCCGGCCCCATTAATAATGCAGCACATAATCCAGTCTTGGGCACACTCATGCTAGCAGCCCCTTGGCCTGCCAATCACTGGCCTAATTAGCACAAGATCTGCTCCCTCTCTGGCTGCTGCTGGAAAATACACCACGTATCCTAATCCGATCCCTCAAAGGCCAATTTCCCTCTTGGCAGTGACGGTTTTTGGGGGTGTTTCGCTTCCATCGTGAGGTGGTTTCTGCACTTACAGATTAAGGTGAAGTGCAAACAAACACCACACTTGTTTCCTTGTCGATTCAGCCAAACACACAGGAAGAGGTCTAGACAAAACGGATTATGGTGCATGTGTGCAGTCGTACCTTGTCATTGTCAGTGTGAATATCAGGCACGAGGTAGGATATGCAATAAGCATCTTGCTATTCTTTCTAGATTCTGTCAAAGATGTGGTCTATATTTACCTCCGACAAGAGGTTATGTTTTTGGCTCGTCGGGTTGTTCGTCTGTTTGTCAGCAGGATTACGGAAAAAAATCTACTGGTCCGATTTCCATGAAACTTGGTGGAAGGATGTAGCATGGGCCGAGGAAGACTGGGATTGCCTGTACATTGCTCTCACCTCTGACATCACAAGCAAACATGGAGGTGGCTGAGCTAAAATGCGCGCTAATGGTGCTAACAGTGCTAACAACGGCAACAGGGTAAACCTGGGGGGGGTAACCATAGGGTGGGTTAGCGGGGTGGACGACAACCGCCGTATGAGTGCAGTGCAAAGAGATGGCCATTAGCTAGCCAGTGTGACATGAAGGAAGGGACACACATGCACTAAAACATGCATTAAAAAGGTAAGCGTGGACGGCCCGGCTACCAAAACAAAGCACAGAGAAGTTCAGATAACAACACACACAGAGAGGGAGAGCGACTTCACTCTCTGCTCAGGTAGACATTACTCCTCTATATCTTCACATAACAAATAGTAATTTGCTGCTACATTAATGTTCTTAATGTCGTGTATAGAACCTTTGCGAGATAGGGAATTCGGCGTTGGCGCACGTCCGCACTCGCGGGCTCCTTTGGTTGTGCTTTGTGGCGACTCTTGTGCATGTCGTACAGATATTTACGGCTGTTGTGGCATTTGCATTTAAAGCTGAAGTCAAATGATAACCAATGTGGGTTCTGAGTCATGTTGAGTCACACCAAAATGTTGGGCAGACTTTTCAAAACCGAAAATCAATCTCAGGAATATCAAGGACATTAGCTGTCAGACGTATCAAAGAGGAGATCGAACAAAGACAAATTGGTCCCAATATCGTCTGAAGACCGAGACGGAGCTGAGACACAGCAGCTCTGCCTCAGACATTTGAAACAGAGAGCCCCGGTCTATAGATAACCCCAGTGTTTCTATCACATGTGCAGCGCGTTACCATATAAGACAGCAATATGACTCACTCTGCTCACTGACCTACTATGTGGGAAGTCATGATTCACGCAAGCTGCATTTAAGCAGGCAGGGACCAAAAATACTCTGGCATGCCATCACACAAACACATACACAACTATCACACACAAACACACTCACACATACCTCACTTGCTCAGTCATACTCACCACCCACAGACACCGATAGGCTCAGATGCTGTCGGTAACATACAGTGAGAGACATTAGAAAGTTGTCAGCGCAAAGACTGGAATAACAAGATGACTGGATCTGTGCTGATGCCTGTTTGAGGTAATGCCAATGTACGCTAGCAGCTGACAGTTTGATTATTTTTTCTATTTCTGTGACTTTTGAATAGATGGAAAAGATGATGCTTGAGATCTAATAAGAGAAGTCTGGTTCTATGCAACAGGTAGTGCATTTCAGCGATTGCCAATAATTCCTTGATTGCATTTTCATCTCTGCTTGAGTGAAAGTGATTTGGCTCTGGGTGCTTTTCTTTGCTGTTTGCTCTCGATTTAGTTCTTGAGCAGATCTTTCAAGAGTGATTAGTCAGCAACATATCTATTAATAGCTTCTTGAGTGGTGTGATATTGAGATATGTTTTACTCAAGCTTTCACCCTGTAGTCCTGCTTTAATTTTCTGATGTCAAAGACATAAGCCTCAATGCATTTTCAACTGCAGATGTTGGCTGCTCTGATAATGACTTTTCTCAGTACGTAATCCAGCTGTCTTCAGTGGTTTTCCGTGCAGCTCGTGCTCCTCACTAATTGTTTCTTTTAAAAGGTAAATCTCTGCAGTGGTTTGGAGTATTGATTCATGTGGTTGAGGTCACCGGCTGGACCTTTCCATCGCTCGGAGATGAAGTAGCTCCGGTGTTAATTAGGCCAGTTGCAGATGTAGATGCGGGTTTTGTGCAGCGCAGCAAGTGCATTCTGGGTCGTGCAGACAGACGCTCGCTCGCTCTCACAGCCGGCCCCATTCATCAGTGTCAGCAGGATGGTCCGCAGCTCGACCTAACCTGGGTTACCAAAGTCACGTGACCGCACTAGACCTGGGTGTTTCTCAGGACATCACATGAAGGTCCCCTCCTCAGGTCACACATTTAAATGAATCCAGGACAACATCTTGCACATGAATTCCTCTTCGGAGCTGAGCCGTCTTTCTTTGCTCAGCGATTGATGCTGTGTTGTCTTTGTTCAGTCTCCGTGATCGAAGCACAGAGGAGGGAGACGGTATTGATTTCTATCTGCAGCGAAAAGCACTTGATCCATTTATAGATGGACCTGAGCATAATAACTCCGGCCGTATAGCCTGAGA
This sequence comes from Sebastes fasciatus, assembly GCF_043250625.1. Taxonomy (NCBI): domain Eukaryota; kingdom Metazoa; phylum Chordata; class Actinopteri; order Perciformes; family Sebastidae; genus Sebastes; species Sebastes fasciatus. The sequence goes on from NC_133812.1 coordinate 7,173,543, forward strand.
TGACTGTGTCCTCTATGGGAGGTTTTACCTTGAACTTTCTTGAACATTGTCACATCTTGCATACAGCGAGTGTGAGGCAATAGATTTTTTTAGGATGTGTATCTCGTGAGAAGACCTACTGTATGTTTTGGATTTAATTGCACATGGAAATAATTCTCTCATTATGCCTCCACATTCCTCAGTTTGTAATCTGGTGACCATCAGCAGTATAAGTCTCTGACGTGGCTGTCTCGCATATATTATCTCAGGATCAATATCAGCAACCCAGTGGCCTTTCTGAAGGGCTGTTTACCTTATCAGCTAGTGTGGCGAATGAGGAGCCTCTGCCATGAATGTTAGTGAACTCTCTGTGGTCGGAGTGGAAAGCCCCAAAAAAAGAAAAACTGCCCGGCTTCAATCTTGTTTGACGATCTCAAACAGAGGAAATTACTTCGGGGATGACGTTTGTTTTAATGCAAAACAACTAAGATCGTATGTCCCTTATCTAAATGAGCATGACCATATTCATCATTCTTTCTTCAAGGTGTGAAGGAACTTGTTGGAGGCTGAGGTTTGTTAAAACACGTGCACAAATCTCACTCCGCTGGTTAGTTCTCTTTTTATTTTATGTTTCAAGCCACTTGAGATTTTTTGAATTCATTTCTCAGCTACTTCCTAAGTTACAGTTTGCTTGTTGCAACGCAGAGACGCATCATCCTTCCTTCCTCTACGAGAATGGCTTCTCCTTTAGAAAATCATTTATTTGTGATTTTTAACTGTGTCGGCTGAACGCTGCCGCTTTTGCAGAATTGATACTGTTCTCTAAGTGCGACAGAGCGTGAGTGGCGTGCTTTTTGTCTGCGATACCATCAGTTGCAGATAAAAAAAAACCACATTGAGTAATAAGAAAGTGTGATTTTTTTCAGGAACTAACAAAACAGCCTTGTTTTTAGTCTTGATGACAGTGCACATTTATTGGTATTCAATGAGTTTTGCAACTGTGTCATAAGCCTCGGAGGTCAGAGAGTCAACCCGTAGACGACCACGTAATCCTTCTGAAGTTACAACATAACAAACATCATTTATAATGTGAAAACCTTGTATCAGAATTGAAGTTTTTACATAACCAATTCAGGGTAATTTAATTTATTAGATGTAAAACAACCACATTTTAACATTTAAAAGAGTCTTAAACAATAAGTGTGAAGTAAAGGAATGAAAGAAACAGAGAGGGAGGGAGGGGGTGTAATAGCAGAATAGCTGGGGAGACATTTGATAAAAGTTAGGAGCTCCATCCTCATTAACATTCTCTATTACGGCCCAGGTAGACCAATCCCAGTTTAATCAATCCCTCTGCCTGATATCCCCATTGATGCTCGTAATGAACCATTAACACGTTTCTGATGATCTCTGCACTTCGTCCTGCAGCGAAACACCGTTCTGGGTATGATTAGCACCACCTATTGATAGATATTAAAGGAGACCACGGTGCATTAAATGTATTATGTACTGTATATCTAGATATGCACACAGATGTTTCAAGACTCTGGCACCATGTTAAACATGAACTTACATGTCGTTTCAACTTTGTAAACTCTCAAAAATCTCATGGATTTCAAATGTAGTGTTATCTGCATTCACCAGGCAGGCAGGGTTAAAGAAAAGATGGTTGCATTGTGGGAAATGTAGTGTTTTTTTAGGAACTTGACTTACAAAACTGGAACGCAATTGACTCCACTGAACAATTTGGTACCGCCAAGTTTGACAATAGCATCCCGCTCCACCTCCAACGCTGCTTGGGATACATCTTTATTGCCATGTGTGGTATCAAGTGTGTTAAGGTGGAAAAATCACATGTATACCACGCTTCCTTATCAATAAATAACATTTACTTGCCACTGTATTATACTGCGCAGTGTATTGTTTTATCGCGCTTAGCGTTAAAGAATAAAGTAGCCTACTGAGCGTATATTTAATACATTGTATCACGTCCATTGTGTCACATCCATGCCACACGACCTCCACCAATAACACCAAGGTAAATATTACGACCTTAATATTTCAATATAACTGTAACTTATAAAGTTAGGTAATGTAACATGCTGTCGTATCCTGATTATCGTCTCTGGCGTACAAAATTTCAGACGTCATTTCCTTCTCCAAACTCGGGACCAGAAAGGGTCCGACGCAGGAGGTGGGCCCGAGCCCGGAGGCTCCACAGCTGGACCCTTCTCCAATTTGAGACATAAATCCGATGCCATACTTCTGCTTTCTTTCATCCGATAGTGGCTTTCCAGGCTATAATGCGAGGCCTTTTTCCTTATCTCTTGCTATCTTTTGCGCTTCCCATTGGCCACTGCATATCTGCTGTACAAACAAATTCCGTAGCAATATGGAAATATCTTGGACCAGAGTATTAAAAACTCAGTCAGACAGACAGACTGATGGAAGAACGTAGGCTGGTATCACTCAGACCAACACTGTCACAAAAACTAAGGAGGAACTGAAACCCCTTCCAAAAATATCATCTGCATGTTACATTCAAAGACCGTACATTACAGTAGGAACTTTGTGGTTGAAAAGTGCTGCCATAAAGCAGACCTGTAAGTGATTTTCATTTCAACTTTACATGATAATGTACACTCCAGATTAAGGCTTACATTACCCTACCCATCATCATCATCACCATGCATGTTGACATTTGCCGCCTTGTACTGCTCCAAGGGCGTTCGTTGCCGTGGCCTAATTTGATAATTCCAATTAAAACCATGTTCATCCTCAGTGTAATTACAGTCACCTGGCAGGAGTCTCCCCCCCCTAATTGTGCACAGTGACACAGTGCTCATGTTGGTCTCCCTCCGACTGTACTCTGGCTCAGAGGATAATGTCATTAGACTGTATAGCAGCAGCGGTTGAGACTAACTTTGTTTATTCCGAGGAGCCACGGGGTGCGTTTGTGTTTTGACTAAATCATCCCAATAACTCAAGGGATGTTAAAATTACTGTCCCGCGGTAAGCTGTGCTTTAGACCTCCCGTCTGTGATTTTCATTATTTGCAACAACTCATCACTTGCAGCTGGTGTTTATGAACGTGCCTCTGGGCCTCGTTCTGCTCCGTGCTGATTCATTGTCCCCCTGTTTGAGGCACTAATCTGTCAGGAAATGATGGAAAACATTACCAATATGTTAATATATCAACGGGTGAAAATAATATCTGTGTCGACTTCTTAGACTTCCATCCAGCTGGAGCCGATCCCAGCTGACAGTGGGTGAAGGCGGGGTACACCCTGGACAGGTCGCCAGACTATCACAGGGCTGACACATAGAGACAGACAACCATTCACACTCATATTCACACTTACGTTGTCAACAATGAACCTAACCTGCATGTCTTTGGACTGTGGGAGGAAACCTGAGAACCCAGAGAAAACCCACGCTGACACGAGAAGAAGAGAACATGCAAACTCCGACCCTCTTGTTGTGAGGCGGCGGTGCTGACCACTGCACCACCGTGCCGCCGATTTCTTAGACTTAATTGTAAGAAATGGAGCAGCTTCTACTTTTTTATTAAAGGATAGTACTTATTATTAAATATCGGTTATTATTTTTGTCTTGATCATTGTTTTTGATTGGTAATAATGACGTTATGCTCACCGAGTTAATCGCTGAGATCACAAGGACACACACAAGAAATTCCAATCAAACCAAACGTATTTGGAAAGCAGAAAAAGGTGTAAAGTAGTCCGACATCCTGGTAGATGATGATGATGATAAGTGAGATTTTCTGTAGACAACTGAGCAAGACACCAACTCGGATCTTATTATCATAAGTACATTATGCTTGGGTAAGTGTCGGTAACGGTCATATACAGTATCTACAGTCTCCATCTCTTCCATGCTTTGATGTTCAAGGGCTGTTCTTGAAAACATCTTGAAAGAGAGAGAGAGTGATTCATATATAGAGTGGATCCAGTGGTTATGTCTTCTGCAGCTTGAATGTAGTCAACTTTTGATTCTGATTCAGCATACTAAACTGGCAACCCCATGCTAAGACGAGCCCATCTAACATTTTATTCTGGCAACCCAATCGCCAGGATAATACGTTGGCATTCTGCAAACCACGGATACGTTGGATCTTGACGTTTCTGAACCAAAGACATTTTTCATATCAACAATCCGACATCCTTCTTTAGTGTTTTTTAACCCGCTCGTGGTGCTTTTTGCCGTTTCCAAACTGCATTCTCAATTACGTTTAGGTTTAAAGGCAACAAAAGTACTTGGTTAGGTTTAGTAAAAGTTCATGTTTTGGGTTAAAATAAGCACGCTGCTTTTGGTTTCACATGGGACATAAAGGACCAGGCTGATGATGAGACATGCAAATGAAAATGCAGATGTGCTTAATACCTCTCAGCTTGAAGCACAAAGAAAGTCAGAAGCCTTCATACTGAATCTATCCTTCTTGTTTTTTTAATTCAAGGGGAAATAAACAATGTGAAAAGAACTTAGATTGCTGTTTTTGCTCTTCATTGTGCTGCAGATGTACACAGAAGAATGTCTCAAAGGAATGCGTCGAAGATACGTAAGCTTCCTGAATGATGTTAGTTTATGATAGGAGTAATCGTGACTCTGCCACTGGGGTGAAGTTAAGTCTGTCAACGTCCGCCCTCGCTCCTTCATATATTTGATTCCGTCATGACCTCTTCCTTCCACCACACACCCTGCACATTATTGTGCTGAGGCCCAGAGAGAGAGAGAGAGGACACACATCACAGAGCACATTATGACACACTGTCACACATTACCACCCCTCCTACTTAAAGTCCCCCAAACTAAGGCTGCGTCATACGATACAGTCAGGCCAACGCTGACTCAAACATCCTGCTGTTTGCCCTGCTCAGCTCACTGATGGCTGTGTAAATGGGCTTTTTCCACTGCTAGTGTTTACTTGGTCCAGTCTTTCTTCTAATGTACTGATGCATGAAAATAAAGATTAACTGACTAATTCTAGGGGGAGAAACTTATCTGACCTACCCCCAAAGGTATCTCAGCTGTGTTTCCATGGTAATAATGACACCGGTGATATGCTAATAACCGACAAAAAAGAGGAAAATGTGTTGCAGATTAAATAATGACACAGTAAGCCTGTAGAAATATTTTAAATTCTGAAATTTGTATCTGCTAAATTCTTCCAAAATGCACAAGTTCAAATGTGATGATTTGCTGTTTCAATTCAGTTTATAAATTGAATATCTGTGAGTTTTGGTGGGGAAAGAAACAAGCAGTTTGAAGGTGTCATTTTGGCGATGGGAAATTGCGATAGGAATTTTTCACAGGTTTTTTTCACAGTTAATTGCAGCCCTGCTCATTTTGCCATGTTTTGCAGTTTGACAAGAACATTTTAATTTACCCAGAATGCATTTAAAGGAACTACTTAAAGGAATAGTTCAACCCATCCCACAATTTTGGGAAATAGGCGTATGTGCTTTGTTTCCATGAAACCCAGTTGTCAGAAAAAAAATTTAGGCATTTGGAGGTTTCTGCAAAACACGGACACGTTGAATGGCGACGTTTCTGAACCAAAAATACAATTAATATCAGCCTATCAGTATTATGCTTGCAAAAATGCACAATGCCATGTGGTTAACGTTGTGAAAAGATTGGTTAGGTTAAACTTAAACTACGTCACCTGCTCTGACTGAATGCAAAAACGTCGACAGTCAACGTATCCCTGGTTTGCAGGAACCTCCAATGCAAACATTTTTTCCTGCCAACTGGGTTGTTCTGAGAGTGAGGTGCTAATTTAGGCTAGCCACATCCTGTTTCCAGATCTACACTCAACAACTGATATTGATTCTCTCATCTCTGAAAGTAGCAATAAGTTTAGATTATTACGAATTTCAGTTTTGGACAGTGTTGTTCCAGCAGTAGATATAGAATAGTTGGAACAGATCTAACACCTGAATGTTTAATACATTTTAGCGATGGTAAAAATCTATCTAGCTCCAGAAACGCAACAGTTCTGCTGTGAGAACATTACTTTCGTTAAACTAAAGAAACTAAATACAAAGAAGCATTTCCAGTACAGTGTTAGTGAGCAATCAGTCTGACCAAGGACAACAGTTAGGCAACAGCAGGTGTATAGTGTGACAGTGACAGGTGAACACATGAAAGCATTGTTTGGTACAGGATGTTATACATTCAACTCCCTCTACACCTTCTGTATATAGTACGTGTGTGGGAAGCTTTAAGCGGTACACCGTTGCTCCACAAACATAATTGCTGTTGTGGGTAAATGCAGAGCTAACGTGTCTCCAGCCACATTAGTCTTCATCAGCCTCCCTCAGATCAGCAGGCTCGCTCCAGGAGCAGCCAGCGGTAAACCCCTGAAGTCAGCTCTGACCGCTGCTGGAGCGTACTCATCATCATCACCACCCCGCTGTGCTTTTGATCTACACAGGAATGTAGGCAATTCACCGAGAAGGTTGGCGGCATCGGTATTAGTGTGGCAGAAAAAGGCTGCCGTCAACAACTGACCTAGGAAGTACAAAAAAAAAACAAAAAAAAAATCTTTTGCATCCATCAGCACTTCTAATCAGAATTCTGCCACAACCTGCTATTTAGTGGTGTGTTTGTCTGGGTATGTGTCTTTTCTGTATGCGTGCATGTGTGTATGAATATGCTTGCACTGTATGTGTGTGTCTACTTGTACATCTATCTTTGCGAGGACCAATTTGAGACCTTTAGAGAGAGGACATTTTTGGAAAGTGAGGACATTTTGGCTTGTCCTCACTTCTACAAAGGCCTGTTTGAGGGTTCAGAATTGGTTTGGGTAAGGGGCCAGGGGAATGCATTATGTCAACGAGCGTCCTCACAAAGATAGAAGGACAAGGATGTGTGTGTGTGTGTGTGTGTGTGTGTGTGTCTTGTGTTTGTGTCATCCTTGCATTTTCCTCCCCACTGCAACAAACCATCTGAAGTCCAAGTGAAGCGAATGTGCATTCCAGGGTGGAAATAGCATGTTTGGATTGCTCTGAACCTCACAACCGCATCTGGAAACATTATTCTTGGAAGACAGGTCATTATCATAGGAAGCCAACTGAGAAATGTTTGGTGGAAATAAGCAAAGTATACAACAGCTCGTACCAGCCAGAACCCACAGGAAAGTCTGGACTGACATAGTTGTTCCACAGCAGCCCCCACACCAGACTGTCTGTTGTAGCAGTCAAATCATTACTACAACTCTGTCACAGGTAAACAACTGAACCCACACATGGCCTGATAGTAAAAGACTTTAATGCAATCAATGGCTCAGTTGTAGTCCTCGCAAAGCCAGCCCGCAATTTTCACTTCCGTCATTGTGGACTAGTCTCAGTAGTCAGTGTCATATGTAATTTCTAGGCTCAGTACTCATTTGCTTGTGTCATATTATAGGAGGCCGTACAGCAGATAGTATATGATTGACAAGTGGAAAAAAAGCACCGTGATTAGTCTTTTCAAAGATGCCGATTGTTCTGTAAATGCTCTCAACTCAAAGTCAGTTTCTTCATAAACCTGAGGTCAGAACTAGGTCATGCAGCCACTGCGTCATCTGCATATTGCATCTGCAGTGCCTGGCCTATATACTGTAGATAGATGTCATGACATTTGAGAGTTTGAAAAGGTGACAAGTTACATCATCAACTAAAACATTTTACATTATAGTTGGAGCTTGGATCAGTCTGGCTTCCAGCTCGATTGATTGTTAAGTGGATGTTGTCCAGATGTTTTCCAGACTCTCACTGCAAAAACATTTTTTTTAGGCTCAGCTGATTCAAGCCCTAAATTTCCTCAAGTAGAATGAATCAGCACAATCTGTAAGGGATCACCAGTTAGATCATGAACGAACTAAGACCTAATATTTTGCACAAAAAAAAATCATGTATTTTAGGGATGTGGTAAGGGATGATTCTAACCAAGAAACCATGCATTTACATGCAGCCTTATTATTCTACATTTAAACCTTACACAGTCGTGTAAATGCTCCTTCCAGTTACTTTATATTCTATATCTCAGACTCACCTTATTACATTACATTTAAGTTACATTTATTTTACAGTATTCACTGTTATGTACAACTTCTCTATATCCAGATGAAACCGCTGCTTCAGGACAAAAGAGCAGCACTTATGCAATGACAGTGCCAAACACTTTGTGTTTGTGTGTAGAGATATGGTTGCTAGATGTGGCGCACGGAAACAAACGGAACACCTTCGCCATAATTTCATTCAGTATTACGGTATATTTATGTGGGAATTGTCAACTGTATTGAGGAAAACGGTTTTCATGTGTGAGACAGACAGCCAGTGATCAGAGTCTCAGCTGATAGAGCACTCCCATTTACACACTGAGGGACTCCTATTTTCTCAAGCTAGTTCTATTTGCAAGGTGAATATGCCTGTCAATCTCCATTTTCACACTTGTAGTAGCGACACTTGCACCATTCCACACGCCACCTTTCCTGAGGCCTTGAATGTGTGTGTGTTTGGTAACCAGATCCATTGGCCCTGAGAATCCTGGATGACGGAAAAGTCATCCCACAGATTCAGAGAATGGATTCTGTTATGGCAGGTGATGGCACTCATGACTGGATGTTTATTTACCTCACGGATGTAGCTGTGCTTCCACATTCATAGAATGTATTTTCCCTTTATTTGCACAAAAATATGTGTTAAAGCAACGTGATCTCATCCCTACTTGTCAGGTAGCCTATTGCGTAGTATCTGGAACGCAGAAGGTGGTTAACACTGTGAAACGGTCAAAGTTAACATTGTAACACATTGTTAATCCGGCAACTCGGCACCTTCCCGCAGGGTCGTGTACTTTGAACTGTTGTGTTTATTTCTGCTTTGGAATGTAACCGCTGTGAAAAAAAAAACGTTTTATTTCTCTGATTAACTGCTTTGTTCTTGCTAACGCCGCTCCCTCTCTTCATTCACTCTATAGCTTGCTCTCACTCGTTGTATACCTTTAAAAAAACACATCAGGTCATAAAAAATCCCATTCCATAAATACTTCCATATAAGGAGCCCCTATGACCCATAAGCTGTCAATCAAATACAGCAAGTAAGACGACATGTAATCATAACAAGGAAAATTTAATCAGAACAAATTCCTGTGTGTAATCACATTTTCCAGGCCTCTACATTTGTCTAATAGCTCGCTAGCCAACTAAAAAAACACAGATGGGAACTTTTCTGAGGAAATGTAATTTGGAGCACTGTGTAAAACTAGGACAAAAGGACAAAGTCGCTTTGTGTCGCTTTTGACAGAAAAAGGGATTTTATTCAATGAAATAGCACACATTATTCTACTCTTATTGAGCGTCCTGGAGTTCGAATCACACAATCCCACCACGTTGCAGAACAGCAAACATAGTAACATGCGTTCAATCTGTGCGGTTGTTGTGTCAGCAGATGAGTAGAGAGTAGTAGAGCTCATTTCAAACTTGTGACCACAAGCCCACATGTAGCAGAGGGGGCATCTTGGCACTGAGCATGGTCTAATATAAAGGCTCTTTGATGGAGTTATGTGTCTGTGTGTGTGTCTGGTGGGTTCTCTTGAGGGAAGATAGCTCTGCGTCTGTCATGGCAGGGTGAGCAGAACGGAACGTTTGGCAGGAAAAATCAGGGGCACGTGCTGTTATGTTCCCAGAGAGCTGAACTTCTTTAGGTGTTTTGATGGAAGTGTGGAGTTACGCTGACATACCGTGACTCCAGCCAGACAACAAAGCTGAGCCAGAGTAGAGCAGAACACTTTTTTTTATTTGATAATATTCATTAAATACAGAGGGTAGATGCTCAGAGACAACAGTGTCCCTCCTGTGTCCTGAACCCGGTCTCACTCCCAACTCGTCAAATGCAGCCGATTAGACTGTTGTCAGGCTATTGAATAGGCTTGGTAATCAGTCGCTATAAGCCCCATAGATGTGGGTCAATAGGGGCCTACTACATCTACCAGTATGTTTTATCATCTATTCACAGAAAGAGGGTGTAAAAGAACACGAAAGCCACCTCTAGCGACCGTATTAATTGTGACAGGAGCAGAAGCGGAAGTCAGACGCTGTAGTATAGACAGTGTGAAATTTGTGTTTGTAGTTATTTTATCCCAAAACACAATGTTTTTCCCTAAACTTAACCAAGTGTTTCTTTTCCTAAACCTAAAGACTCATGAGTCCCATGAGTCCCGTGAGTCGCTAGTCAGTCAAGTTAACGTCAACCCTAACTAAGTGTTTTTTAAGTTTTGGAAATACATTTTGGCAATATGTATATACGTTTTTCTTTAATATTTCAGTTGGAGCATTAATCTTAAATAAATTTGTGTTAAATTGAAATGTTTACAAACAAACTGAGACACAGCAGCATTATGGGATACAGATAGCTGGTTGATCCGGAGATTGCGCCTTTGTTGTCGGCTCGACTTGATAAAGTTCGCCCATAGTAAAACTGTTGTTTTTGTTTTGAAGCTGCAGATATATTCAGTCTTCTGTGCCCATATTATTCATTATTTCTGTAATTGTTTCCACTCTCATAGCTACAAAACAACCTCTGTGCTGTCATTTGGGTTCATGTCCTGGGATGAAGCTGCTCCCTGTATTTACATGTGTGTCTAAGCTTCTCAGCATATCTTTACAGTGAGTCCTTTTGAGATTACAAACACATGTGGATCTCTAGAGCAGGAAGTAAAGAGACAGCACTTTACGCTGGACTCTCATTGTCTACCTTTAATTTAAATAAAAGTTATTCTGTGTGTTTTTATTTGTTGATGTGGGGAAGTGTGTAAGTGGAAATGTGTGGACTCTTGTGATTCATGTATCTTGTGTAAGCAGGAGCATGCACAGCAACATTTTTGCTGGCTTTTAAATGTTAAAGGGGGTAGTGAGCATGTGCAGAGAGCAGCAGTCATTCAGGGCTTGTATGTGTTGAATCATGGAGGCCGGCTGCAGCAGACTGCCGGGGCTGATGTCAGCCCTGCGGTATGCGCTAGCTGGGCTCGGCTGTAAGCTGACCCCCCCCCCTCTGTTGTGCTTCTATTTCCAGGGCGTGAGCGGAATGTCCGTGGATGAGAAGCCTGAAGCCCCCATGTATGTGTATGAGTCGACAGTTCATTGTACCAATATCCTCCTCTGCCTCAACGACCAGCGGAAGCAGGATATCCTGTGCGATGTGACTGTCCTGGTGGAGGGCAAGGAGTTCCGCGGGCACCGGTCCGTGCTGGCCGCCTGTAGCGAGTATTTCCTCCAGGCGTTGGTGGGCCAGGCGGAGAATGGCTTGGTCCTCAGCCTTCCGGAAGAGGTACGTCCATCAAACACGCTGTTCCCCTGACAGTTTTCTCTTGCAGGGGTGGAAGTGCTATTGACTTTTAGACAAAGCAACACTAAAACTCCCCACTGACACCAGTACAAAAGCAATACTAACCAGGCTCTCTGCGCCTTCCGCCTGCAGCCATTGCCACACACGGTGATGTGTGACCACTGGACCAAGGCCCTCTATCCACCCTCCACCTTTAGAAAAAAAACACAGCTCACAATGCAACTGATGGCCATGAACAGAGCCTTACGTAAATTACAGTACCGTGTACTGTGTCCCACTATATATTTTATCAGCAATCAGATGTCTAAAATACTATGACTGATGGGTTGTTTTGGGTGCATAAAGTTCAAAAAGGCATCCATGGAAGTATGACACGTACTTGTAAATTATATTTACATTTATTCATTTGGCAGATGCTTTTGTCCAAAGCAACATTACCAGCTGTCTTATAAAGAACATCACAGTCACATGAGTCAACAAGGTCTCAGCCACAGTTCAATCTGACTGTGCACCTATTTATAATGTTATCATCCAATTGAATATGCGTTGTCAGTGCTTATCACTACCGTTCTGATGCTTCAGACGGGCTAAACTGCACCTAGCATGTGATTAAAATTGTGAATTAGAACAAAACAACTTTAGTTTAAGGCCAGAAAACTACTTGTTTAGGGTTAGGAAAAGATCGTGGTTTGAGTTTAAATCAATACTACGTAAATTACATAACGAAATTACGGTAAAATAAGCCGTCGACTTTTGGTTTCACGCGGGACACGGCGGTCTTCTCGGTGAAAGTGCTGTGTTTGTTTCATCCATCCATCGCCCCCCGACCGCCACTCCAACCGGACTTTGTTGCCCTTATCGTCACCTAACGTCCTCCTTTGCTCCCGTCGTAATTACTACAACCACTAGAGGTCGGCGTCGTCTTCTCGTATTTGTATCAGTGATCAACCATGTGAATAGATGATGACCCTTATGTCGTATTGTATTGTTATGTTTTTACCTAATAACTTGCAAGGTAAACTCCTGTTCGGGTAGAGGTATTGAGTGCTTGATTTGTCCAATACGTAAGGTTACTTTTGAATTTAGAAACATTTTGATTTTATAATAAATTCACTTATTTAGTTATAAATCTAAACTTATAAATCATTATGTATTTATTTTTTATTTATTTAGGCCCTCTCAGGGGGCTTAGATGACCGTGTGGGTTTCCCACTAGCACCACACAATTTCCAAAAATCTCACTTTAACTCCAGCTGCTCTATTTTTTTATATACATTATCACTTCCCAACTGTAACTTCACTGTTGACATTTTGAGTATTTTGGAGTTATTTTTGGTTTCTATTTGCGGTGCCTTTTCTCTGTCATGAGAGAGGATAGCAGTAAAACAATGTTTTAATTCGATGTGCTGTTCGCTGGAGGATGAAAAAGTGAGAAAGTGCATTATTGAGCCCGTAATGCTGTGATTGCCAATTAGCACCTGTCAGCTGTCGCCGGAGGTAGCGTTTCGTGGCGAGATTAACGCCACCTCGGGCTTGGCGCTCATCAGGTTTAGCAACACTCCTCACTCTTGCTCACCTCAGCTCTCACACTGTCACTTTCAACCGATCCCCTTCGGAGCCCTCCCACCGAACACATGATGAAAGTACCCCCGCTGACGTATTGATGTCACGCGCTCGCATCCGCGTACATACATGTGCTGCTGTGAAAACTGGGGCACATCCCGCATGTGCTGTGTGGAGTTTGTGGCTCCTCGCTGGGGCCAGCGTGCATTAATAAAGTAACGCCTGTCAAATGACTTTGTCACTGCGCTCATTGGAAAAGAAGTCGGCGTCAGATTGTCGTCTTATGTAAAAATGAGCATCAGTGGCTTTTTTCCCCCTCCTCCTTAACTCAAAGACAGACTGCAGGGAACGGCTCTTGGATGCTCAAAGCAGCATCTCTTTTCATTCACTCACTGCATGCATGAATAATGCATGAGCTGCTGTGTGTTTCAGGTGTGAGAGTGTGGAGTGTGGAAAGTCACGTCTTTCAATGACTGTCTCTTTAATGTGTCAGAGAGAGAGAGAGTTACTCCTGTTGAGGTTTTAACTAAGCCTTCTTCCCTTTGTCCATCCCTGTTCACATGTTTTTTTATCATTTTATCTAAATGGCAAAACAACATATAATGAATGTATTGGCTTTATTCTGTCACAATGGACACTTGAGGTAACTACATCATATTCAACAACACCCGCCGATGGAATCACATATCTTATATCATCATCATATCATATATGTGTAGACATGCAAAATACAGTTATTTTTTCATTATCACTCGTATAATCTAAAATAGAGAATAGTGCATTTTCACAGGACCCAAAGTGATATCCTGACTTAAAATTATTAATAAATTGTAAATGTTGGGAATTGTTCATTATAAATGAAAAAGTAGTAATACCACAATTATAAAAAAAATCCTTAGTAACAAGTAAAAATATTAAATAAGTAAAGGTACACAAGCGTTCACAAAAAAAAATGCTTTAAGTTCCAAAAGTAAAAATACTCTTTCTGCAGAATGTCCCCTTCCAGGGTGTTATTTAATACAGTATGTGTTTATTATTACTGATGCATTCACATGTAAGCTGGTCAAGGTGAGCTCATGTTAATTACTGTATATTGTTTTATATGTCTATTACATGGAACTAGTAACTACAGTACAGTTGTGAAATAAATGGAAGTATAAAGTGGAAAGTCTAAGAGAAAACACAAGTTACTTCACTAATGGCTCTTTTTTGACCTTGTTCATCTATTTAAGGTGGAATTTCCCTTTTAAATAGCATTCTGTTTAGCAGGTGGTACATCTCTATCTGACTGTCTAGACAACTGTCAGTCGCATCATGGAGGAATGTCATTTCATTTATGTGGCTAGTCAAGTTTTTAAGGTCCCTGTCACCCTTTGCTTTACGGTCAGTGACTGAAGCATGCTGACGCATCCCTGCCTCGAGTCTGAACACTGTCTTCTCTCTGATGATGGGGGTTGGGGGGGGGGTGGGAGGGCTGGGTCCGCTCAGAGCATAGCAGCCTCGAGCTGTGGCTCGGGTCATGGAGAGAGTGTTCCTTCAGCAGCTACTGAAGGCTGCCACCTATGTGCAAAGAAAGGGCAGATTAGAAAGACCTCGGCTGCCACTGGGGGAGAGAGAGAGAGGGTGGTGGAGGTCGGTCGGTGCAGATGAAATGTGAAACAAAGACCACCTCCCCCACAACCTCCATCACTCCTCTCCTCTCATGGCACCGCCACCGCCGCTGGAATAGCCGAGGCTGGCGCTGGAGCTGGCTGAGTGACATCATCTATATCTAATGTGATTGTGGGCTCGCAGAGGGGCAGCCGGTTTCATCAAGGGGCTTTGTTGGCCATCACATCATGGGAACAAAACAATCCTGCTTTATCTCAGAGATGCTGTCCTCTGGGCCGGCCGGCAGAGGGAAGGAACAGAAGAGCATGACGTACGTGTTGGGAGATGGAGGCTTCACACACACACACACACACACTCACACTCACACAGTTTCTCTACATCATATTCCTTGTGAGTGTAAGAACAAAGGGGGATTCATAAGAATTAGCATGCCACAAATAAGAGCCAGGGAGTGGAATTTTAAAGAGAGCGCTCCACTGGAAAGGAGCAGTTATCACCGTGACGAACAGAGATGACCACCATAGAGTGGAACTGTATGCAAAGCTGTGACTCAGTCCTCACGGCCATGATCACAGCAGACTGCTGTCAGCTAGTTATTAGTGCAGCATGTTGCCTTTGTTCCCCTGATGTTACCAATCTGGTGATTGTGCATTGGAACGTTATTCCTAAATTGTAGTGGAAAGCTAATTTATTGTTATAATTCAGCACAATCTCATATGAATGATACGGCAATTTGTGTGCAATTACAACTTTTGGCGTGTCGTTCGACGTTGCGTAGTCTGCATGCAATCTAAACACATCTGCGTGAATATGCCACGCTCAGAGCTAGGGACGTAGAATAAAAACGTGAGAGAGACTGCTGATGGTGGAAGGCAGGGGAGGTGGATGGGTCCAACAAACACAGGACATTCAACCAGGAGACCGGTGTTCATGTCCCAAAGACGTTTGTGACGTTTTTTCCGTACTTATGTTGCGTTGTTACCTCCTTCCAAGGCCAAGGGCCGGTGTTGGTTTGTCTGTCTGTAAGCAGGATTACTCCAAAAGTTTGCGATGGATTTGAATGAAATTTGTTTGTAGGGGTGGGGTCTAGCACAATGAGCAATCCGATAGATTTTTGTGGCGATCCGGATCATGATCCAGGATCCAGGAATTATTTTGAAGAATTCCGATCAGCCAGAACATTAAGACCACAGGGTATAACACATGCGCAGTGTAACTGATGATGCGTTGATGACACGTGACCCCGCCTCCTTCTGAGAGCAGAGAGATATGTGTGTGGCGAAACTCCGAGGTGCGGCGGGAGCTGCTGGCCGTCCGCGTTGAGAAAGAAAACGCGGTAGATGACGGGATGAGAGACAACGTCGTGTAATGTTATACAGACATAACAACGCTAATGTATAAGAGAGGCATCCGCCGATACGTTACACGGAAACACACCGTGTTTATAATAAGCCGACCACCTCACGGTACCGCCAGCTGTGAGCTGTGATCTGTTCTTAAAGACACGCACCTTGGCGGAGGTCTGCGCTCTCCGAGTGCCATTCTAGTTATGTACCTATTTTACTTTGTTTACGTACTTATTTTAAGCACATCCATGTTGTTTGTCCTAAACCAACTAAGTGGTTTTGTTGCCTAAACATAACCATGACCGCTTCACGGTAACAACATGGCAATAAATAACATACGAGAAGCTTAAAATACGCTATTATGACACACCAGCCCGTTCTCATTCCCAGGATGTCAAAAAACGTTGCTTTGTCACGACCACCGGCGTTCGATCCCACCGCACAAGGCCCCTTTCAGCGGCGGTATGAAACTACAGTGGTTTTCTTTAATTCACACCATTAAGCATGTATACTGCGACCAAAAAGTGACGCAGAGGGGTCTGACAAATCATCCTTAATGTCCTTAAAATGTTGTGCTATTGATACGCCTTCCCATGAGATCAGGTTTGGTAATTACACCACTGAATAATGTTTATCCACTTGTTTGCACATCTGACATCCAGTGTGGGAGTGTTCTGACCGGCTGGAATAATTGATTCCAGACCGCTGTGGGGACGGCGGAGGGCTCCAGAATGTGGCGGCTCATCAGTGCGACCATTTTTGCTCTCTCTGAGTTTTTATTCTGGAAAAAAGGAGAGGGCAGTACTGTGATTCAGCAGAGCTCTGGTTTACAGACCTCAAACCACCTCCTGTTTGTCAGTTCTTTCCTTAGTCATGAGCCAGGGAACACTCCTGCACATTTTTCATCTCAAAAGAAAACACACTTGAACACACACACAAATCTGCACCCGGTTATAAAAAAGGAGAGCGTATCCACCTGCAGTGTCGCAAAGGATTTGCTGTGATTTATTTGAACAAGATTAAAAGTCTGGAGTGCTGCTTGTGAAAACGTTGGACGGAATACTAAAGAGTTTGTTATTAATGGAGGCTGAAGAAGTAGCCTCAGAGGGTGGGTAGGACTAGGGATAGGGGTGAAGGGGTTAGAGATCTTCAATGGCTCTCCACACCTAAGTCCATCGATGAGGCATTTGGAATTTCTAGAGCATTAATATAGCAGAAACAACTATTGTCCATTTAAAGATATATAAAGGAGTAATGTCTACCTGAGCAGAGAATGAAGTCTCTCACCCTCTGTCTGTGTTGGAATCAGAGCTTCTCTGTGCTCTGTTGACATCGCCGGGCCGGCCGCGTGCTTTTAAGTGCATGTTCGTGCATGTGCATGTAGCTCACGGCCGCCGCTCTGCACTGCTCTCAAATGGCAGTTACAGTCCGGTCCCCCCCCCAGGTTAACACTGTTAACTCTGTCTGTGAGCGCTGTTAGCACCGTTAGCTGCGAGCTGCTGGCTCGAGCCGTTGTCATGTTGAGAGCAGTGCGGAGGGAATGGAAATGTTCCCAATCTTGCATTTAGACTGGCCTCATCAGGGAAATGACAACACAGGTTGCATTGGTTTCTTTTAACAATGACCTAACGTGAACCTCCGCTGCTTGTGAGGTAACTAAAAAGTCTGAGATAGAGAAAGAGCTTGAGATAGACCAGAGACAGGCTAATGTAATGTAATCTTGTGGTGGTTTAGGGAGGTTGATGAGTGACATCCATCCACCGCCTCAGGTCAAGCAGTTGATCGCGTCTCGACCTGCACAAGCTAATGCCAGGACACTATCACAGAAATACAGCCTGTTAGACAGATGGTGGGAGACGGGGATAGAGCTCTGCCTTCCTTATAGATGGGGGGGTTGGGTGGTGGAGAGAGGAGAGAGGAGTGATACGCTGCGGTGGTAGTACCGGCACTAATACCCAACCCCCTTTGGTCCAGCAGGGGGTCTCTCTTTCTCTGCCAACTCAAGGACACCTAGAGTATAGATGCAGGGTCTTTGTCTGAGCGTGAGAGGCTGGGTAGAGGAACACCTTGAGCAGCCACAGCCTGCCGGGCGACAGCCTGCCGGTGTGATCCCCATGTTTACGCTCTCTGTATTTAACCTCCAAACCCGGCACAGTTAAGCAGCTAACATCCCCCCGTGAATGAAAGAAATACACAGACTTTCATCAGTCTGTGGCTAGAAAGCCTGCAGCCATATACCAGCATGGTGGATAAAGCCAACGCTGCATGGACACAGAGCTGAGAGTAGCCTGGCCTGTGTTAATGTACTTGGATAAATTCAATGACAAACAGCCCCAAACACTTAAACAGTGTAGAGGTGGGGTCATGTCCTCCCCACTGTCTGGCCTGTACTGTAAGCTGCACTGGGAGAGGATTAGGACATACACTATCTGATTTAATCCACTGTCAGGGGGAGGTTTACTCACCCGCAGCTCAGCACCAGCAACGTCTGAGCTTCTGCTGTCACTGAGGATGACACTTTCCTTACGTTTCAAAATCTCTCAGCATCACTGAGAGAACGTATTCACTGTGCTTAGCACCTCTTTTCACTCTTAATACCCATTCCGAACCTTACAGACTCAGCAGCCCGGCTGTGATTTATTATTATCATTGTTGTTATTGGATATATATATGTGCTTTATCCTTTTGTATTCAACTATCTTGCCACATTAGTGTGTATGGAATATTGTGTTTTTATTGTAGGATGTGACACCCACATTACAGTTGGTGACTTTCTCACTAGATTTAGTGCCTTTTCAGAACCTTTTAGTGACTTGCTGCTCAGAGTAAACTCTCCTCCGTCAGCAGCGTCTCTCCGTCTTCTCTCTCTCTCCATGCGCGCACGCAGACAGGAGTGAGTTACTATGGTTACGGGCATCAGTGGTCACCGGTGTCAGGGCTTCGTCCAGAACATTTTGAGTGTATAGCCACGGAAATACTTTTAACTTTAAGCCGATGTGAAGCTCGACAAAAAAAACGTAATGTGTGTGAATGTGAGACAGTCCTCATAACACAACAGCCTGTCAAAAACAAATACAGGTCTCAGACAGAAATGAGTGGAAAGAATAGCTGCTTGGAAGGTAGGAAAACCAATTAAATCATCTTAGATACCATGGTGTGTTTGGAAAATCATTGCAAAAATTTGATTTGTAAATTAAATGAACGCGCAAAATCTCAGGTATGTTCAAAAACAGCCTAGTCGCCAGCAAAAAATGTTGGAATTCTATGTTTTTGCAAACCAAGGTATCCTTTTATGACAAGGTTTTGGAATTTGGTAAGAGTTAAGTATACAGCAAGCGACCCGCAGATCAAGTGATGTAGTATATGGAGCAACTGTTATTGAAAGTTATGACACTTTCCTTACAGTACATTTCTAATGTGATGTGAGTAGACTGTCACATCAGATTAGACCTTGAATTTTAGCCATTAAAGATACAGTGTGTCATCCATTTCTCAGTGTAATGTATTTCTAATGCAAGCTGTAGGACCGATAGAAGCTGACAGATAGCTTAATAAGCTACTGTATGTCTGCTCCAGCTGTCTTTATAAAAAGACTTTCCTTTGGCCCGGGAGCTTTTCTGTTGTGCGGCGGCGGGCCTTTTGTCCCTGCACATTTCCTGTCATCTCCTCCGGCATTACAGCTTAACCCACAATGGCGTCATGACAGCGTACAGTACAGCGCCTGCTTCATTTCCATTAGTGCTGTGACTCAGGCTCCTTATTGTTTGTCTGCGAACACAGAGGTTAATGTCAGGTTACTCAGCAGATCTGATGTTTAAAGCGGCGGCTGCTCCCTCCGATGGAGATGGAGTGTTTTCTCTTGCACTCCATTGTCATGCCATGCCACGTCCTCATTAGCATGCATGACATGCAGGAATTCACTCAGGCACATTTGCATAAATTAGCCCTCTCTTCTGAGGAGGCGAAAGGCCGATGTAAGAGAGGAGCGCTGGGCTGAGGGGAAGTGGGAGAGCGAGTGAGGGAGGGGTGGTGTTTATGCCTGTTTATGAAAGGATATTTGGCAGGCTTCCGAAAAATGTCATGTGAACTGTCCGGGTCTGTGATTGGCCACTGCCCTGTAATGGTATCGCCTGTCCACTCCAGACGCAGAGCAGGGCTGCGTTAGCCTAAAATGGCCCCAATCTGTCACTCTGACAAATTTGTCTCTTTGTCTTAACTCGTACACTAAGTGCTGCTAACAGCCGAAATGCTTCAGACGTCACGGCCGTCAGCTAATGACCAGGAAACACTCTGTATCCTCCCTGCCCTCCTCTTCTTCCTATGATGTGACTGACTCCCTTCCTCTCTCATTTTCCCCCGTGCTCTGTTCATCCTCCCTCATATTTACGCCCTCCCTCCCTCCCTCTCCCTCCCTCTCTCCCTCCGTCCATCTCTGTAATAATGCTTTCCTTCATTAGGCTGCTGTGCTGGTTGTAACAGTGAAGTAATCACATATGGTGCAGGGCGCACATAAAGATGCGCTCCCGCAGGCAGCAGCTGCTGATACTAGCTGAAAATAGATCCCTGGTACGCTCAGCACTTTTCCTCCAGCAGCTTTGCTGTTTATCAGCAGCCCTGGATGCAGCCGGCCAGCCTCATTTAAGCTACCACTGCTTCACCACTCACCATTACAGTCGACGTGGCCCAATCTACAGCAACTAACTCTGTGTGTGTGTGTGTGTGTGGGAGGGGGGGGGGTATGTGTGTGTGTGTGTGTGTGTGGGTGTAACAGTTCAGACTCTGACAGATCTCAGAACTCGCCAAGAGACACCACTTCTTTTTGCCGTCTCTCTCCTTTTTCTTCTTGTCTCCGTACCATCATGAATTAAAGCCATAAAGCTTCAAAATAAGCTTGATTTTTCAACTCATTTAAATTTGCACCACGTAGAGCGAATTTGCATGTTTGGGCTTACACCTTTTTAACGCCGTGGCCACACTGGGAACGCCAGGAGCGCGAGGCGGCGTCGCATGGCGGCTGCGCAATTCACGCGTCTGGTGTCCACACCAGCTGCGTTTCAGCTGAGTTTCTGCAGCTGCTGCTGCCAGCCCTTTCTTTCTACATAGAGTTTGCCTTTCATATTGGCCATTTCATTTCATTATAAAGAGACAGAGAAAGGTTAAGAAACGTGGTAATTTGTAAATAAAAGTAATAATCCACAATTAAAACCCCGTACTATATTCATTCATGGAGCTCTGCAAGTCACTGCATGTTCTACAACACTGTCCTGCACATATTTCGGAATAAAAGCCTCGTGTTAACAAATGAAGGAATTGTGTCCACAGAAAAAAACGCTTTAGGGCTTTTATTTTGAAATGAAAGCAGGAAAAGTGTTGATTTAAAAATAAATATTTACTTTTTTCAACTCCATTTTCTACAGATAGAGACATCGAAACTGTAGTAATGTTGCTGATAAGATGACAATATACAGTCAATAGATCATTTTCACTGTCTGTTGTTGCTGTCAAAAATAGGCGAGACCTCTAATCTCTAGAAGAGACGCAGCTGACACACAGCCGAGCCGGCCAGTGTGGTTGCTCTAACCTGTTAACACGGACGCCGAAATAAAAACCAACAGGTAACGCGGCCGCCACGCGCTCCTGACGTTCCCAGTGTGGCCAAGGCTTTAAGGGTGTTCAAAGAGGATCGCCCAAATTAAAGTAGATTCAAAGTGACAGTGATGCACATTATTCACTTCGTATCTTCACAGGAAAACCACCTTTTTTAATGGGACATAACACCTTTATTTTTACATCAGCTTACTCATCATGAGGAGCACCGCCACCATGTCTTCTGTGGCTCTGGATGAGCTTTGTCAAGTCTGAGGAAATAACGTGTAATATTAGATCTCTGAAGGTATTCCTCCTTTAATGCAGTAATTATAATATTGAGTTTATTAATATCATCAAGATCATTAAACTAGCACCATCAGCCTAAAGGGCACAGACAGTGTATCATCATATCATTTACAGTGAAAGAGAACATGATATTCCGATTCAATGGATTCTTTATTGCAGCAACTACAAAAATGTGTGTCTACGTACGCGCGTGTGTGCATGTGTGCATGTGTTGCAGCAGTATAGTGTAGTGGATGTGCTGCGCTCATCAGTAGAGCGGATAGTCCACTCAAAGCCTCTACCCTCCCCCCAAATCCCTCACTCTGACACACACACTCCCACCCACCCACCCACTTACCCTTGCACATGCACAAACACACATGCACACCATCCCCCCCTCACAGATATGGAGTCAGCAGCTTCCTCTTATACAATGACTGATATGCCCAGTGCTGTTGGACTGTCTGTTATAGCCAGAGCTCACTGCAAGGTGCTGTAGACCAGATGCATGCTGGGAGGCTGCAGCCACACTGGGTTAAACACAAGAAGGATGGAAGTTCAACAGGCCAGCTCCAGCTGGAGCGCACCCTGCACATCCACAAATACACAAATATATTATATTAAGTGTTTATAGTATAGTATAGTAATAGTCCCATCACACATTATATACTGTATGCAAAACAGATGTGTATTTAGCATATCACACATCTGTTAAGTACGGTGCCGGTATGATGTTTTTACATCATAAACAGTCTGTTGTCAAATCACAGCAACAAACGAAGAAATTCAGCAGATGTTAAAAGCGATATTAACATTAGAATTAAGTCCAAAATCAGACAAACACATCAAATTATTCAAGTGTAAATTTACATTTCTTTTTACAGCATGGTTGATTAAATGTGGTCGCCACTGCATTGGCAATGTAGATAAATATAATAAGGCTATACACGCAGTGACTTCTAAATCCATCTGGGAAATATTTCAAGCTGTCACGGGCCAGTTGAAAGAAATATTTAAGGAAATATTTATGAAGATTTGACAGCTGTTGCTGTCAAGAAGAAGCGCCTCACTTCACGGTAGACTGTAATTACAGTATGAAATAAGAAACACATTTATTTATAGATTTTCAAGAGGGACTCACAGATCGTAGTGGCTTCCAGGAAAGGCAATACATGAATGGTGGAAGTTACACACATACATAAGTACACCGTTAACATCATGATCTGTGACATGTACAGTAGATGTGACCCCCCCTTGAAAACAAGACGATACATCCTGATATAATACTTTTAATCATAGTCAGCACATCTCTACACGTGCAGGAGATTTTGGAGAGACAGCGCTCGCCACCACCATCATCAAAACACCAAATGAGGGATACCTTTTGGAAGAATGCTGTTCATCCCTCCAGCAGAGTTCCAGAGACTTGAAGAAACTATCTACATACATTAAAATCAAACACTAGACAATCAAAAAGAAGTTAAAAGAGCTTTTACCCCTAAACTACATTTGATGAAATAATGCAACTCAGAACGGCTTCCACAACAACAGCCAATTTTACACATTTCATTATGATATGTTTACATCCGTAATGATAATTTGGGGGCGTGGCTTTGGAAGGAGGCCTGAATGGACGGACTGTCAGTGTTGCTGATTTCTTCACTAGATTTAGGGACTTTTGGAGCTAGTTAGCAGTTAATGCTGCTGGCTGAGTTGGCGACACTGGGCTCATTTTTTCGGCGGGATTATGTTTTAAAATCTAGTATACTCTTGCTAGTTTCTCAAGATTGCCCACCTGCCTTTAATAATCTCTATAGACAGATATCTGCATATGAATGCAGAATCTGTAGCAACGGGACAAGATTTTGGTATCAGAAGACTTCAGGTTTCCGTTTGTAGTCCGAGTAGTATTGACCAATCAATGCAGCTAAATAGTCCGTGTGGAGAGCAAAAGAGGCGGAATGCATCGGTTGAAATGCAACCTGGGAACCGGCCGACTATCGTCTGTCGATGATTTAGCTTTTTATTGGTTTAAAATGAGCTTGTAAACTGGCTACTTGTGAAACAATCTGGCCGTACACGTCGTCTCTGAACTCCAGTCTTGCATCTCAATTTGATAATTGGACCGTAAACGATGAGCGGCGCATTGAAAAGGAAGTCTTGGCTGGCTTGCCTTATCTGCGGGCTACACCGGAACCTCAGAAATATAGCCCCTTGCCCACAGAGGCTTATCATCGTCAGACAGATAGCCGATGGGTTCAGACCTTAATGGTTGGAAACATCATTTACAGATAAAATAATAAAACAGTTAAAATATGAAACATCTAAATGATTAAAACTACAAGTTATGTATGTATGCTGTACAAAGATCATCGTAAACAAGTGAACGCCAGTGTGTGCTTGGATCAATCGTAGATATCATCTGATCACCGTTCCGTACAGTTGGTCCGACACATTAACCTGCAGATCATTGAGTTCAGCTGAAAGCCAAGTTGGGTGTTTTACAATTTTAAAGCTGTAATTCTCATATCTGTTCTTTAATCACATAATCCCCGTCTGTATTTTGGGGGTCATGTTCCATTCCAATTGGTACAGACACATCCTCCATTGTGCTGTTTGAGCTCCGAGCCTCCAGCAGCATGTATTATCTCTAATTTCACAATGTTTGGAAGTGAACAAGGAAGCAGTCAATAAAACATTGGCTCTCCTTAAACCTTTTAAAAAAAAAAAAGCAGCACATGTTTATTCATCTTCCTGAAACTCCACCAAACCAGATGATTTAATACATTCTTAGACTAACTCCGATGACCTCAAGCTATTTTTTTTACTGACATATTTGTGTTTCCTCATGCATACTGCTTAGTTGTTTTTCCAGGCGGAAAAAATCCACAGAGCAGATTCTGTGGTTTTTTAAAGCTTGATTACAGAAGAGGGAAAATCCTGTTTTACTAGTGTGTCTGGCAGAGACCGCTGGAACTGTGGAAGCTGCTGCAGAGCTCACACAGTGTACCGTTCCACCTCGGGTAATTTGTCTTCTTGTTTCCTCCAACAAAGGCAGCACAACAATCAGTAAACAGTGGACTCATTAAAACCACATTGTGCAGCACATCCCCTACATCTGCGAGCCTCTGTTAAGTCTTGTAAGAAAAGAACTTCACATCACTCAGCCTCTGAAAAGGGGTGCTTTGTAGAGCAAGAGTCTCAGATTCAAAGTGAACGCATTGCAGTTGTGTTTGCGAGCGCACCTTTTCTCTGCGTGCGGTCTGATTGCATTCCCCGAGCGCCTAACGGTATAATGTGTTTGCCACCAGAGAATGAATCAGGATGGAGCTGCAGGGATTGGTCGCTAGAGCCTGAGTAAAGTGATGAATGCAACCTAGTGTGAACCTCACGCTGATCTCCAAACAGCAGACAAGCCTTTGCGTTAAAGCTGGCTCCTTTCTCTCTCGTCTGTGTGTGTGCTCTGTGACAACAGCAGCGGACGGCGGCCTGGACTTGTGCAGGCTCAGGAGTTTACCTAATTATCTGGCATTAAGTCTAAATGGAAGGCTTCCCTCTATCATCCCGCGCCACATGGCCACAACGGGGATAAGCCCGTAGTCTTACAAACCATTAGGCTTTACAGGCACTTGACCTGAGGATGGAAGGGGTTGTGACACAGAAAGTGAGGCCGTTAGGGCCGTGCTCCGATCAGGGCGCTTACAGTATAGTTACTGCTGGACACGTTGTAATCAGTGTTGTGAAGGTAAAACCCCAATTAACTCAAAGTCCCAGGGATAATAGGGGCCGGTTATATCAACCCTCAATATTTTACTCATAGCAGCACCAGCAGCTTACTGTCAAGTGCCAAAAGCTGTCATCGAATGGGTTGTTCACTTATTCTTTGATCGAAAGGTTCCTGATTTGAATCAGTTATAAAAATATATATATTTAAAGGTCCCATATCATGCTCATTTTAAGGTTCATACTTGAATTTAATGTTTCTACTAGAACATGTTTACATGCTGTATTGTTAAAAAAAAAAACTTTATTTTCCTCATACTGTCTGCCTGAATATACCTGTATTTACCCTCTGTCTGAAACGCTCCGTTTTAGTACATTTCAACGGAATTGCATTGCTAGGCAACAGCTTGGGTCCATGTTTATTTCCTGTCAGCTGATGTCATTCACATACACTGCAGCCGGAAATAAACGGGGACACATTTAGAATGTTTACGTTTAAAACTGTGTTATGGTCTATATATTGTACATTTGTGACATCACAAATGTACAGAAATCCTGACGGCTTGTTTCAAATGCACAGTTTCTGAATACAGGTTGTGTGTATTTCTTCATGGATTGAGCTTTTCGATACTTTCACAGTTTTTATATAGCACCTAGACCTGCTTTATAATAAAAACATGAAAATCTCACTTTTTACAATATGGGACCTTTAACTCATAAGAACTTTGGCTTCCTTTGTTAAATGAAAAAGGCATTTCTCATGTCAATTATATATGTATCAATTATCAAAAACGTATTTGCTTGGTATCAGAGTCAAAGCTCTTGGAACTGATACCAAACCTGGAGCTAAAACTTGAAACCTGGCTACCTAGACTAGGTATAATGCACTGAACAAGTCACAAAGATCTTTGCTGTTTCTTTTTTAAGAATTACCATCACTTGGCCCTCCAGCAATGCTATTAACTACACAGATTCCTACTGTCAACAGTGAATACATGTAACTGAATGAATATAAAGCAGCACTTGTGCTGAGACATCGTACCTCAAGTATGTAAGGGTTTTGCAAATTCAAAGCCGTGACAGCAGTGGGTGTTGGCAAAACCAATGATATGACCACAGAGCAGACAGTGGTACACTGCTGGAATGTCCCACAGGTTTGTTGTTATGACCATGAGGCTGGACACACAACCTGCCAACATCCCCAGAGCACACCAGATCTTATTTACCACTGTATGGGATGTTCAGTGCTGACCTGATGAAAAGATTAACCGGTACTTTACAGTGTTTGTTTATGGTCGTCGGAGCTGTCGGGTTGTCTCACCACACTCCGAGTGCTCCGAACAATGCCTGTGCTGATGGTAATTCTGGCAATTTCCCTGTTTTTTTGCAGGTCACTGCCAGGGGATTCGCTCCATTGTTGCAGTTTGCCTACACTGCTAAGCTGTTACTCAGCAGAGAAAACATCCAGGAGGTCATCCGCTGTGCCGAATTCCTGCGCATGCACAACCTCGAGGACTCGTGCTTCCGCTTCCTAGAAGCTCAGCTGCGCAGCGAGGAGGATGGCCTACTGCTCTGCCACAAGGTGGCGGCGGAGGTGAACAACTCGGAGGATGAGAGCATGCAGTCGGAGGCGGAAAGGCCCGCCTCTCCCAAGGCGCGACGGTGCGCCGACCCCCTCGCTTCCTTCGGACACCCTGACGACGATCGGCTAGCGATTGCTATTCCCAGCAACTTCACAGATGGCCGGCTGGACTTTGATCGGCACGGATCGTCAGACCTGCCGCGATGCCCAAAGTACAGGAAATACCAGTGGGCTTGCAACAAGCACAATAATGACACCTCCTCACACACCAGTACCTCAGGTTTTCCAAGCACATTAAAGGAGAGCAGCGTTAGCGGGGCAGTGCCGGGTCAGGGCAGGCTGCCTTTGGCACAGATCAAAGTTGAACCACAGGCAGACGAAGAGGCCATCTCATTGTGCCTGTCGGGGGACGAGCAGGACGTCAGGGATAAGGACAGTGTGACGGCCATGGAGATGGATAACCCCGTATCTGTGGAGAGAAACAAGAGAACCAAGTCCCCTTCCTGCCTCCGAGCCTTCTTCAAGAAAGGGGTGGACCTCCCCAGTCTGCCCAACACATCACAGCAGCTATTCGCCAACAGACTTGTCTGCCCCCAGGACAAAGGAAACTCTCAGGGAGATCATAAAAAAGACTTCAGGCCTTTCACTGGGGAGCTGTCTGTTACATCCCCGAAGGACGCGGACGGTTTCCCCGCAGGGTTGTCCCTCAAGTCGGCTTCCTGCGACGGGGTCTGCAAACAGGAAGCTGAGCTAGATCGTCGTAGTGTCATATTTTCCTCAGGGGCCTGCAAACGTCTGGGAACACCAGCACATTCCTACCCGGGTGGGAACTCTTTGGAGATGGAGCTCACTGAGCACATGCCAAAGGGCCTGTGGGCTGGAGCCAGCCAGTCCCTCCCCACCTCCCAGACCTATTCTCCCAGCGCCACCTCCACCGAGCCCCCGCTCCTGTGCCGCCCACGGCCCAACACCAGCTGCCCAGTGCCAATCAAAGTGTGCCCACGCTCGCCGCCTTGCGAGACGCGCACCAGGACTTCCAGCTCCTGCTCCTCGTACTCCTATGCGGAGGACGGCAGCGGCGGCTCTCCCTGCAGCCTGCCCCAGTTCGAGTTCTCCTCCTCTCCATGCTCCAACGTGGCACGCTGCCTCAATGTGGACCAGCAGGAGCCGCCGGGGGACGCCCTTTTTGGCCAGGTGCGACCCAAGATCAAATGTGAGCAGTCCTACGGCACCAACTCCAGCGACGAGTCGGGCTCCTTCTCGGAGGGAGACAGCGTGCAGGAGCGAGGGCCGGAGGTGAGTGTGAAACATTGTCTTTCACATGTAACACACAATGTAGCCATTACTCTCAATTCCACCATGGCTAATTATATCGCAGTGCCCTGCTCTCCAGGTCTGCATTAGCAGTCATTAAATCATCATGTAATTGAAGCAGGAGTGTTCAGTACAAGATTTACAGCATCACCAAAGGGCACAGATGTGCTTTGATATTATTAATCTGCTTTATGCACTGCTGGAGATCTGTGTAATGAGTCTGAATATGTGAGCCCAAATGCACTAGGACAAGCTAAATTCAGGAGGCTGTTTTTGTTTTTTTAAGACTGTGATTGGTTCATCATCTTAGCCGTAGAGTAGCCTGTACAGTTGTATGTGTGAAAAGCACCGCGGGCGATTGAAGGCTCAGGATTCTCTCCCAGGGTAGAGCTGCCCTCTGAAGTGATTCCCTTCTGGCTCTATCTGTCTCCCTGCCAGTGCCAACTACCCTAACTAGCTCATTTTATCCCAGCAGAAACACTGACATCTATAATCCGCCCCTATAAATATGCATATGCTAATTCTCAGTGAAAGCCGAGGCCGACTTCTGACATTTCTGATCTATCGACAATTAGCAGCAATACCCAGCCGCGGCGAAGGTGTGCAGTCGCAAAGGCATTACAAGCAAACACATTACAAGCAAACACATTACAGCAAGCGATGTGCCGCGGCCGTAAAGATTTAATGGCCGGCGGTTTGCAGTGAGTTGAATGTGTGTGTGTGTGTGGGCGAGGCGAGAGGGTTCAGCTGAGTCTCATGACGGGACTGTAAGCGCAGCTCCACAATGCTGACAAGGATGAATAGCCAATCCTCTAATCATCCTCCCCTAATCCACCCGGGCGGGCAGACGTCCTCCAAGCTGCAGACTAGACGACTGTTGTTGTTTACCGGGTAAAGATCAGTGAGGGACCCTCTAATGCAGCACAGCGCAGGTGTAATAATATCAAAATGAGCACATTTCCCACCTGAGGGAAAGTAAAAGGCATTAAAATCAATTTAGAAAATAATAGCTTTGCTTCCTCATAGCGCTGCTGTGTTTACCCACGTTAATGATTGAACTTTCCATCTCAGGCTTTTCACCTGACACACATGCTGTCGGGTGAAAACCTACTAAATCCTGTTTGAAGCTTGGAAAAGGAGCTTTTTTTTGTTTGTTTCCCTCATGGTGGGGATTTGAAATGCTTTCACAATAAATTATACATCACTACAATCCTGTGTGAGGTTTCCACATGACACTAGCATGTGTCTTTCTCTATAGACTATCTATTGCAGAGCTTGAACTCACGATCGTTTTAGGCTCCAGGAGGAATGCACGTTACCACCAGGCCGTCTCGACTGTTAGCGATATTACATTCAGCGATGCTTGCTTGAGGTGCAGAATTATGTTTGATGAGCTCGGTGGAGAGGGCTGCTCTGAGTGCACAGAGGGAGCAGAAAGAGAGAGAAAGTGGTGCGTTGCCATGGTGATCAGATTCAAAGAGCAAGTCGGTGTGTTGCAAGGGGTTGGAGCTACATGACAGGATTTTTTGCTTTTCGGTGGAAAGAATTCAGTTCCGCTGCTCAAACAGAGCTGCGAGATAAAGAGGCTCAGCAGTGATGTGTAATTATTACCCTCCTAGCGGGGCAACCCAACACCCATCGCCACTAGATTTATGGGCCTTTTTGAAGGGCCTGGCTGAATGTGCCACTGTGAATTACGTGGGATTGATTTACAGCACTGAGCTATCAACCCCCAAAAATGACTAGGAGACATTTCAGTTCCCCTTTTGTCATGTCTTTGTGTGGGTATGACTGTGTTTTATGTGTCAGCCATTGTTGTCGCTCCATTACTCCACACACAATATATCCTCCGTCAAATCTCTATTGACTTACACAGGGTTATCTGCCAGCTTTCCACTCACTATCACTACAGGCTGTGTTGATAAGATCCTTCATGAATGAATGTTTCCCTAGATCTGCCTGCAGCTCTACAGTTTACTGCCTTTAAAGTGGAGGTCACAGAGAGGTATACTTATAAAAGTGAAGCTCAGTGTTAGGTTACTTTATGTGGTGGAGAAGTGCTACCTCATGCTTCCTGGGCCACTTGTTTTCCTACCACCCCCTCTCTGTAATTTGTCCCTTACAAACAAACATGGAGGAGGCCCGGCCTCGCTGTGTTTGCAGAGCAAATGGCAGAGGAGGGGAAAAGCAGCTTTGGGGTAAAAATAGCAGCAGCAGCAGCAGCCCTGGACTGCGGACTGGACACAGTGAATCCCCGATGAGGAAGGAAGTCGTTAAAGTACAGGGCAGTCTGACCGAAGCCTAGTCATTCAAGGTAGCCAGAGTCACTTGAGGTCTCTCTGGGCAGCTCCTGCTCTGTGGTTATGGCCTGTTGCGTTTATATGAGCCACATCTGAGAACCATCAGCAGTTCCATATACAGTATATATGTACAGCAGACAGCAGCACAGAGACTAGGCAACTTTTGAAAAAAGATGAACTTCTTACAAATGAAAAGTTGGACCAAAGTGTGGCTCTTTGTCCCACTATAGTTTAGATCTGGCTCAGAGTATTATGGTCTTACTTGTTATGACAGTAAAGCAGGGGTTCTCAACCTTTTGTAACTCGATGCCCACTTCTGATTGTTAAAATAATTCCGAGGACCACCTTCCCAAATAAATGACAAGCTGGGCTATAAATATGTGTTATGCCACTGTCAGATGTAATGACCCACATAAATATTTACCCTCACCCATCACTCCATGCCATTATGAATCCAAATTATTCAGGGTCATATTTCCTCACCACACGCTTTTGGAGCTTTTACTGATGCAGAGTTGTCTCCAAATGCTCCGTTTTGTGTCACTGCATCCGAGACATATATACGTCTCTAAAGGGGAGACTCGTGGGTCCCCATAGAACCCATTTCCATTCACATATCTTGAGGTCACAGGTCAAGGGACCCCTTTGAAAATGGCCATGCCAATTTTTTTCCTTGCCAAAATTTAGTGCAAACTGGCTTACTGTTATGGCCTTGATTTCAGCTCTTTTGCCTTAGCTACCCAGCAGACCCATGACAAGGTCACAGCTATATGGACAGCGCTGAAGAAAGAGAGTTTGAGTACTAAGATCCTCGCCGCTGCCACCAGCTGAGAATGTGTCATGCATCTCTTACACGGCTGCAGCAGTCTGTCTCCTTCCCTCTTTGTGTCTCTCAGAGCTCCGGCTCCTGTGTGTTGCAGTGTAGGCGTTGAGCTCATTCTGCCGTATTGTCTGGCCACAGCGGTAAAAATATTGATCTCATCTCGCGAGTGGGAGGAATGAGGAAGTAGTCCTGATACATCAGCACATTGTTTGTTTGTTGTTTTTTTCGCTATCAGGCAAAACATGAAATAGAATGAACGTGTGACAGGAAGTGCACAGACCTTAATATCAGTCCTGCTACCCGTGCACGATGCCAGAGAAACCTTCGCTCTACTCTAGATATGATGTGGCTGTGGTCTGAGTCTGCCGTGCCATTCATGTTAGCTGTTTACTTGTTTCAGTCATATCCAATGATAGTGATAATGGTAGAAGATGTCAGATGAAATCCTAGTAACTGATGTTCCCCTTTCATCCCACTATGGCACTATGGGTCTTTTGTTAAAGCAATATGACAACATCAGTGTTAGCTGGAAAAGATATGTTCTTATACATCTTATCTGCCACACACTGTGTGATATGTGAAGGAGGCTTATTCAAGTTCAACATTATGGGGATGTTTGCCCATTCTTTTCCCTCTTAAAATTTGTATTTAACAAGGGATGTTGCATATTAAAGGTCCCATATCATGCTCATTTTCAGGTTCATACTTTCCCCATACTGTCTGCCTGAATATACCTGTATTTACCCTCTGTCAGAAAAGCTCCGTTTTAGTGCATTTCAAGAGAATTGCAACGGAATTGCGTTGCTAGGCAACAGTTTGGGTCCATGTTTATTTCCTGTCAGCTGATGTTATTCACATACACCGCAACAGGAAATAAACTGGGACACATTTAGAATGTTTACGTTTAAAACCGTGAAACGGTCTAAATATTGTACATTTGTGACATCACAACACAACGGCTTTTTTCAAATGCACAATTTCTGCTGTGTGTGTGTTTCACGCAGAGGGAGACTTGTTAAAAGGAGTGCTATTTACCCAAACATTTCACTGTGAGGTCTATATTTATCTAGCTTGATGCATTCACAAAAAAAATGTATTATCAAGGTGATGAGATACAGCGCTCTCTTCTTTACCCTCCCAAATCGCCCCTCTAGCGTATACGCTGTGGGACAAATATAGAAGATATTTTTGCTCTCTTATTTGTCGTGTCTGCAGAGTAGAGTGTGTGTGAATTGGTGCTGAGTTACAGTATAGTACGTGGGCCCTCAGGGCCAGCCGGGGCACAGAAACAACCCTATTCCTCGGCAGGGCCTTACATCCTGTGGTAGTCCTGGAAGAACTGAGACGTTTAGCGTCCAGCTACCTCACAGCGGTAATCTGCGAGATTCTTGTTGTGCTGATTTTGGCTGCGTCGTCGCAGCTTGGCGGCTCGTGCTGTGGTGTTTTTGCACTTAGATTCCCAGAAATAACTTGGCCATCGAACAATGTGTCCAGTACTGCAGGTTTTGGTGTAGTGTTGATGTTTTTTAGATTTTCTGTTGATGAAGTTTGACACTTTTTTTTTTTTAAATAACTGCACATTTCTTCTTATGTGTATAAAGAAACTGCAGATGCTGCTGCCAGTGAAGGATTAGATGATATGTCTACGGATATCTCTACATCTCTACATGACACTGAATGCTTCTTAAACAAAAAATGCTTTTTATGAACCTAGTACAGGCTACATTATTCAGCCAGACAGCAGCAAAACAGTTTATTTATCTGAAAATGTTGCAGATTATTACTTTAACCCTCGGGACAGAACTACCAAACCTCTCCGCATTATCTTCATTTAAGATCTGACTCAGCTTGTGATGCTTCTTTATAAACCCATTTACAAGCATGTGAGATGTAACAGGGTTAATTACAGAGATAGCATGAAGCTCAAATGTGCCGATTCGTAAAGCTCATGTTACGAGATAAGGTCTCATTTAGTTTGGATGAGATAAGGGACAAGTATTACACAGACCTATAGACCAGAGGTGTCAAGCAGCAATCGTTTTAGAAAATACCTCAAACCGTCAGAGGAAACATCCGAGTGTTGATAGCCCCACAGAGTCTGTGTGAAGTCAGCAGGTCAAGAGACTACAGGTGAGCGCAGAGAACAGTGACCTCCTGGCAGCCCGGGGTCATCCATCGAACCGAACTGTCCCACCTCAGGTCTCCACCTGCTGCATCCTCACACACACTGCACAAATATCCTACTTAGCCAGTCCTCACATCTGCAATTCAAATTTAAAAGTTGTTTTTTTAGTGAAAAATCGGACAGGATTGGATTAGATCATTTTATGCAGCAAGAATATAATAATAATGTGGTTTTAAAGGGACGCTCTAAGAATAGGGGAATAGGTTTATTTGCTTTCTTTCTGAGAGTGAGATGAGAGGACTGATATCAATCTCACGTCTGTGTGTTAAAGTTACTATGAGGAACTTTTAACTGGTTATGACACATTCTCAATCTAATCCTCCATATGACCTCCATAAGTAAACGAGACCACCAGCGAGAAGGTATTGGCTATTTCTATATAGTTATTCTTAATGCTTGCAGAAATTCTTTCAGCTCAGACTCCAGCGGCGACCAGCCCACCGCGGACAGACTGTCAGTCTGTATAGAGACTGGAAGCAGGAGGAAACAGCTAGCCTGGCTCTGTCTAAAGTTCAAAAATACACCTACCATCACTTAAAGATCACTTATTTAAACATGTTGCCTTGTTTGTTAAATCTATATGCTGGAACTATTTCTTGTCAAACAGCAGCTTAGTCATCTTAGTGTCTCCAGCAGGGTTACATTTAAAGGTCCCATATCGTGCTCATTTTCAGGTTCATACTTGTATTTTGTGTTTCTGCTAGAACATGTTTACATGCTGTAATGTTAAAAAAAAACTTTATTTTCCTCATACTGTCTGCCTGAATAAACCTGTATTCACCCTCTGTCTGAAACGCTCCATTTTAGTGGTATTTCAACGGAATTGCAACGGAATTGCGTTGCTAGGCAACAGTTTGGGTCCATGCACATCCTGTCAGCTGATGTTATTTACATACACTGCAACAGGAAATAAACTGGGACACATTTAGAATGTTTATGTTTAAAACCCTGTAACAATCTACAAATTGTATATTTGTGACATCACAAAAGGACAGTAATCCTAACGGCTTGTTTCAAACGCACAATTTCTGAATACGGGCTGTGTGTATTTCTCCATATATTGAGCATTTTGATAGTTTAACAGTATTTATAAAAAACTTAGACCTGCTTTATAATATAAAAGACCTGAAAATCTCACTTTTTATAATATGGGACCTTTAACATTGTAACCTACATTGCTAAAAAGAAGTCCAATTGGACAAAAAAAGAAGATTTTATCCACAGTTCACAAGAGTAAAACCCCAGCTGTAATAAACCAGAACCTGTATTGAATGAAAAAAATCCTTCAGCAGGTAACAAAATGATAATCTCACCCCTTTAACTGAATTTTTCACTTATATAAATAGTATTTTGAGCCTGAATTTGACACTTTGAAGCAGCGCTGGTCCTGATAACAGAAGAGCCCGACTGTTCACTCCGTACCCCATAATGACCCAGAGACAGAGAGTGACTGCTGGTATAGGGAGGAGGAATGACGAGAACTGAGAAAGATGTAAATCCAGAACAGTTGGGTGTGAATTTATGACCACTGCCGAGGCGTATACTCTGTCATCCCAGCCCTGCTGCTGAACTGGGTCTCGTGGTGAAGCGGTTAAATTTAGCCGTCCCCTGCGTACCGGTGACTGGTGGATGAAGGGGGGGAGAAAGAAACCATCACAAGGTCGCAGCGTCTCCTTTGCCTTGTTTTTCTAGCCTGGTTTGGGCCAAAAGATCCCATCGGACCCTGTCTCGGCAGAGGGAGAAAGCTCACGCCTCTGTAAGCGCCGTGCATTATGGTACACGGAGTCATCTTCTCCTCTGCTTCAGATGAAAGCGGATGGTTTATAGCTTTCCCCCCGCTCCTCTCTTTGAGGGTGGAGTTGCCATGCCCTGGCAAAGTAGCGAGAGCCGAGTGTGGCCTTGAAAGCTCAGGTCATTATTTATTCATATGTCTGCATGCAGATGTCGAGCAGAGATGAGAAATAGGGCTCCCGGCGGCTCAGAGGGCTGCACTTCTAATGAGGAAACTAAAGCCATTTTCTCTCTCAGGGACAGATTGACATCTACATTTGCTCTTCGCTGAGGAGTAATTTTTGATTCTGTCATGAGTAGGCACCTTGCTTTATCTCCACCGCTGTGTACCGTCTGGTGGGAGAAACAGAGCCGAGCCACCTCTATACCGCAGCCTCTATGGCTGTAGTCATCTGAGCGGTTCAGGGTCTCCGGGGAGCATCTGGCCCCGGCTTGAGCAGTCAGGTAGAGTGGAGAGTGTGGAGTCGCATCGCTCGCTCCCCTTCTCTCCTCTCTTCCTCCTTTGTTTGACTTCCTGCACTCCTCAGAGGCAGCCACGGGGAAGGAAAAGGGAAAGGGAGCGGAGAAAGAGAGCTGCAGCTCCTCTCATCTCTGCCAAGCTCTCCGGCTGTCTTCCTCTGGCTCTTTGTTGTGCCTCCACTGCTTCACTCGCTTGCCTAAAGCTGCAGATCCCTGGTGCACACAGATACCGCTGGGGTGGATCTGCCTGTGATGTGCTTATCATAAGGTTTGCCATCACCTGAGGGAGAGAGGCCGACTTATTGTTGCTCTCTCCAAACTGAGAAAAAGAGAATAAACACACACACAACCTTGATGTGGTGTCGTATCAATGAAGAGAACACCACACAGCTTTCTGATTTTTGGTTTTCTAAAATCACTGCTGCGTTTATTCCACTAATTCTTTTGTTCTGCAGCCTGTGAAGGACGCTGCTAGATATTGATGCCCCGCAGAAATCACCTGACACTGATTTTAGATCAGGTTGACAAGTCACTGCCCCCCTCAATCTGTCATACTGGCACCTTTCCAGGTGCTAAGGGACAGATGGAGAGGGACTCTTTTCTTGGATCACCTTTTCCCCCTCTGCTTGAGAATGTGCTACATGTTAAATGTAAGGTGGAGGGAGCTGGAGGCTCACTGAGTCCCCGCTCGGTGAGGCACCTGCAGCAGTGCTCTTTTGCCATCTTGTGGTCAAGTTTGGTAACTGTCCTACAGTAAACGGGCACAGTGATACATTGACTCACCGTCTCATCGTTAATTTAATCTCCCCCCATTAAATCACACAGGAGATGTTGATTAAGTTAGAGATGTTTTTGTTGTTCTTTGTTTTGAAATTGAGATGCGAATCACGTAAAAGTGACTGCGGCTCCCAAGGTACGGAGTCCACTGAGCGCCACCAAAATAAACTTCAAATGTGTTTAATTGAAATCAATTAATAAATTGATAAATGTAAAAAAAAAAAAAGCTAGTCTGTGTGACTTAGTAAATTATAACTGTTTATTTTATTTTTATAAAACGTTTTTTGTCCCAATCCATGGTGTTCACATTCTCTGAAAAAAAGAAAATCCAGTCATTATTTCCCAAAGTCACGTGTGTTCCATCTGCCACGCTTCCAGTTATATAATTCGGGAGAAATCAGGCGCATTTTAGGCAAATGTAAAGATATCGGGTCTAAAAAAAATATCAGGATCCCCTCTGGAAAACCCACCACGTGTAATATATGTGCATTTGTATAATACAACCTCCTCCTGAGGTTGTTAAAACGTTGAAACAACGTTGGTGATGTGAAGGCGGTGCAAATAGCAGATGGGGTGTGAAGTTGCTCTGCAAATATTTATAAACTCAAAGTAAAATCAAAGAATAGATCAAATCTTGCCTTGCATTGTAAACTCACACAGATTTCACAGATTCCTGTGTCAGATTTCATCTCACTGTTTCCAGGTTGGCAAATGTAATAATTTTCTTTTCTTTGAGTTCAATAATGCATCCTTAATTTAATTCAGACATCAATTCATAATTGCGTCTATACATGAATTATTTTGTATTGCCAAATGTCTATAATTATTCCAGCGGCACACTTCAGACTCCATACAAAAGAAAAATGGACATTATGTATACTTCCGTCCACCTTTAATTAATGTTCTATAATAAACACATGACAATTAATGTTATACATAATGTCTGGACGTTTTCTTCCTTTTCCAGGTGAAGCTGCCTTTCCCTGTAGATCAAATCACAAATCTTCCACGGAACGACTTCCAAATGTTGGTGAAAATGCACAAACTGACCTCGGAGCAGCTCGAGTTTATCCACGATGTGAGGCGGAGGAGTAAGAACCGCATCGCGGCGCAGCGCTGCCGCAAGAGGAAGCTCGACTGCATCATGAACCTGGAGTGTGAGATCAGAAAACTGGTGAGTCAACCGTTTCCAAACCAATACTTACTGTCACCAACTGTCCTCTGTCCATCAAACACCTCGTCTCCAGGAATAAGTGACCTCAACCGACACCACCTGAGCAAAGCAAAAGGAAAATGATGGATGTGATGAAATACTTGTTCACAGATGGGCTGGCGTTGTTTAGAGCAGCTCCATAGAGTGCCCTCTGGTCGCCATGCTGAGTGTGTGGGTTGGTGAAGCTCTGCTTCAATCTGCAGGCAACAATCTTTTTCTCTGATAGGTTTGGTTTGGGTTTGTTCGGAAATGTCAAAGTCCCATGAGAGTAATAACAATACACCTTTTATTGTAAAGCACCTTACATACATAAGATGCAGATCAGAGCACTCACAGACTGGCCTGCTCCAGCTGTGTGATGACAATCATTTCCAACCTGATAACTGATCACCTCATAATACAGCTGTTCACATATTGTTTTCAAGTCTGCCTTAAAACAATAGTCAGTTGTCCATATGAACATTGGAGCAGGTTTCCTCTTGTTCGCACTGGACATTAAAAGGTCCCTTCCAATGGAAGTGATGGGGGATAGAATAGTCTTTGTTTTGTGCAATGGATTGTACATGGATGCCTATAAGAACTTTGTCTACCTCTGCTGGCATTAAGAAGGAACTGCAACAATATCCTACAATTTCTCTCCTCCAGTCCCATCAGGAAATAATCACACAGTCACATTTTTACATGACAGACAAGTAAACTATCCAACCAATGACAAAGCAAGATTTCATTATGTGAAACACTACGATCATAACATTGGCTTCATTCGCATTTTTTGGCCCAAGAACAAAGCTTTTCACTCATCCGAGCAGGAACGGTTTTGGCACCGACTGATCTGACCTGATCTGCGGTCGGTGAATCATGAAACGTGGTTTCTTTGGGTGTGGTGAAATCTTACAAATACCGTTAAAAGCTTAGGAGGACACAGATTATCTGTCTCGTGTACTGCTGTCAGGATATGGTGACAGTTTTTAGCAGATATGACAGAAAGTTATATACATATATTCTTGTGCGAGTGAAAATATATGTATTTGAAAGGAGAATGTGTGTGTGTGTGTGAGTGCAAGAATGAATTATGTCTCGTACTATGATGTTGGTTACAGGGTAACATGATAAATGCAGATCCCGGTGTTCTGATTGCATTCAGATTTGATGCATATGGTGGTGTGTACTTTAAGCTATGACAGTTTTCCTAAAATTAGACGTAAAAAAATCTCCTTGCTTACTGTATCGCAATATATTGAATCACACCCCCTGTATCATGATACGTTATTGTATCGCCAGACTCTTGCCAATGCACAGACGTAGGTAGTACTAGAGCAGGGGTCTACAACCTGCGGCTCCGGAGCCACATGCGGCTCTTTAGCCCCTCTCCAGTGGCTCCCTGTGGATTTTTAAAAATGGAAATGAATAACTGTTTTTTGCTTACATTTACATTTTTATTTATCATGTTGTAGGTCTATGGTACGACGGTATAACGGATCATTAGGGCCACATTCAGGAAAAAAAAATAATCTGAGATTTAGAGAATAAAGTCATAGTATTATGAGAATAAAGTCGTAATATTATAAAATAGTAATTTTATGTGTTATTTTCTTTTTTTCTCGTTAAGTTATGACTTTATTCTCGTAATATTACGACTTTATTCTATAAATCTCAGATGTTTTTTCCCTCAATGTGTCCCTAATACTCCGTCGTACATTTGCACTTTGGCCCTCACTGCATTAGACTTACAGTATATACTATATACTTAGTCTATA
The DNA here is from genome assembly GCF_043250625.1 of Sebastes fasciatus. Lineage (NCBI taxonomy): Eukaryota > Metazoa > Chordata > Actinopteri > Perciformes > Sebastidae > Sebastes > Sebastes fasciatus. The sequence goes on from NC_133812.1 coordinate 7,213,188, forward strand.
AACTGTGTTACCTTCATCGCAATGCTCAAATGTTGTTTTTTTGCCTAAAATGTCTCTTTTGATAGTAAAGGTTGCTGACCCCTGTACTAGAGGGTTTTATTGAATGACCTCATATCCTGTGTGTGTGTGTGTGTGTGTCTTTACAGGTGAATGAGAAGGAGAAGCTGCTGACGGAGAGGAACCAGCTGAAGGCGTGTATGGGTGAGCTGTGGGAGAACTTCTCCTGCCTGTCTCAGGAGGTATGCAGGGACGTCCAGCTGAGCCCCGAGCAGGTCCAGTCTCTACACCACTACTGCCCCGTGCTGCGGCCCGCCAACTCCACTGCCAGCAACAACGCTGCCCACGAGCCCAAGCCTGCCCCCATCAGCCCCACCACCGACACCAACGACACCACCAGCATCGACCTCACCACCCACTCGGGCTCGGCCACGCCGGAGCCCAGCTTCCACGGGTCTCCCGGCGGGCCCTCGGAGAGCGAGCCCGACTCGGCTGTCCGAAACGGGGCGGACGGAGACGCGGACGGTCGAGACGACGCCGGCTCGTTCACAAAGTCAGGGCTATCCAACCAGACGGTAACGGTGGATTTTTGCCAGGAAATGACTGACAAATGTACAACTGACGAGCAGCCGAGGACGGACTGTAGTATGTAGTAGTAGTGGTTCTCTATGTTGTTGTTTTTGGATGTTTTTTTTATTATTTAATTTTACTCTTCTGACAAACCCTCTCTCGGGGTTGCTGAGACGGTCAGCTTCTGCCAGTGTTCACTGAAAAAACAAGCTTTGTTTGTATTTATGTCTTTTTGTTTTTGTCTTTTTTGAACGGTTGACACTAAAGTTGTCTTAACAGCAGCAATACTGTTCTCCAGGTATTCTCCTCATACCATGACAGAGTGGGAACTTCTCACCAAACACTTTCAATGGTGCTATACTCGCCCCGACAGCAACCTCTACAGTGGAGACTCTGTTCTCTGTGTGTCTCCCATCACAACTCAAAAGTTGAACCTCATCGGACCTAAACAGCAGCTCTCTTTGTACCAACAGTATTTCTGTTTCCTGCCTTTCTCTTATACACATTTCTCCTTTTTTTTCCCCCCACTCTGTCTCTATCAATCTTCTCTACCTCTCTCTGTCTCACTCACTTTCTCTCCGTCTATCTGTCTGTCTGTCTGTCTATGGTTCTACTCTCGCTATATCTCAGTGGCCCTTTTCGTCACAGCAATTCAAACTCAGGAAGAAAAAAAAAAAGAAATCCTCTGAATGTTCAACCTAATTCATGACAAATGAGAAAACGGCTTCTGTACACGAGGAAGTTATGATGCAGTTAGACTGTAAAATGTTCATATGCAAAAAATGTCTTCAAGCGTCTGGCATTTGTATTTCTGTACAGAAGAACTTTGTACAGGCTGTAACCGAAAACATTCCTCCTTTGCCTTCCTCAGCACTGAATTGAAAGGAAAAAGGTTTTTTGCGGGCGGTTAAATGGCTATTTTTTATTTCCCACTCATCAGCAATACCATTGTATTTGGATGTTGTAACGGTGACTTTTCAAGTGCTTGTTTGGCAGAAATGTATATAGTATGGAGCATGATGACTGTATCAGTGATTTTGTACAGGTAGAGGCTTAGATGTTTCTTTTTCACGGGGTTATATCAAGCACCTTTTTTGCTGAGGGGGAAAATCTTGCTTTTTGCTGTTTCCTGTCCTGCCTAACGAATGCTCTCCCATCACGGTGAGCGTTCTTATACTCAGGAAATCAGCTCGATACACACGTGGACACACACATACAAGTACATACAGACACAAATGCGTCAACACACGTGTACAAATTTTGAGCCCCATGCATGTTATAAAAAGTTAGACATGTTTTTTCGACGTGAGGCTCAGGCCGGCTCCTCTCCACCTTTGACTCCTCTTTAAATGTGAAAAAAAAAGAGTTCTGCCTTGTGTTGTTTTGGAGGAAATCTTATTTCTTATCAGTATTTTTGAAGATGCTATTCGTGCACACTCTTTTGGGTTTCTTCAGCGTTGCCATTTGATGTTCTGAGACAGCAAAAAGCGCAGCAAAACATATAACAGATACGTATTTTTCAAATTTGATCCTGAATGAAAATGAACACAAAATATTAAATCAGGCACTTTGTTACCGGCCCCAAGCGCTCAGAGCCATTTAGCACTTCAACAAGGGATTTTTGTCTTTGTTTCAGACCCCTCCAAGTCTCAGACTGGAGCACTTAAATTGGCACTTCAAGAGAAAAAAACATCTTGTTGATATGATTATATAAATATACAATTTAAAAAATATCTCTATGAATCTCTGAAACCTAAAAAAAGAAGCTAATGTTTTAGTTAAAGAGTGTTCACACCTTATATTTGCATTTCTTTAGGAATTGAATAAGCTAATTCAGATTTCATTTGACGTGAAAGCAGTGTAATGTGATGTCCAAAAATGATTGAGTAACAATCATATAAGATAAGTAACACGTTTGCCCTAATTGTGCATTTGTTTGAACATCCTCCTCTGTGACGTGCATGCATGCTGCCTATAGCTATAGGCCTATAGTTAGTTTGTCGAGCTTCTGTTTGCCTCGTAACTTCTTCTCTCTGGAGCTTTTAAAATTATGTTTTTTTAAAGAATTTCTATGTATAAACATGCAAAGACGAGCTGAATTATCTGAACCCTCTCTAGAGGCAGGCTTGAACAAGCAGGGCCGTATACTCTAGCACAAAGGTTGGATTCAATTGGAATGTGAAGCTTTATTCATTGCTCTTTTTTAAAGCCCCAATCTCTGTTGAGATCACCTGTAGGCTCCCCACTGTTCCACTAGCCACTGTACATTAATGCTCAATATCTCATTGAGCATTTCTTCCCATATTGTCTTTCTGAAAATGTGAAAAAGTTTACTGTCCTTACTCTAAAGGCCTTTACACACCGGGGGGACATGACGAATAAACAACACCAAAATGTGAAATACTCGCCTGCAAATATTTTGCATCCAAACTATTCAATTTGCGACAGTTTGCAACACTTTTGCGCAGGCAGAGGACCAACGACCAGGATCCTTATTGACCCAGGGCAGCATCTGGCAGTCTGTCTGAGCTACTGTAAACTATTTCATTGAGTTTTCTTTAAGCGAAATGCTCTGAGTGAGTTCTCTCTGGTATATAGTGTATACTGTTTATGTCGAGGCTTTTATTGTTGAAAGGTAAAGAACGGAAGGAGTGGATCTAGTCTGTGTTGCCTGCAGTTTGCCATCTTGGTTTGGACTACGGAGCATCCGTGTTGTTTGGTAATCCTCAGAAGTACTAAAGTGTACGTTTTTTAATATACCCGTTCTGCACAATGTGATTGGTGGAGGCCTTTATTTGCGGTTTCGAATGCTCAGAAAAGTCGACCTCGTTCCGAAAAAAAAATGACAGCCCTTTTTTACGCAGCATTTGCGTTCTGTGTGAAAGTATTGATGACAAAAACAACAAATATATTAACGTGTGAATTAATCACACAGAGAAAAATTCAAAAAACAAACGCCCCCCGGTGTGTACATCCTTAAAACAAAAGAATATTTACAGTACGTGCTATTAAAAAAGGCAAATCTTTCGTGAAAATGGGGAATTATATCAAAAGTATACAGTAAATGTTGTCAGTAATTAAAATAAAAGTTCATGTACAGCTTTTAATGAACATTTACTTTATTATAATCACATAGGGTTCAAATTCTGATAGAAAGTGCTATCTTAGAATATGGACAGTAAACCCGATATAGCAGGTCCAATGCGGGTGCTACTAGGATAGCTCAGCAATTAGCCACATCCCATGACACCATCTACTTCCCCATCCAACTTTGGGTGTTTTATTACTGTGTTTTATTACTCTTTAAGATTATTTTGAAGTTAAAAATTTTTAATTCCTTAAAAAATCTATATTTTTTGGCCAAATAAATGAGAGATTGGGGCTTTAAAGTTTGGATGAAATGTTCTGAAGTTCTCCCCCCTGACTTTAACTGATGTAAATTTTAGATGTAGTTTAAAATATGACGTCTCATGTGAGACCGTTTCTGTTATACAGCCGAACAGAGTAAGTGTATTTTGTAAAACCTGTCTTTGAATTTTTTAAAAGACTGGTACATAGACCCATACATGCACAAACACACAAACATACACGTATATATTCATACAATACACACACACAGTACATACGTTGTGGCACAGCAGTAGCGGTTCTTCATAGACTGGTGTGGTTTTTGTTTGTGTTTGTTCAGCCCTTTATCCGATTTGTGCTCTTTTCATTCTTTTATGCATATTTACTGCAGCAAAACACAGTATTTACCATTATTATTACCCATGTGGAGATTCTACCAGGTTGAAGCCAGAAAACTCAAGTAGAACCATCTACATTAAAGAAGCTTCTTTTCTGCAAACATTATGCAACTCATTTTCTAATTCATGTACTTTTTTTCATTTGCTTGATCTTAAATTGAGGAAAGCCCGGTGTTGCATTGGAGAGCACCGACTCTGACTTTTATGTCTTTCTGTATAGAGAAAACAATTTGTGATGTTTGTGTTGTAGCAAAACCATGGTAACAAAAGACCCCCGGGTGTCTCCGCAAGATGTCCTATTAATACTACAATGATCACATTCATGTTTTTGCATAGCAGAATTTCTTTTGTACCTATATTTAATGTTGATAATTCAACGTAACAAACCCTTATATTCCTGTAGAGCTGAGATGTTAGAATAAACAGAGGCCCCTAAAGCGCTCTCTCCAGTCAGAAAAGCTTTTTGTCCAGACCTCTAAGCTCTTCGAGTCTTGCTGCATGCTCTCAACACTGACTGTTTGGTCAAAGTACAGTGACAGGAATCCTCCACAACACTGTTGTTTTAAGGGGTCAGTTCAAGTTACATAAAGAAATAAAGAAATAAAAATGTAATTCTCACTTTCTTATGGAACCTAGTCATGCAGAGAGTTTTGGTTTTATTGTTTTTTTATTGGTCCAGGTTTTGGGACATCTGTGTGGTGCTCACATCACTGAAGAAATGCAATAATTTATTTGCAGAAGTAGTAGTGTCCTGTTACTCTGGATAATCACATTGCTGTGAACAGTATTTGTTTTTTCAGACAATCTCAAAACTTTGGTCAATAAAGCCAAAACTATATGCATGACTAGATACCACTAGAGGTAAGTGAGAAAAATATGTTTTGTCATTTGGGTGAACCGACCCTTTAGTGTCTCAGGGTGCCAAGCACATGAACCTGCTCTCTATTTCACTCTGAAGCAGTTTTTGTTTTTACTTGCTTTGTTTGAGAATCAAATAAATGCCCCTTAAAATGATTTGTTAATAATACTTAAAGCTGCATTAATTGATTTGTATATATATATATATATATATATATATATATATATATATATATATATACTACCTAGCAACATTATTCATTTTGAGTTGTGTTTGTGTCCACCAGATGAATTTTATTCCAATATTCGCTCTCCTTTTAGCTCTGGTTTTGGTCTCCACCAACTCCTGAGAAAAAGATTTGTCCCTTTAGCCGCTAAACACCCCTCCATGTTCGTCAGCTAGTATCTAACTTTGTATCTGTGCCCACATTTGGTACTCAGCAAGTACTGCACAATGAGTTTTTCAAAGCTTTTTTTGCTAAAAACAGATGCCCGCTGCAGAATTCGCTGGTTGGATAAAAACAAATAATGAGCTAAAAGAGGCTAAAAAGCTCTACAGAGCTGAAGGGAAAAGCGGAGTTGGTGGTAATCTTTTACAAACAACATCTTTCACATTACACATAGTCATCTGATCCATTGTTCATATAAAACATATTGATTAGTGCAGCTTTAAAATGATGTAACAGTAATAATAAGCATGAACACCTGAAATGAATTTAACAATTTGATCCTCCAGGTTACTCTTTTGGTTATGGCCATCACAGCAGATTTGCTGTTGCTGTAATTGAATGCTCATACCTTTTTTTGCTGTGTATTTGTCTTGTTTAGTTAAAAAAAAAAAAAAAATTGTTGCTGCTTCTCTGAAACAAACACTGGCTTTTTCAACTCCAAAGGTTGTTCTATAAAATAATATGAACAAAAACATGCCTTTCTCACAGAATGCTAAACTTTATTGAAAAGAAAAATCTGGTATCCTGGTTGAATGTGCAGGCTGAGATCATTGAGTAAAAATATAAAAAAAAATGGAAAATGTTTACAAATAGGTGTCAAGTCATGTTTGATCAATTTTTGCCATGTAAAAATCGCTCGGTTTAATTGGACTGGTTCTTGGTGTTGTGTAAAGAGACAAAGACTGAGTTTCCTCACCTTGTCTTTAATCCAACTTTTGGGATGGGCCAGCATTACATGGATACAAGTGCACCTCCGATATTTGCCTTAGAACTTGCAGAGGCCATAGTTCACATTCAAGTGAAGTGAGTGTATGCAGGGGCCTGGGCCCCCCATCCCTGAGTCACCAGTGCGGACTTTCTCACACTTATCTACCTGTGAAATCCTTCATACCTCTCATAACTGGTCAATGACTGTATCAGCAAACTGCATCAGGTGTTTTTTCTACATGCTTTTTACACAGATTATATGGATTATTGTATTAGTAGATTCTGGTGCATCATTTTTAATGTAATAGCTCTTAAGCTTGTAGTTCAAGTTGTTGTTTTTTTTTCTTTCATTTTTCTAGATGACTGTTTTGTGTTAATATTGTCAATTTGAAATAGCTGTTATTTGCTTATTCTCTACTAAGAGTTCTTACCTTTATAATTTTTAAATGCTACATGACCCTAATTAATTAAAATGACTTAATAACCATTGTAAATACGGTATTGTGCAAAGCCCATTTTCATTCATTTCAATTGCTAGTGTTATATAAATGACTCTTTTGTCTAGACACCATTTCTCTTTATGAAATAAAGAAACATGCATATCATGGTTTGTGTTTTGTGGATGTTTTTTGTAAAAACACGACACAATGTTGGTCAGTATCAAAGCTGCATTAATTGATCTGTTTGGCCACTGCTGACACAACACAACACTACAGCCACATAAAGTTGATATGGTGAAAATGTTAAAGGTCCCATATTGTAAAAAGTGAGATTTTCATGTCTTTTATATTATAAAGCAGTTTTAAGTGATATATAAATACTGTGAAAGTATCAAAACACTCAATCCATGGGGAAATACACACAGCCCGTATTCAGAAACTGTGCGTTTGAAACTAGCTGTAAGGATTTCTGTCCATTTGTGATGTCACAAATATACAATATCTAGACCATTTCACAGTTTTAAATGTAAACATACTAAATGTGTCCCAGTTTATTTCCTGTTGCAGTGTATGTGAATGACATCAGCTGACAGGATGTAAACATGGACCCAAGCTGTTTCCTAGCAACGCAATTCCGTTGCCATTACGTTAAAATGCGCTAAAACGGAGCGTTTCAGACAATTGGTGAATACAGGTGTATTCACACAGACAGTGTGAGAAAAATAATGTGTTTTTTGAACATTGCAGCATGTAAACATGTTTTAGTAGAAACCCAAAATACAAGCATGAACCTGAAAATGAGCATGATATGTCCCCTTTAACAAACAGTAACCCATCCAACAGACATAGAGCAACATTAGAAATCATTTGGAGTTGTGTTTCTGTCCACCTGATGAATGTTAGTTCTCTTTAGCTGCTACCAGCTAGTTGCTAACTTTATCTGTGTGCTGTTTGGTGCCGAGCAGGTAGTGTACAGTGGGTTTATCACTGACAGCTGTCTGCTTCTGAGACTGGTGAGAACCAAAACAGTCAAGTTGCAGGCTGTAAAATCTAAACAATGAGCTAAAAGAAGCTGCCATGGAGCCTATAAATGTTCTCCACTCCCACTATGAAATTTACTTGGTGGCCATGCAGGTTATGTTCATTGACTCTAAATCAGCTATTCTCAACCACTGGGCCAGGGACCACTGGTGGGCCTCAGAGCACCACCTAGTGGGCTGCGGAGGTACTGCCAAATGGTTCAATTAACCTAGATAAAGCTAGAGGAAGATACTGGTATCATATGAAACAAAAAAATGGACTTTGATTGGTCGCACTGATGGAACATAATAATATTGTAGATTATATGTTAGTATAGCATGTCGAAAAATGTCATGAAAAAAAATCATAGTATAGCATGTCAAAAAATTTCATTAAAAAAGTCATACTATAGCATGTCGAAAAATGTCATGAAAAAAAGTCATAGTATAGCGTGTCAAAAAATTTCATTAAAAAAGTCATGGTAAAGCATGTCGAAAAATTTCATGAAAAAAGTAATGTTATTATTAGTAGTAGTAGTATTAGTACTATTATTATTAATAATAATAATAATAATAATAATACATTTTATTTATAGGCGCCTTTCAAGACACCCAAAGACACCTTACAAACAAGATAGGACAGTCTATACAAGATTACATTATGTAAGGTGTATATTATCATCTACTCTAGGGGCGGGCCATGTGGGTCCAGGCCCGTCCAAAAAGGTCACGGTGCCCCCTCAGCTGAATTCTCTTCTGACAAAAATCTAAACTGAAATAACAGCTAGGCTATAAGTAAAATTAAGTCATTCAGTTTGGTAATGGAAGGACTTAACACTGCAATGCAAAATAAAGCACAAAACAGTGAAACAACTAGGACATGTACTTGGGCTTGATTACATTGTTTCCTATTGGAGGGTCCTAACTGGCTGCGAGCAACACGGTGCTGCACAGCACGGCGTGACATTTTGTCTGAACTTCTATTGGACACCTTGTTCCTATTTTTTCATGTCACTCATATTGACAGGAACGGCTGATTAGTTTAGATAAAATGAGCCGAGAAAACCGGGTCAGTTGTCCTGGATGTAAATGAAAATATGAACTTAATTACTGACACTTTCAGCACAGGCATTGACGCTCGCAGTTATATGTAATAAAGTTCACTAGTGAAACTTTATTACGAGCTACCTGTCAAAAAATATAACAGCCACCTCACTAATGGTTCAAATAAAACACGAACACACAGCACAAAGAGACAACTATGGAAACTCTGGGAAATATGAACCGTGACGACAATATTTCAGTAAGAAGCCTCGTTTTGATCCGCTCCGTTTGCGTGTTGTTGTTTTTTTTGTTGTTTTTTTATCTAGCTCAATAGAAAAAAATGAGAGAAAGTAGACCTACAAACCTGGTGCATTAAAGCACAATTAGGACCAAGAGAGTAAAAAGCATCCTGTGCTCCTCTCACATCTTACTTTTTTCTACCTGTTTGGATTATTCTGTTCAGTATCGTGGAATAAAACAATGGAATAATGTTACACTACAGCAGGCTGAGCAGGGACAACAACTGGTGAGTGAAACATCCACATTTAGTCTTTATTAACTTAAATTATAGTTATGAAGAAATCAGTCAGACTGTTAGATTAATGTGTTGTTTAACTCCCTGTTTACTTTATCTCGGCACCTGCGTGTGTGCACATTTTGACCCTGGCATGAGCAAGACGCAGGGCATGCCTTGAGGAGTTATCTGTAGCCTCCAGTATCTCCTCATTTCAAAACAGAAACCTAAATAAGGTGGCAGCTGGCTGGAGAGGGTCACTAGATAACAACCTACTTGCTCTTGGCTATATCGTATGTTATTTCCAGTAAATATCACAAATAAAACGTGTTTTCTGATACAAAAAAAAAAGTACGAACGTAGGAAGATAACAAGTACTACTAACCCATCTTTGAAGTGGTTACGTCTTCAGCTCCAGTCTGATCTGGAGCTCACAGCTGATATGTTCCTGGTTTGTTTACATGATGTAACAGAAGTGCAGATTTAACGGATTCAGTGGACAGAGAGCGTCAGATGCGCGACGCAGCGCTATAGTCTGACGCTCGCATCCAGTTACGACACGGTGTTAGTTTATAACCTGTTTTTGTGGACATAACAGCATGTGTATGCGTGCGTGCGCACCTGTGCGCATAAGTGGCAGTATGTATACACCTCTCTGTCAGTTTATTTATTTCATGAAACATGATAATGTTAAAGATACACTTAATAAAGGCTATGAGGTGAAAAAAAATGCCCCCCCTGTCAAAGCTGATTGCCCGTCCGCCCGTAACACTCTGGCGCCGACCCTGGCACTGCCTCTTATATACCTGTCACCATGTGAATCGTATTATCAGAGCTCTATTGATGATGGCTTTTTATGTTCAGATTCAACCTACTCAGAGTTGATTGAACTGACTCTGATCAGCTGTTCTGGAACCGAAAACTCTGAGGCTGGGGTCAAAAAGTCCAAAAATGACGTCTAACGTCTTTTCCTAACCATTTTTCCTTGACCTCGATGGAAAACGTCATGAGGTCAAGGAAAGATGTGAAGGAGAATTCATAAGGACTTAGGAAAAGACAACCGTGGTGTTAGGAGAATCTCACTGCACTAACACTAGACTCCGTAACTATGATGCGACAGCAGCGAATGTTAGTGATGTGGGTCTTCTGGGGTGAAACTACAATGTTCCAAAGATGGACTACAAAAGGCGCTGAATTTTGTTTTTCAGTGACAGGCTGTCCCAATTTTTTGAGTCCCCAGCCACCACTGGTGAGAGTAAAGAATACATGTGTGTACGTGTAAATATGTGTATGTGAGAGTGAAAATATATGTATGTGTTGAAAAGTATATATGTATGTGAAAGGAGAATATATGTATGTGAAAGTAGAATGTATGTGTGTGTGTGTGAGTAAAAATATATGTATGTTAAAGGAGAATGTATGTGTGTGCGAGTGAAAATATATGTATCTGTTGAAAAGTAAAGTATATACAGAATGTATGTGAAAGGAGAATGTATGCATGTGAAAGGAGACTATACATATGTATGTGAAAAGAGAATGTATGTGTGTGAAAGGAGAATGTATGTTTGTGAAAGGAGAATGTATGAATGTGAAAAGAGAATGTATGTTTGTGAAAGGAGAATGTATGTGTGTGCGAGTGAAAAAATATGTATCTGTTAAAAAGTAAAGTATATACAGAATGTATGTGAAAGGAGAATGTATGCATGTGAAAGGAGACTATATGTATGTGAAAAGAGAATGTATGTGTGTGAAAAGAGAATGTATGTGTGTGTGTGAGTAAAAATATATGTATGTTAAAGGAGAATGTATGTGTGTGAAAAGAGAATGTATGTGTGTGTGCGAGTGAAAATATATGTATGTGAAAGGAGAATGCATGTGTGTGTGAGTGCAAGAATGAATTATGTCTTGTACGGCCCCACATCAGTCTGTGTTTAGATTCGAATAAAGCCTTTGATTACCTGGAACACAAATTTATTTATCAAGCACTTTACTACTTTGGTTTTGGTGACTATTTCTTTAAATATTCATGCATCAAAATATTTGACTCAAATGGTAATCCTTCAATCAAATTTAAATATGGTACCTCACCCCGTTTGAAGTTGTCTCGTGGTGTTTGTCAAGGCCGCCCTGTCTCTCCTTATTCATATTCACTTGCTGCCCAACTCCTCTCCACATTAATTCTTGAAAGTGATATTCAAGGTATTTCTCTTGCTAGCAGACAGATTATCATAAGGCTGATGACACTACATTTTGTTCTGAAAGATAGATTATAATCACTGTTCTATTGCATTATAATGTCAGAAGTTACTCTGAGTGGTCACTGTTTGTTTTAAGTTTTGTGTCTTGTACTTGCAACAATGACCACTTAGAGAAACATACAATCAAGTGATTATAAATGCATTATTATAACGTATTACAACTACGGGAATTATAACACACTATGATCCTTGCAATTATGAAGTATGATGACCTTTTAAGTCATTATAAAACGTATTATAATGGCTTATGATAATTGTTATAAAGCATTATGAATATTTAGGAGTGCTTATAACTATAATTATAAAGCGATAAATACAAATCTGTATTATAAGTATGTTTATAATGCATTATAGTCATATAAAGTGTCACCGATGTACCAGCTGTAAAACTGCTGGAGTGGTAGAAAGCGTTTTTTGTCAAACTCCAAAGAGCAGATATCAACAAATGTGTTCATGGAATCAAGAAAGACACATAATTAGATCATCACATGGATTCTTATTTATTTAAAAAAAATAATCAGTCATCCAAATGGTTCTCAAATGATCTATAAGATCACTTTCTGTTAAATAAAACTCCAATAAATTAACAATCAAACAGTAACACAGTAGACTTGTCATCAGTGTTGGTCTGATATGATACAGTGGGCTTACATACAGTAGCAGTAGTATTAGTAAGGTAACACTTTAGAATGAGATTAGACAAATAAAAACTGCTTATTAATGGCTGGGTATAGTGTAAACGAATATGGCTGTTTTATTCCCTGGTATACTCCCACTGCTGGCAACCTCCAGCTCTCTCTCAGTAAATCCAATCAGTGGTTTTTAACAGTGTGATGAAGAAGTCACACCTTTAGATAAGATCCATTCATTTTGTTCCCTGACTGGTAATAGTGTTTATTTGTGCAGCCCTATAATGAAGTGCTCCTCAAACACACACACACACACACGCACACGCACACAAACACACACATCATGCTAAAATAAAGGAGTTTTCATAGTGGACAGCACCGGCAGCAGGCCCGCTGGTTTAAGGGATGATGGGATGGGCAGCTCATGCAGGCTGTCCGGGAAGGTCGCAGGACTCAGCTGCCTCAGGATAGTCTGCATGGCGGTGAGCACCAGCGGAGCCGGCCTCCTCTCCGCCAGGTACTTGTACGTCTCCTCGCCCAGCACCTCGCTCCAGCGCTCCGGCTCCGTGCTCAGAGCCCCCTTCATCTTAAAGTGAACCTTTATTGGCGTGAACATGAGCAGGTTGTCCAGACACTGCCTCCTCCTACTCCCACCACCTGCCTCCTTGCAGTCCCGGAGCTTCTCCAGGAGGACGTCCAGCGGCGTGAGGCCGTCTCCGTCCAGGGCGTGCGGCGACGCTCCGTTCCCCAGCAGCATGATGACCGCCTCCGGCCGCAGCAGCTCGCAGGCGAGGTGCAACGCGGTTCTTCCGTCTTCCTCCGTGAGGAAACACCTTGAGGAGGTGTTTGGTATGCGGTGAGTCTCCTGTAAGATGAGACCGAGAATGTAGCGCCGGTCGTAGCGGACTGCCATGGCGAGGTGCGGCGCCGCGGAGGAGGAGGAGGAGGAGGCCGGCCGGCAGCAGAAGCGCTCCCCGGGCTTCGCTAGCGCCTCGTCGGCGTACCTTTTGAGCAGGTACTGGGCGTACGCCTGGTGGTCGTGGACTACCGCGTAGAGCAACGCCTCCGACGGGGTGTAAGTCCTCTGACTGGCGTCCTCTTCCTGGTAGAAAGCCTCCATGGTCCTTATGTCCTCCAGCATCCAGACCGGCTTCAGGTCCCGCACGGCCCGGTAGAAGAGCAGCGAGAAGGACCGGCAGTGCTTCCCGCTGCTCTGAGCCGCCGAGCTGACGGCTAGAGACGCCATGGTGACAGCCGGGAAACTTCTGTCCTCAGCGGGGTTAAACAGCGTCCTTCATCGCTCTGGAGACATTAGTTCAAGAGCTGTGGAGTTACAGGACATATTGTGTTTACTTACAACACAACGAGTAAGACGAGGCTACAGATAAAGTAGTTTATAAACTATAAACTATAAACTATAAACTACAGAGCGTCATAGCTGGTCGTGTTGACAGAATGTTGACAGGCAGCAGCAGCAGCGGAATTCTTCTCGCTGCAGTACTGAGCTACTGCGCATGCGCATAATAGCATACGTCAGAAGAGTCTTGGAAACTTTATTGACAATTTAACAAAGATTGAGATTATTACTTACTGTCAACAATCCCAGTTTTTCGGCAGATGAGATTTACATAATTAATTTGATTATTATCCTAGCAAAATATTTTACACGTAAAATGATAAAAGAATATCTTCCTTTTTTATTTTTAAAGATACTGATTTTAAAACATAAAATTGATTAAAACGGTTTAATTGTTCAGACATTTCAAATGTATTCCAATTGTTTGGCAGACCCCGAATGTTTTTTGTTTGTTTGTTTGTTTGTTTGTTTGTTTATTTTGTTTTGTTTTTATTCATCTTTTCCTTTCCTTACAGTTTATTTGTTGTATAATTTAGAATTTATTTTTATACTGTAAAATATTTTTTACACAACGAGAAAAGAAGAGGCTACAGCTAAAGTAGTTTATAAACTATAGACTGTCATTGCTGGACGCTGTTGACAGCTAGCAGCAGCGGAATTCTTCTCGCTGCAGTACTGAGCTAATGCTCATAATATCATATGTCAGAAGAGTCTTGGAAACTTTATTGACAATTTAACAAATATTGAGATTATTACTGACTGTCAACAATCCCATTTTTTTGGCAGATGAGATATACATAATTAATTTGATTATCATCCTAGCAAAATATTTTACACATAAAATATTATGGCTTAAAAGAATACCTTCCTAAATGCAAATTTGCTAGAGTTAAACCTCATTTTAATTATTTATATATTATTTATTTAAGATAGAAATGGAACTGTATATTAAGACTTTATCCTCTGCAAAAAAACAAAAAGGCTACTAAAACGATGAGTTTGTGCTCCCATTTTAATGTTTTTACTTAAGTTACTATTTTTCTATTTAAACTAACCCCTGGCATGTTTTGTGTTTTATGTTATTTTTTTATTTATTTCTTTATTTCTTTCTTTCTTTATTTCTCTATTTATTTAATGTTTGTTTTTATTCATCCCTTTATTTCCTTTATATGCATTGTTTATCTATGTATTGATGTCATTGCTCTTTGTATTGTTTACAATTCTAAAATAAAATCTATTGAAAAAAACAAAAACAAAAAGAGAACTGTGAACCGGAAAATGTCAGTACATTTTGAGAAAGCTGTTTAATTTAGATAGCTGGGTCACTCCAGAATGGAGGACAATTTAGGCATCAATACTTTTGAAAAAGTGAAGATTTAATTTACCATTTTCTGTTATGTATTTAAGAAAAACAGCTAATAAACCATCAAATAATTTGATTTGTCCAGCTCAGACATCAAAGGTAAACCTTTCATGAGATGTTTTTTTAATTGTGTGCTATGCTTGGCACAACCCTGTTATCAATACTCCTGAAAAAGAAAAGTATATTTTAAATTAATGTTGTTTATTAAATCCTTTACCATCAAGTAAAAAAGTCACATTGAATTCTCATTTAATTTAAAATTAGACTTGACTTATATCAATTTAAGCAGCATTTGAAATTCATCCTACCCAACTTTTCAATAGTCACGTTTTTTTTGTGTTTTTTTTACTAATTTCAGTATTTATTTTCAAATATTTGCTCAAATACATTATGCACATAATAATTCAAACTAATAAACTCACAATATTTTAAACCCTCATGAACTGAAAAAATCATTTAAGATTATTTCAATAAAAAAGATATGGTAACAGGGTTGAATAGATGCGTTACTTTTTGATTGTAGATCATGACATATATTTGACTAATAAATACTCAGGACCACAGGAATGTAGTTTGATAATAGTTTATATATCTTTCATTCTAAAGCTTGCTTGGTTTTGCCTCGACTGTTTTCAAAATTGCAAACTTTCTCATTTTACAGCTAAACAGCACAGGTTCAAAACAGGCATTTAACAGGCCATTCACCTGTTAGAGCCACAAGATGGAGACATTACAACAGGAAACAATACTAACCAAAGACTAAACTAGCCACACAAACATATACATAACATCAGGATTAGTAAAAACAAAAAGACCTCATTATGATCAAGTGTAATAACCCTGAACTCCTCAAAAACAACTTTTTCTCTATCACATTATTATTCATACTTTTTTCATGTGTCACATGATATACCACGGTATGTTAAATATACCATGATGCACCATGGTACTGTAAAAAATACCATGGTATTCATAATATACCTACTACTGTAGAATGTACAATGGTATATAAAAAATAATAATTGACAGGCAAATGAGGCAAATAAAATATACAGTACCTCACAATTCCTGGCCTTTTCTTCCATGGACTGGGTAAAGTAATTGGGCCTACCTTAGCACAGCATTAGCACAGCCGCAGCATATGGCTAAGCAAGACTGTTTAACTTTAACTTCTGTCAATGTACATGTACTGATTTGATTTAATGCTATTCATTGGTTTTAAAAACAAACATACACATTTGAAGAGAATCTCAATCCCCACACCACACATCCCTTTGTTCTGATGGAACACATGTGTCCATTCCAAACCAATTCACAGGGAGTGGAAGTGGGTTACATAACCCTCCAACAGCGAGTCTGCATCGATGCCGACTTAACCAGCTGCCTTTACTACTGACGATGTGCAACACCGCTTTGTGTTCGTCGTGGAACAAGATCCAATGTCAGTTCCGTGTGACTACCGGTACAAACATCAGCTGATTATGACCTGACCTGCAACGAATCCTGGTTGAGGAATGGAACGCCATCCCACAGCAACGTGTGACCAGGTTTGTGACCAGCATGAGGAGGAGGTGCCAGGCTGTAGTGGCTGCGTATGGATCTTCCACCTGCTACTGAGGCTCCCGACGGTGTATTAAATTAATAAAGTGTAAAATAGCCAATATGTCTTGTTTGTTCCTTGTTACTGATAGAGAGTTCAATCATCCAATCCTCCAAACAACTCAAGACAAGATTCAATTCCAACAGGAGAATACACTGTTTACCATTGGCAGAGCATTTTGGCAAATTTTTCTTGGGCGCTCCCCACATAATCAGCTGTGCTGCTCATCCCACAAATACATGATCCTTACAAGTTGGACATCATTGTGAAGGTAAATAAACAGGCTTTCCAACGATGTAAAATACAATGCCAATTAGCATTGTAACAACAGAGAAATAATCCACCAAACATAAATTTCCAAACTTTTTTTCCGAGTTTATATATATTCACACACAAAGATTGTGTCCGATTTTAGTTTAAAAAGTGGACCCAGGCGCAGAACATAACTAAGAGACGGGTGAAGTTTAACTGATTTATTGAAATCTACTGAGATTAGATGGGATGGCTGGTCATGGCAGAGGGGGTTAGAGAAATGACAAGACTGGTTGGGCTGGTGGAAGAACATGGGCAGGCTTGAGCTGCACAGGGGTCAGCAGGCAAGCGATCAGACAGGCAGGCTGACGAGGGATAATCCTGAGCACAGTTAGTACAATCCAGGAATAAAGCACAAATAACAGTTGAATAACAAGAGAGGTCTGAAGAGGTCTCTACTGCAGTAACAGAAGCAACAATCTGGCCTCTGGACGTGTGAAAAGCCAGGGTTCAAATAGGATCTGGGAGCTGGACAGGGGGCGGAGCAGGAGACCTCAGGGAACAAAGCCAGGTTGTCCACAGGTGGTGGACGAGCTCAGGAACAGGAGGCCTGTCCAGCTAAGGGAACCGGTGACTGCTGCAGTTCAGCAGGAACAGATGTCAGCCAGGCTGCCGACCAGGAACCACAAACAGGTGTCTGGTGCGCTGCCAACCAGGAACCAGGAACCAGGAACAGGTGTGGGTCGGGCCGCTGACTGGGGACCAAGGAGGCCAAAAAATATGAGAAGTTACGTCATATCAACACATGCGCAGTAAAACCTGGTCTGCACTTGCCGAAAGGCTCAGTAGCTCACACACGATCATAGAACATGGGGATGATTGATTCCTTTCATGGCGTCCACAGTCGACCTTGGGTCGGAATGTATTTTACATGAAAAATATAGATGTATATATCAGCCACCAAATGGAGTAAAGGCGTTCCGTGTACTTTAAAGGTCCCATATCGTGCTCATTTTCAGGTTCATACTTGTACTATTTTGTGTTTCTACTAGAACATGTTTACATGCGGTAATGTTAAAAAAAACTTTATTTTCCTCATACTGTCTGCCTGAACGCACAATTTCTGAATACGGGCTATGTGTATTCCTCCGTATATTGAGCGTTTTGATAGTTTAACAGTATTTATATAGCACTTAAACCTGCTTTATAATTTAAAAGAAATGAAAATCTCACTTTTTACAATATGGTACCTTTAAACCTAGTGAGCAACATCTACTGATGGAAGATTACGAGGAAGTAAAGCATAAATAATTAAAACGGAAAAATAACAGCGAGAAAAAACATGGCAGACAGACCGAATGTGTAAGCAGCCTAAACATATACATTCACTCACCACTGCTGTTAACTGAAACCGTCATAATTAAACCATTCAAGGAGTTACTTGTCACTTTGCCTTAAAAGTGAGCGATGGAATTTAATATATTATTCAGGATATTTACCATGAAGATTCATTACAACCACTAATTTACAATTATTATATTTTATTATATGATTATATTATATAACAATGATTAATACATTGTGTTAAAGACATGCGTGCAGGGAATGATTGCTTACTTCTCCTTCTAATTTCCTCAATGTCTTTCTTTTTTATCTCCATATCTCGGTCCAAGTCCTACAGGTTGTTTTTGTTTTTTTGTGCCAGCACACGAGGAAGTGTCTGGAGGCTAACACTTGATGCATGAAACATTCTGTCAAACAAACATGTCTCACCCCTCCCAACTTCCAACGTGAGAGAAAGGTGTTCATCCACATCCCAGAAATGCTTTTTCACCTGCACCATTCAAGATGCAGATGTGTGGTCTGCTGTGCAGCTTCTTCGTGGCCCCGATGATACTGAGCAGCATCTATCGTGTGGATGGATGCGACTTTGCTCATTCCATTTGCGGGGCCCAGGCTCCTGGGGACGTTCTGGTAGGTATAATGTTACCATGTCATCGTAAAGTGGAGTTTCTTCATGAGCGGACGAGACCTGAAAGCTTCCAATGCTCAGAGTGAGTATCAGAACGGATATATTTGCTGGTATTCATATATGTGTCAGGAAGTATATCTTTCATTTTAAAGGAACAGTGTGTAACATTTAGGGGGATCTCTTAGCAGAAATAGAAAAGAATATTAATGTATGTTTTAAGTATGGTTTCTTTAGTGTATAATCACCTAAAAATAATAATCGTTGAGTTTTTTTTACCTTAGAACAGGGGTCTGCAACCTGCGGCCCCGGAGCCACCTGCGTCTCTTTAGCCCCTCTCCAGTGGCTCCCTGTGGATTTTTAAAAATGGAAATGAATAACTGTTTTTTGTTTACATTTTCATTTTTATTCATCATTGTTGTAGGTCTATGGTACGACGGTACGACAGAGTATTAGGGCCACATTGAGGAAAAAAAATAAATCTGAGATTACGAGAATAAAGTCATAGGTTTACGAGAAAAAAAGTCGTAATGTTATGAGAATAAAGTCATAATATAATGAGAATAAAGTCATAATGGTATGAGAATAAATTTATAAATTTAAGAGAAAAAAGTTGTAGTATTATGAGAATAAAATCATATTATAAAGTAGTAATTTTATCTGTTATTTTCTTTTTTCTCGTAAAGTTATGACTTTATTCTCGTAATATTACAACTTTTTTTCTCGTAAAGTTATGACTTTATTTTCGTAATATTACAACTTTTTTGTCGAAATATTATGACTTTATTCTGAAAATCTCAGATTTTTTTTCCCTCAATGTGGCCCTAATACTCCATAGTACATTTGCACTTTGGCCCTCACTGCATTAGACTTATATACTATATACTTAGACTATAAACTCTGTTACCTTCATCACAATGCTCAAATGTTTTGCGGCTACAGACAGATTTTTATCTTTTTCTTTGTCTTAAATGGCTCTTTTGATAGTAAAGGTTGCCGTCCCCTGCCTTAGAATGAGCTTT
Organism: Sebastes fasciatus; assembly: GCF_043250625.1. Lineage (NCBI taxonomy): Eukaryota > Metazoa > Chordata > Actinopteri > Perciformes > Sebastidae > Sebastes > Sebastes fasciatus. The sequence continues at coordinate 7,232,983 of NC_133812.1, forward strand.
TTATATCTATAAGAGCGGGTCCTCTTCATGGGGCCGGCAGCCATGTTCTACGGTAGCCCAGCACGGACAAACCAAACACAATGACCAACAACACGTTGTTGGTTTCACACAGTCTCCTGTATGAAAGCACCGTGTTTATTCGACCAATCCACCACCCCTCCCACCCACCCTTCGTGTTTTTTTTGCTCTTTAAACTACGTCACCACATTCCCTGATCATTTTCTCTGAGCATTTCATATTGACAAGGCCGGGTTGACAATGTAGTTGAAAGCCTGGAGCGTGTCACACAGACGCTAAAGGGTGCCTTGTGCCTTCGGTATCACACGCCGAGGTGACGAGTGTTGATTCCCTGGGAATGAGAACAGGCTCAGGACACGGAAGAAGTTTCAGTTGGTTGCAATCTGCAACCTCACCGCTAGATGCCGCCAAATCCTACACACTGCTCCTTTAAGTCTGGGGGTGTCTTTTTCCATCTTTCTTCAGTGCTGTGATCCTGGAGATTCTAAATCAATAATTTCTCATCAGGAAGTTCAGCTGGAGGTTTCTTCTGAAGACTTCCTCTATGAGCTGAAACACCTCTAACCAAAGTGCCTTTAAAGATTTACATGTATAAAAACGTGTTGACAACTTGCTTTTTTTTTTTCCCTTATGCGCAGAGAATTTAATGTTTTTCTACACGGCCTATTTTCAGTTTTCATCTGGAGTCATTTATGAGATCCTTGGCTGCAATACACGAAATCGAGGCGATAAATGCAGCTGGCTTCCTCCCAGGAGTGCGTCTTGGATATGTGATGTGTGACACATGCTCCTGGGCAAGCAAGGCATTGAAAAATGTGGGCCACATGCTCGCAGTCAACGGGTCTCTGAGTGTGAAGTGCGACTACACTGACTTCAGGCCCAGAGTCAAGATCATTTTAGGAGCTTTATATTCGGAGGTGTCCATAGCTGTGGCCAGACTGCTGAACGTGTACATGGTCCCTCTAGTAAGTCACAAATACTGTCTGATCAGCAAATTACATTTTACTGCCAAGTATTAAGTGAATTTATGTTCACTTTCTGACTTTCTGAGGGTGTTTCATGCCCTAGCTGCTCCGCTTGATTGTGGGCATTTAATGATGTAATAGTCGTGGAGGCTTTATTGTTTAAGCTGCATTTGTTGGGAAATATGTTTGGTTTCTTATAGGGAGTTGGATGATCAATTTGTATTTCAAGTCTATATGTTCAGTACAGGTCCAAAACATGTTTATATAGAAAGATTAGCACAGAGGGAAACGGCTAGCCTAGCTCCATCAAAGATGCCAACAGCTGTGCCCATGCACGCAGCACCTTAGAAGTCCTGATCTCATTGTGAATTTGCACACTTTTCTAACTGATAACAAAACAGATCATTTTAGATGTATTGGTGCATAGCTTGCTAGCTATTACATGTAAATAAGACAAATTTGGAACACTTGGAAAAAATATATTGAGTATTTTGGCAGAGGCTGGCTATCTGCCCCTATACTTTCAGTCTTTGTACTAGGTTAAGCACATCCTGGATCAACCCATAGAGATTAAATTGGTATGATTTTCTCATCCAACTCCTAGTAAGACCCCAAACAAGCATTTTTTTTAAAATCATAATTATAAGTTTGTAGTACTATTTGTAGAATTCTATATCAGGGTGCAGGGGTTAGCACTGTCGCCTCACAGCAAAAGGGTCGCGATTCAAATCTGGCTTGGATCAGCACCCGTGACCCAGAGGAGGATAAGTGGTTGTGGATTATGAATGAATGAATAATACTATATCAAATACTGTAATATTACTAATTGTACTAAGGATTAGAAAAAGAACCAAACGAACCACGGTTCAATTTGATTCGGACCGAGACCTCCTCTATTCGTCATTTGGTCCAGACTGTGTTGTCTCATCTGGACAAAATGATGTACATGTGAAAGGCCGCTGGAGATGTGGTCCTTACTTTTGTTGTTGAAATTCAAAATATAGTGTGCTTGGAGGAAATTTGGGTATTTGAGTGGACTTTTGGCTGCAAAACAAGTGTATATCACAATTTAAAATCATGCTTTTAATTTAAATGTAAGTTGAATGTTTGTGTACTTAAAATTATTTTTTGTATAATCTTATCCTATAATCAGCTTAGCAGCACATCATCTACACCAGAACTGAGTGATAAACTGCGCTACCCAGTTTTCATGCGCACTATTCCCAGTGATAAGCATCAAACCAAAGCGGTGGCCAAAATGATGCACCACTATGGCTGGAACTGGGTCGGGGTGGTGTATGGGGACGACGAATATGGCAGAGCCGCTTTCCAGAGCTTCCTCGGGGATGCTGAGGAAAATCATGTGTGCTTGGCCTTCCAGGAGGTGTTGCCTCATTACCTCGGTCATTCACACAGCATGGAACGCATCAAGCAAGTCGCCCAGCGGATCCGCTCTTCCGATGCCCAAGTGGTGCTGTTAATCCTTAAGGCGGAGTTGGTGGAGGTCCTCTTTAAGGAAATGATCAACACCGGCACATCGAGGACCTGGATTGCCAGTGATGCCTGGTCCAGGAGCAGGTCCCTTGCCCAAATGGATAATATCAACAAGGTTGGGGACATCTTGGGCTTTTACTTTGTTACAGGAAAGAGTGAATCATTTGATAAATATCTAAAGAATCTAACAGCAACCCCAGGAGGATACAACCACTTCATTGAAGAATACAAGAGCCTGAGATTCAACTGCACCCCAGAATGTTTCTCAAACAAACCCCCATCCTACTGCCCCACACCCTACCTCCTAAAAATGAAGTCGGGTGTTGCGTGCAATTTCAAGGATCCCCAAGAGCAAAATGATGATTATCTTGTAAAGTCTCTGGACACAAGTGAAGCCTTCCTCCACAAAGTAGCTGTGTGGGCCATAGCAAACACTCTGAAAAAGCTACTAAAGTGCAACAGTTCTTCATGCTCGGGAGAAATTAACTTCCCACCATGGAAGGTGAGAATCGGTATAATTTTCAGATGAGAACAGATTTCAATTTAAAAAAGTGTATCTTCCTTATAATTTAGGAATTATAATGTAATGTGCGTTTCTATCCCTTAAAATTGTCATGAATGTGAGAAATTGTATATTACATTGACCGATCTCTGCAAAAGGACCGTTTTAATTGGCAATGTATTCTTTGCTTTGCAGCTTCTTAAAGAACTGAAGAAAGTTGAGTTCGAGTTTGGCAACCACAATTTCTTCTTTGATGAAAATGGTGATTTTGGAAATTTTTATGATTTGATCAAATGGGAAAAGGATGGACAATACAGAAGATTTCAAAGTATTGGGAAATACCATACTGTCGATGACGAAATACAAGTCGATATGAAAGATTTCATCTGGCTTTCAACAGCCAATACCACGGTAAGACAACAGCGTAACAGTATCCACTCACAGGTTTGATTGTTGCAATAGTCAGTTCAGTCACTGTCTATGCGTCCTTACGCTGGGACCTAGTAGTGAATGAGTTGCCTATTAGGATATGCTATGTAAAAAGGATAAGTATAATAAGCTTTTGGGTCAACATTTTTTGTTTTTGTTTATTTTTTTCTATTTGATTTAATGCTTTATTGTTATTTATTTTTTATTGTATGCATTCCTTATGGAAAATTGTTAACAAGGACCAAAATAAGTTATTACTCCTACTTCTATATTTTACTACTACCCTAAACCCAGTACGTTTCAGCTCTTTATAAAGCTGAAAGTTTAGTGCAACAAAGCCTTTAGCTTAAACATGTGCAGGCTATCTCTCTATAGACTGTTCTCTTGTTTTGCTCCATCAGATCCCCGAGTCTAGATGCTCAGAGCGCTGTGCCCCCGGCTCAGTAAAGAGGATCTTGAACGTATCCTGCTGTTACACCTGCACCAGATGTGTGGAGGGGACCTACTCAGATGCCTGGGGTATGCCTTATTTACATACTGATTTTATGTTCAATTTAACTTTAAATGTAACCCAACACAGTATAGAGAATGGCCAATGCAATGCTACTGTAGAAACCCCCAGGCAATAGGCCTCAATTACTTGAGTGTTGACATCAATAGATTCACAAATTCAAGAGCGGGAGACGTGCAATTCAGTTCAACACTACCAAATTTATTGAATTAAAGGGGGGAAAAAAATGATGGAAATGGGTAACCTAAAAAAAAGGAGAGGGCAATCATAAATTAACAATATTTATTCAACAATAATAGATAGTTAAAACAGTTTATCCATAAAAATTCCAACTGACCCTGAATCTTTCCCTAAAAAGGTTAGATTTACCATATTACTCCTAAGATATGATATGAAATTAACAGATTTTCTGCAACCTACCTTTTCAGTATGGGGTTACAGAGCATCACTTTGGACGACTCAGGACGACTCAGGACACCGCTGCACTACAAATCTATAGACAGAGGAAGTGGTTAAACCCACTATAAAACGATAGAGCCATTTTTCCTTCCCAAAATCTCTCCCTTACCTGAACAAACCGTGTTGACCTGCCACACATCTACCAGGAAGTCAGACAAAGAGACTCTAATCACCCACACCTGACCTTATGAAGGCAGGAAGCTCCACTCAACCACACCTACAAGGGGCGATGCTCCCTGCCGAGAGGTGCTGGCCCTCACATAAAAAAAAAATATACCAACTTACGGGTGGTGCTGTGGCTGTGCCTGTAGGGCAGGCATCTATTAATGCTGTCCACATGAGGGTTTTTTTCAAAGAAAAACTTACAGGGGGCTTTTAAAGTACATTTTGTTTGTACCTAAATAAACCAGAATGGCCATATTTTGCCTAATATGTACCATCTTATTCAACAGATCTTGATAACTGCAAACGGTGTCCCAACGGAACTTGGGCTCTCAAGGGTTGGACTCAGTGCGAGCTGAGATCGGAGTCCTACCTGCATTGGAGCGACCCTCATCCCATCGCCATGATGGCAGCCGCAGCCTTTGGCATCTTGCTCTTGTTGGTTACCTTTATTATCTTCTTGGTGTACAGAGATTCCCCACCTATGAAAAGAGCTGAGGTGAGATTGTCCTGTGTGATGATGGCCGGTCTGTCAGTGAGCTTTGCGAGCGTGATAAGCTTCATGGGCCGGCCCAGCGTACATCTCTGCCGGGCCCGTCAAGTAACGTACGCCATGGGCTTCACTCTGTGTGTTTCCTGCATCCTAGTCAAGGCCTACCGTACATTCCTGGCTTTCCTTCCCTTCGGTCAGCTGATAAACAGGCAACTACACAAACTTTACCAACCACCCATAATCGTCATCACAATAACTTCTCTCCAGGGAATCATCTGTCTTCTCTGGCTGATCTTTGATTCTCCTGATCTTGATGGCACACCTCCATCCCCACAGAGCATGAGGAGACTAATCCAGTGTAGTGAAGGTGCCACATTCATAGGTTTTGGCGTGATGTTGAGCTACATAGCTCTGCTGGCATTGGCCGGCTTCCTCTTGGCCGTCAAAGGCAGAAAGGTCCCGCAGGAGTTCAGTGAAACAGGCTACATAATCTTTAGCATGCTGATGTACTTGTTTGTATGGGTGTGTTTTATCCCAGTCTATATCACCAACCATGAAGAAGGCACTCCTGTGCAGGCTTCAGCCATTCTAGTATCCAGCTACGGCATCATCTTCTGCCATTTTTTACCCAAGTGCCACAAAGTACTTTGGGGGGCAAAGTCAGATACGCTTGAGAGGATTCTGAAGAGATGGCGAGAGAAAGACATAGATATCCCTAGAGTGAATACACCCTCACAAAATAAAGACAGGCTTTCCGTATCAAGTACAGCAAGTACAGCAACTATATTGAGGAGCTCAGAGACACCGCGCGAGTTCAGCCCTACTGATTCAGAGCAGGTCATAGTGCCTACGTCCAATGACAGGATTCATACCTATCGTAGGCTAGGGTCAAAACGGACGAGACATAGAAGTATATCCCTCTAAAACTGGTTCCAGGAATATTTGATATGTACTACACTGAATTATATACACTTATTATACCATTTTCCTTTTCTAAAGCCAATCTGTTGTACGATCTTTGTGCTGTAAATCCATGTAAAGTTAAAATGAGTTACATGATTAAAGCCTAATTGGGTGTTTAGACCAAAAACAGTGTTAAAACAACGTGCGTTCTTTAAATGATTCTTTAAATTATTTAATATATTATTGTTAACAAGGCATCCAAAATCTCCCCACAGTTGAATCTCTACACACTCACAGAACTGTGAAGTGAGCAAAGAAGGTCATCTCACTCCGACCCCTCACGTCCTGCTCATCACCTCAGGGAGGTGCTACAGGCCACTGTCCTCTAATACTAAACACTTCACAAACAGACACTGAACTCCTCCCTCCTCACACACCACTGACATACATTATTACCATGATTGTGTGCTGCTGTCCATTTATGTATTTGTATTTATGTATCTGTCTGCAGAGAATAACATATTGTATTGAAAACAAATTCCACCGGCCTTGTTTGTTTGTTTAATTAACACTCTAATCTAAAATAATCTAATCTAATCTAATCTAATCTAATGCGAATCTCACAACAAAGAGAATAATAAAACACATCAGACTGTTCGGAGTGTGCAGTGTTTCTGTGTGATTTTTATCAGATGACGGATTTTAAAATACACATACGAAAAATACTCATTGGTGTGTAAGGGCCTTCAGCCTTCACAGAATTGGTTGAATACTTCCTTATAACAGCAATGATAGGAAGCCACCATTCTGTTATTTTAAAAGTCACAATGAAGCTATTGTGGCAGGGTCTTTCGGTTTCCGTTGGCCGACGGATGAACCGGTAAAAAAATAGAGATGTAATCAAGTGTTGCAATGCAGAAATGCATTGAGTTATCTTGAACCTAGATAGCAGATAGCATTTCTGATCTCAATCGTTTCACTTACACTGCGTTTGTTAAAGAATGTAAGATAAAGTATGTCAGCGACAATACCTGTATTATGTATTTGCTTATATTAAAAACCAAAAATATAATAAATAAAAAATAGAAAATAGATAAACTAATAATAATCTTCTGCTCGAAGGGTACAGCTATGCAGTGAGCTAAACACACTTCCTATGAGTTTGAATACAGTGAATTGCCTTCGAGGCTTTTACGACTTTATACCTAAGCAAGGTATTCTCGCAACAAAAATACTTAATTTGGGGACTTCGACAGCATCAAGCTCTTAATCCGGGTCACTATCATCACAGCATCATCACAGCATCGCATCGCATCATCATAGCATCGCATCGCATCACATCATCACAGCATCGCATTGCATCATCGCATCGCAGCGTCGGAAGTGATCCCATCGCTGCTGGCGTCGAATCTTGGGAATCGACCGGTCAGGTCAGGCATTCTCGAGGTTGCAGAGCACCTTCTTCTGCATGGTCCACCCCGAGGCACTGGAAACAGGCATCGTGAAGATCCACTCTGGCAATGAGGCCGTGGAATCGAAGGACACTGGCGAGGTTCTTGAAGCGGTGACTCCATCCGTGGAGATGAGCAGTCAGTGGGCAAATCGACAGCAAGGGACGCTGCCTTATATACTGTGGGTCCACAAGTATTCGGGTCAGCAGGTCTTGATTGGCCAGCTACATTTATGCACAATTCAATGGGCAAATGTGTGCACGTGATTGGAGCAGAGTATTACCTATAGAGTCCAGTAGAGGGTGGAGCATGTTTGAGTTAGAACCAGCAGCAGCCACTTAGACAAAACACAGAAACATTGTTCATGATATTAAATGATCATGATATAAAACTCCCCAAAAAATCCTTTAGAAGAAATAGAACAACGTGATAAAATTAAACAGTTAACACTCAGAATGAGCAAATTATAGATAGATTGTCAACATATAAGAAGAATGGATCCCGGAGGACACTGAGCAGACTTCAGGTGCCGCCAAAACAGATAGAACCTGAGCCACACAGCCATGGAGGAAGTCCTGGACGAAGAAGACTACACAAACACACAAGAGCAAAGCTCAAGCACACTATTAAGTATAATAAAAGTAATTAAAAGAGTATATTAAAAGAGAGTATATGAAAGTTAAAAGTACAATATTTCCCTTAGCATATACTAAAAATGCTTGAGTAAATTATCTCAAAAAGTAAAGTCTATTAAATGACAGCACGTAAAGCAGATGGCAGACCTGCAACAGTTTAAGCTCCTTGCACTCTGTTGACCAAGAGCTTGCCCAGTTCCTGTTACTACAATACACCTGGGCGTGGTTGGCGAGGATTACAGAGATGCTTTAAGACATTTAGTTGTTCTCTGGCTCTCTGAGATTCTATGATGCTCTGATTGCCCCTATCTGAGAGTGAGGATTTTTATAAACTTTGTTAATCCAGGAGAGAGTGAATGAGGCCCGTATAACATTCACACAGTTGCATTCAATGTCTGAAATCTATCTGTGAAACTTAAGTCACTGCCAAGAATAAGGACCACAGCCTTACAGTATATATTTAGCAGTGTGCCATGTCAGGGCTGTTTCTACAGCCTTAAAGCATGACGGACCATTCAAACATATAGAGTACTCCTCTCAGACCCAATCTAGCTGTAATTATTCAAACCACTTCCTTTCAGATGAGGGAAATCAAATATAAATGCAACAGGAGAGATTTCAGAGAGCAGTTCCAAAAGCACACTGGAGCACATGGATTTAAGGCAGTAAACTTTATTAAAGACTAACGTTTCGACGCCAACTATGTCTTCAGATCAGAGACTCACATCCACTTAAATAGCCTCCCCTAGTTGGGAACTGATTCAGCATAGGCTGGAAAAAATGGGGAGGGAACAATAGGCTGTGTGTAGGCAGGTTAACAATCATATATCATTTATAATATAATAATAAAAAGAGAGAAGTAAAAGTAAATATATAAATAGCAGTTTCAGTGACTACATCCATGCACATATATCAAAAGAAATTGTAATAATAGTGATAAATAACGACAAAGATAAATACATCCCTCATCTAAATATCAAAAAAGGTCTTAAATATCTTAAATGTGAGTGAGCTACAATCAGATTATCAATAGATAAAAGAGACCTACATGAAGGGATAAAGAATGTCCCTACCATAAATGATAATATCATCTCCTATTGAAAACAATAGTAAATAGCCTGTTTCAAGCAATGTGGTTAAGTAACGAGTAAGGCTTGGTTGGCATGGAAACGTTAGTCTTTAATAAAGTTTACTGCCTTAAATCCGTGTGCTCCAGTGTGCTTTGGAACTGATCTCTGAAGTCTCTCCTGTTACAAGATTGCCCTACTCTGTTATTATTCCTTGTGAGGCGGCTTTGACCGGCGTTTAACCTACCTTCTTCAATTATAAATGCAGGTTGTTTATCCTTGTTAAGCCTGTCAAGATTTTGTCATGCAAAACAACAATAGTTCAGTGTGCAGATGCACTTTATTTAAGCTGCTGGATCAATGTCAGTTGAGATGAAGGTTTTTGTGGATGATGAAGATGAAGATTTGGTTAGTCGAGTTTTGAACGGGGCATTTTAAGTCTAGTGAAATGATTATCTTTGGTCAAAGAGATTAAGTCAAGTGTGCCCAAATGACACGATGGTATGGCAACAAAAACCTGATAAGTGTGTGACTGGATCACTATCTTACTGTAGTTCCTATCTTCATGTTCTCGGAAAATCTTAAAACTCTTGGCACAGAACGAGAGGGCATTCACCGTAAAGATTACGAGTGAGTTTCCGCGTGTGTGTGCGTGTGAGAGAGAGAGAGAGAGAATAATATTAGGATGGCAATGACGCAACATAAAAAAAATAGCACTATATTTATTTATTTACAATAAAGTAAAGTATTATATACATCAAGGTAAGCTGGTGGACATTTCTGGCAATTAGTCTGCAAAAAAACAGAGTTGTTTATCTGTCAAGTGAACACAGCAGTAGCATGTAAACAGCACAGTGGATGAGGCTATAAACACCACCTGACAAACTTCACTCTGATTAACCTGATGAGCTTAAAGTCTTACATGTAAATGCCTGTATGTGTGTGTGTGTAGTGATGCACTTAACTTCCATCTGTGCGTGTTGAAGGAGAGAGAGGGAAGAAACCCCTCAATCCGTCTTATCCTCTCAGCTCCTTACCATCGCAAGCCTTGGTACATAGTCAGTTCACTAAACAGGTCGCAGGTGCCAGCTGCACTGTTTAACGGCATAGCGTAAAATAACTGAAGAAATATATGCAAACTAGCATGTGGAGGCTGGACTGTCGACTAAAGGACATTGTTGGAGGATTGTAGAAGACCTTGTCTAACCAACAACACGTATCCTTACCTATGGATTTACACTTTCGCTTTCACTTTTTCTCCTGACTGTTTCTTCGGAGGAGGAAGAGGTTTTTCAAGGTTTTCTTGAATCCCGTTTGAATGCAAAAATGGGCTGCTCTCCATCCAAAGGAAAGTTATTTTCAAAGCCAGAAGGCCCTGGACCTCAAAAGGTTCTGCTGGTTGAAGAAAGACAAGACGGACCTCAAAAGGCTCCGCTAGCTGAAGCGCCACAAGATGGTGATGATTCTCGACCTGAAGAGGAGAAAGGCCAATATTTAGAGGCCGACGAGAAAGAAAATGATGAACTACCTCTACCCATTGAAGAATTAACTACGAAAGAGACTTCATGGTGTCAGTTGGCCTCCGACACGACGGGTGCCCAAAATGCAGAGGACGTTGAAGAAACAGAGGTCAATGTGATGCCCCAAGAAGTAGTCCATGAGGTTGTACAAACAGATACGATTAAAAAGGTGGAGAAAAGAAAGAAAAATAAAGGCAAGAGAAGGTCTAACGAAAAGCAGAGAAGATCTTCTATTGTAAAGACAAAGTTGGACTTCGCGCCGCACATGGTGAGGGCTCACCAGGCAGCCTATGCCTTTCTGAACCCAAACATTTCAAAATATGAGGCCCTGTTGGGCCTGCTGGACCAGGCCGCCCAGACACAGCTGTCCCTCCAACCCACAATGTCTGCTTTCGTGTTGCGCTTTGAGGAAATCAACCAGGCTGTAGAAGAGATGGCTGAGGAGGGGGAGTTCATGTTGAAAGAGCATGGGGACTACATGGCCTTGCATTCTGGGATGATGGGCACAGATTTCATGCCAACTAAACCTAGGACTGACACAGCCAACCCCCCTAATCCACCTCCAGATCTATTAAAACAACTGCTCCAGCATTCAACAGAGAAAATGAGACTTGTGGGGGGCTCTGCCCAGGCACTGGGTGACACCACGCTGATGGAGGCAGTGGAGTATTTTTCTTCCGTCTCTGAACGGCTGGTTGAGAAGCTGCAGGCCAAGCAGGCAGCAGAGCACAGGTTGGCTCTAGTGCTGGCACGGGTGGAGCAGGCTGCCATGAGGAAGTCTAACCCTGAGGATTCGGCACTGCACAGTGAGGACAGCGGTATCGGGGGAGAAAATGAGAGTCTAACGGGATCCGAGAGGTCACGCCGCCACCGTGAGAGTGCTGGATCTGGAAGTTGCGGATCTGGAAGCAACATTTGCGATGATACCCTGCCCAGCAATTTACTCAACCTTGTAGGGTATCATAAAGATGATGAAGAGGACGAGGAAGAGGGCGATGATGACCATGAAGAGTATGAGGACGATGAAGGGGATGGGCCTGAAATGAAGAGGTCAAACTCTTCCCCACCAGATCCCAGTCAACCTTGTCTTGTCATGTCTGTAAATTACATGCAAGATCAGCAGCCTACAGTTAAACGACCCCTGACTGCTGTGACTGCAACCAAGTCGGAATACTCTTCATCCACCGACATAATGATGGAGCTACAAAAGATCCAGAAGAACTTGGATCAACGAATGAAAAAGATGGCTGAAATCAGAGGAAAGAAAGAGTTAGCAGGGCCTCATTATAACCTGTATAGAGCTGGACTAAGACGACATTCAGCAAGTGGATCAGCAGATGCTCAAAAAGGCCTCTTCAGAACAAGTCAATCACCTGGTCCCTTACCAAGGTTGGCACCTCAACCACCCAAGCACCAATCTGTCAGAGGGCTGATAAATACCTTCAGCCAAGGGGTTGATGGTAGACCAGGGCAGAGCCTTGCTAATATTCCACCTCATATCAGGAGGCCCAGGAAAAGTCAGTTATCTGACAGAGTAAATGGTAATGAGGGAGGATTAGTCATCAATGGCAACAATAACAACAACAGATGGCCTGAAGGTAGGGATGACTTGGATGAAGACAACCTACCACCTCCGCCCCCAGAGGTTATGATGGACGATTCCTTCCAGAGTACTGAGGACATACCAGGAAATAAGGAAGGGTCACGGGAGGATTTGGTTCTCCCAATAATAAACCAAAAGGCCGGAGTCTCCCAGCGCCTCAAGGCATCAGTGCAGAATGTGGAAGTGCTACCAAACCGAGCCAACATGGTGCCAAGATCTATCAGTTTCTTGCCTGTCAGGCAGGATGCTGTTATGGGAGCGCAAGAAGAAAATGACCTGGATCCAGAAATGGAGAGGGTTAAAAGTCTCTACCAAAAGGCACGTAAGATGATTCACCTGTGCAATGCAGGAGAATCTCCTGACAAGAGAGATAGTACAGAATTGAACGGCAGAGTACCTTCTCCCCTTCAAGCCAGAATGGGCCAGCGATGTGGAAGCACTGAATTCTACGAGGGTGAGATGTCCTCTTACAGCCTGCCTGTGACAGCACCGCCTGTCTCTAGAGTCCGCCTACCGCCATCTTGTCCTTCTGTGTGCCACAGATATCCACACCCTCCTGCGTACAGATCTCAGTCCGCCTCTAGGCCCTCATCTCGCCCAAGTTCTCCAAGAACAGTGACACGTGCCACAGATAACAACGAAGAAGAAATCATTCCGTCTGTGTCCTTTCGCGATGCCCGCTCAGTCTTCTGTCGAAAGGACTCTGAGACCTGCAGTTCCTCTGGAAGTTCAGTACTCCCCAAACTATCCCGAGGCCGGCTTCCCACAAGAGGAATAGACGACTCTACCCGTCGTACCCAATCAGAACAGAGGCCTTGTTTGACTTCCCATTCAGAGTTTTCCAAAGATGGCTGTTCAGCCACTACCCAGGCCAATGGGGAGTGAGCCTTTTACCACAAAATATAGGTATGTAATATCACAAAAGTTGTGGGTCCAGGTAAACCTTGCTGGTCTTTGTGGCTGCGATGCTTATACTTGGCAAAAGTGTGCATCAGTGTCAGTTAAAAATTGACTTGTCAAGTCGAGTTTTGAAGCAGCTATTAGATACTATTAAAAATGAAGAAGATATACATATTTTTGTGTATTCTTCTAAAACGTAACTATTTCATAGGCTTCCATATAGCTAAAGGTATATTACTCTCTAAAACTAAAACACAAAATTTGCAACTGAAGAATGGTTAGGTCCTTGTGATTAGGGTATTGTTAGTGTAATTAAATCACCCAATAACGTTAGCTTGAGCTCTGGTGTTTTGGTGCCATCTGTGTGGATTAAATCAGCTGCCTTTATTATTGTTTAAGTGAATGACGTCACAATCAGTACGTCTGACCATCTGCATTCCCAGCAGACACAAAAGAGATTTGGTACCACACAACTGCTTTACCTGTTTGTATGTGCTACCCCAGATGGCCTACTTTATTTGTAAAAATAATAGATAACCTACATTGTAACTTGTCTTTCCTAATCAAGTTTTATGGGAATTGTGGAATTGTGTCCAGTGGCCAGGCTAGGGCCACATGCGATATTAGGGTGCACCAAAAATTTTAAGCACAACTATTATTAAACCTCAGGGGGTAGAGTGGTCGTCCACTAATCTGAAGGTCGGTGGTTCGATCCCTGGCCCCTGCAGTCTACATGTCAAAGTTTCCTTGGGCAAGAACCCCAAATTGCTGAAAGTGTGTGTGTGAACATTTATTGTTCCAGTGAAACAGGTGGCACCTTGTATGGTTGCCTTTTCCACCAGTGTATAAATGTGAATGGGTGAATGTTTACTTGTGTTGTAAAGCTCTTTGAGTGGTCACAAAGACTAGAAAAGCACTGGCAGTCCATTTACCACCTTCATAGGTTGGGTTCTCCAAAAGATACAAATATAACAATAAACACAAGAATACTCATTCAGTGCAAACATATAACACTGGTATGAATAATTACAATTTTCCCCTCTCTGGGGATAGGGCTAGGGTTAGGTTAGGTTTATCGTAGCCTTTTATTCTTGTTTCCTTTGTTTATAACAGTTTAAATCTAGGATTTATATCCTTTTAGAGCTTTACTTCTGAAGAGATTAACAGTAGAGATTTAGTCACTCTGCTTTTATCACAAAGGGTTTGGACACCAAGGCAAGGCAGCTTTATTTGTAAAGCACATTTCAGGAACAGGGCAATTCAAAGTGCTTTACACAAACAATCAAGAACATTGCGACAAAGCGCAAAAGAACATTAAGACATAATTAAAACAGTCATAAAAAACGTTAAAGATTAGAAAATAAAAACAAGCTAAAAATAAAAGCTAGAATAGAAGCTAAAATAGAGTATAACACACAAGAGTAAAAGCTCTAGTGCAGTACATAAGATCATTATCTGGTTTAATAAAAGGCAGCAGCAAACAAGAACGTTTTAAGCTTTGATTTAAAAGAACTAAGAGTTGTAGCGGTCCTGCAGTTTTCTGGGAGCTTGTTCCAGATATTTGGGGCATAAAAACTGAACGCTGCTTCTGCATGTTTAGTTCTGACTCTGGGGACACTAAGCAGACCTGATCCAGATGACCTGAGAGGTCTGGATGGTTCATTACATAGCAGAAGATCAGAAATGTATTTTGGCCCAAAACCATTTAGTGCTTTGTAAACCAGCAGGAGCATTTTGAAATCAATTCTCTGAGAGACAGGGAGCCAGTGTAGAGACACTCAGAACTGGACTGATATGATCCACTTCCTTGGTCTTAGTGAGGACTCAAGCAGCAGCGTTCAAAAGCTTTTTCAAACCGTCTAAAATTCAAACATACAGTCACAGGGCCCAGTTGAATGTTACTAGTTCACCTCCTCCCTCTAGAGAAGCCACCTAGCCTAATCCAGATTGGATTAGCCCCCTTATTCCACTCTCCACCCATGCGGTCAGTTGAGCTCCTAGGCCTGCTATACCCCACATAATCCAATCACGCACTAAAACTCCTTTACCCCTCCTTTGCTGCTCTTCTACAGGCCGGACAGCCCTCTGATGACAGGAGACGACTCCCGGATGGATCCAAGTGCTGCTGTTACGACAGCGTAGAGCCCGGCTGTGATTGGTCAGGGTTTGCTAAAGTGAAACACGAGGTGGAAAGGGAATGGAAAAAAGGATTAAGGGATTTAGACCCTTTCTCTTTTCTTACCTTGTTCAGAGAGCGGGTGTTAGGTATATTTATAGAATAAATTTAAGCAGTTGTTAAGGGCCTGAAAATGTCTCTCTGATTGACTTCTGAAAACCTTTGTCTCTGTCAGTTTTTAGAGTGGCATACTTAATTTTAATCTATATGTTGAATCTATAATCTACGTTGAATTTGTTTGAAGTTAAAGAAACATGTAGACATTTTGTAATACCAGCCAATGGCACCCCCAAATGTCCTCTCCAAAAAGTACGCCTTTAATTTAAATAACAATCAAATGTACTTTTTGTATGTGTTCTATTTTGTGTTTGGACTATTTGTACTAGCTTCCCATCTGTGTTAACCACGTTTTCTACCTCAACTGTGTCCCAATAAAAGAGAAAAATCTGCCCAAAGCCGGCCTTATCATGTCTTCTCTAGAAAATGCTGTTTATGGGGCTATTATCCCCGCCCAGTGAATCATAAGAAACATGGTATATCAATGCCCTAACACTGGCTACTGGCTAGATGCCACATCCATGGACGGTGAACAGATCCACCTGAACTGTGAGCACCTCCTTCCTGGCACCAACAGGCAACACCTGCTGGTGTGCTACTCACAGAAACGGCTGGAAACTGTCCTACTTGACCTCAGCTTTCCGTCACCGCCCCCTGCTGCTGCCTCCTGATCTCCTCTACTTTTCCAGACGAGGCGCACATTCAGTGCATATAACATTAATAATTGATTCAATGAAATTCAAATAAATAAAATAAAATACATTTCTGTGTATCTCTTATCATTTTTGTTTTTCTGAAAAAATGGCTTCAGCCAATTTATTTGAAATGTATTATTTAATGTATGAAAATCCCAAAAATGAATACCACCCTTTTCGTAAGAATTCATGAGAACTGTTTTCTTCGGGTGATGTGTCCTATTTTTCCACATCAAATTGGAACAGCATTTTGCCGATATCTTTTAGTAGTTTGTTATCAAGTTGCAGAGCCAAAGCTGCATATGTCAGTCAGGAGATTCCCTCTGCCTTAGTAAGCAGCCTAATACTCTGCCTCTTAACAAGAGATCCCTTAAAGGGACTATTTGTAACTTTCAGAAATGCTTGTTAACAGCGACACCTGTGGTCGTTAAGTCAACGAAAGTCAGCGTCGGGCATCGCTCAAAACAGTGAGGTGACACACGTCAGCTAAAACTACAATATCACTCTATATTTCACCTGCTTGGCAGTAATGTTAGCTGACCAGACAAAGGTCTCTCCATGAATCAATGCTGATCCTAGTGTTGGCTTTTAGGCTGAAGCAGGAAAAGCGGGTCGGTCCCGGGGCTGAAGCAGGAAGAGAAACGTTATCGCCTCCCGACTGCTCCCGCAGGGAGACACCGGCACCCTGTCGGAGACGATAACGTTTGTCGCTGCAGAGCCCCGTCACTTCACAAGACACGGGAAACCTCTGTTGGTCTGGAGGAGCAAATGTCCACTGCACATTCACTAGATATTCTCAGAGATACTAACTCTTCTGCAGTGTGTAGTGTGCGCGCATGCACGTGTAGAGGTGGAGCGAGACAGCGAGAATGCGCGCGGTGTGTGAGTGAGGGCAAGCAGGCAGCAGAGGAGAGACTCCGGCCACACGCAAGCGCGCATATGCGGGCACGCATGGGATCCCGACCCGGTAGGAACAGTCCCTTTAAGAGCCATTGGTTTCATTTTATTTTATTTCTACCAGGTTTGTCTCTGAAACATAGCAATGTACTGCTAGCAACATTGCTCTGAAGGCCATAGCTGTACATACGTACTGTATAGAATCAAAGAAATGCAAGTTAGGAACGCTTTGAACTGTTTTTATCCTTTCTAAAGTTGTGTGCAGACTCCTTCAGTCCTCATCAAGTAACACAAGAGCAAAATGAATAAAAACAATAAAATGCTTGTATTAACTTTTATTTAAATGTTTTTTTTTCTTCTTTTGGACCCCCCAAATTATTCGTCCACAGGCCTGGTCAGGTTTGTTTTGACCATGTGTCCGTCTTTTTGTCCCCTCAGACCAGCCAGGTAGACCTTAGGTTTGGGCACGTTGCTCTCACCGTCTCTCTTGGTTTGACAGGCTTTTTCCTTGGACAGCCAGGTCTGACTGACGTTCTCCCGTCTCAGGTGGCTCAGATTGGTCTGCGTCGAGTGCGTCACTTTGGTCAAGAGATCGGCCTAGAATTACAGACATTCAAAAAAATATTGCTGCTTTTCTTTTACGCTTAATATGCAGTTCCTGGTGTATTGTGTGTTGTTTGATGCTAAGAGAACTTCACAGTGACTATGACTCATTCACATCTATAATTCGGACTCACCAGTTTGATAGCTTTTCTTCGCAGCTCCCACTCGTTCCACTCGTACGACTTGACGATGTTTGTCTCCACTGGGTGGATGTCTGTCTGTGTGCCGCTCTCGCACTTGATGATGGGCTTTACCAATAAACTCTCTCCTGGCTGAAGCTGCAAAAAAAACACAAGTTCGGATCAAGCTCCCAGTAATAGAGTCACAGCCACAAATATCAATTCTCAATGTTACCACCAGGTGTATTAATAAACTATATGAATAAATAAATAGAAACAACAAATAAACAAAGGAATGCATTTTCAAATCCTACATGTGATGGCTTTAATACAATGTATTCAGAGTGATATTTATTATTATAGGTGTCCAAACTATGGAAGTTGTGTTGTGTAAAGATGTGGCTCTGTAACTGATTCCTGTGCAGAAGTGAGAATACTCGACGTTGGAGAGGCTGCTAACCTCTGCGTAAGTACTGACGCAGGAATATTGTTGGTGGAGTTTGAGGAGCTGGATGAGTTCAGGGGAGCGCTTGGCTTTCTCGGCCACCTCTGCAATGAAGTCGTCCGGATTGGAGGCAAACTTTAAGGCAGCTTCTTTGGACCTAAAAACAAAGAGCTTCTCCTCGTGTTTAAGGACTCCAATTTGTGGATTACCTGCAACAGAAATGTCAAATATTCCAAACTGAGCAGGTTAGATTAAGGATGCTCATTGTGTGCCTTTAAACAGAATGTACTGTATATATTGAGAAAAAGATCGGAGGAAATAAATGGTATTACCATGACATATTACATATACGTGGATAAGAATTGGCAGATGTGTCTCATACACATTTGTCAATTCTGAAAGGATAACTTTGGTATTTTTCAACCTGGACCTTATTTTCCCATGTTTTTGTGTCTAAGTGACTAATGGGGACCGTGTGAGTGTGGCAGTGGTGACTTTGGGGGTTGTCGGTGGTGTTATAGCTGTGAACGTAGCTGTAGCAGACAGTGTGTGTACAGTTTACTTGCCGGTGAATAAATGCTACAAGGCTACAACTCCTCCGCTCAAGATGGGAGCCAACTTCCTGTATCTGTAACTCCGGCTCAGACTCTCTTAGGGAGGGCTCAGCAGGTGGACCAGCTCTTCTCCTTAAACTGAAAAGCCGCTCTTCTGAGTTTTGCTCAGCTTTTTAATTCATTATTAATATTTCTTTTAACCGTTTAACCGAAAATTCTTAATGTCGGTTAACAGTTAATTATTAACATCCCTAACCGGAATTTAGGGGTGAGCAGGGAGCTGAGCCTCAAGGTGAAGTTCAATTTTACCACTCAATCTAAGTCCAGCCCTCACCAATGAACTTTGGGTAATGACCGAAAATCCCAAATGAGTTTTCTTTGCAGTGTGGCTGTGTCAGCCTAAGAGATAAGATGAGGTGCGAGTAAAACCACAAGGAGACACCAGCGTAGACCCAGAAGACGCTGGAAGTATTATATAAATTATTTGGCCTTAACCCAGAAAGAGCCAAAAGACATGGCAGGGGAGACGCACATCTTGGCTCTCTCACTTAGCCTGCTGCCACCACAACCTGGATGTTCCAGATAAGCGACAAAAAACGGATGGACGGATGGAGATCAGGGAGGCTGTGGGATGCAGCCAGGAGGAGGCTATGACTGTTATGTATACGGAAAAAAACAAAAACATTATTTTTATAATTAGAAAAGGCACTACTTTTTGTTCACTGATACAATGGTCAGCAAACCTTATTAACAAGTGAAGTAGTACGTCAGCGGAGGGATACCTGTATGATTGAATTTGCACTTGAACAGCAAAAACACTTTGAATAGATACTCCATAGTTTGTTTGAAGCATGCTGAGGTCTCTACCCATCTGCCCAACCCTTCCTGATATCACATTGGTGTATCATGAGAAAGAGTACCTGGAAGTAGAAGCCCATCGCTGTTCACAAGCGTGTAGCCACAGACTCCATTATACTGTAGCGGCAGCTCATCAAAACTGGCTGTTGTTTCCGGCAGGAGCCACTCCTGTGTCTTCATCTCAGCTGGACCGATACGCTCATCTGAAAGGCATTATTAAAAAAATAAACCGCGTTCAAGCTTCTCCCCATAGTCCAGCTGTAAGTGTGTGGAACATGGACTTCATTAGTTTAGAGTCTGACATACTGTAACCGCTGCCATACCTGAGGACTCAGTCATTCGCTGTTTGTCTGTCTTCACCTCCGACTCCTCCAGCAGGCCGTCCAAATAGGCCTCGGAAAAAATGTTGGCCTGAGAGGCAACAAAGGGCTGCAGGTTGTGCATGATGTTATTGAGGATGTTCAGCAGCTCAGCCTCATCCTGAAGTCCACACCACAGCTTTGACAGGGACTTGAAGAGGGGCTGAAAGACAAGATGAGGAATGTCAAAAATGGGGCTGTAGAAATAACAAATAAAGGATTCCTTTAAGACATAATACAACAACACATAATAACAGCAGGGACCGAGACACTTACAAAAACCTTTGCGGTCGCTACAGCTGTCTTTGATTGCACGGTTTCCTTCAGCAGCTTCATCTGTGATGAGAACTCAGTCTGTAGGATTTCAACATGCTTGGCACATAAACATGCATCAGCCTGGTTGGTAAAGGGAAAACAACACATTTATCTTTTACCATACATTTCAAACATAAAACATGAATTCACCTGCTTGCATTTACTTAATAAGCTGCACAAATAGGTGCTCATAATGATATATAAATCCTCATTAAGATAACTATAGAAGTAAGCTACTAGAAAATACCACATTGACACAAACCCTCATTCTGTTTGACCTCACCAGTAACATTTTGAGGAAAACTTCATGCTGCCTTATGTTGTAGAGAGCCTGTTTGAGCAGGACAATGGGCACGTCACGTTCTCCAGGCTGACTGTCGGGGTCCGTTAGCTTCTCCAGCACGGCTGTGTATTTCCACGCCAAATTCTGTGACACACTCAGCTCGTTTTCTATGCTTTCACCGGTGACTGGAAGAGCTTCGTTAAGAATTGCGGGCACTGCGGAGAGAATGTAAAAGGAAGAACCATCATTACCAAATGCAGTATTGATCAGAGTGAAGAAGATGACTTCTAATTTAATTTAACATCTTCTACCCGGCGTAAAGCTGCACACAGTGCTGCAACACTGTCATTGTTATAGTTTCATTTTCACGCCCAGCGTCCACGTTGTGCAAATACAAATGTACCTGCGCCCACGGGCGTGTTGGTCTCAAAATGAGGTGGTCAGAGGCATTGTTTTGCTTTAATGTAAATATTCTGCAAAGCACCTTATCTGTCAAATCTGCTAATGTGTCATATCTTTTAAGAAAGACACATTACATTGTCTGTATTGTGACATGCTTTTTGTCTGGTGTAACGTACTTAGTTCATTGAGGTCGGTCTCCTCGCCTCCCTTCTTAATGGCTTTGTTGAAGAGTTGGATCCCTGTGACGATCATGGTGAGCTCATTGAGCTGCTCCTCCTTGTCCCTCTTTAAGAGCACCATGAAGGCTCCCAGTTCAGTCTGAGGGAAGATGCTCTGCAGGGCAGCTGGGACAAGAGAGGACGATGAGAACTTGAATTTACTAAACTGAAGTTAGTTTTTAATTGTGCAACAGAGCTCTGCTTAAATCTGGATTTACTCACTTTAAACCTAGTTTTTTGCTAAACTGTGATTAGAACTAATCTTAAATTAAATTAATCCTTGTTGGTGCAACCCAGCCTTATAGTTTCCCAGAAATTGAAAGTTGAAGTGAAACCTGTAGCCTCTTGCACAGGGATGACATCTGTAGTTGAACCCATGCTGGAGCGCAGCTGGATATAGGTGACGATTGTATGGTACAAAGCATCTAATTCCTCCCATGTTTTCACTCTGCTGTCAGTGATCTCCCTGCTCACTCCACTCAGCCTGGACTCCACCACCCGGTGGATTTCCTCAAGAAACTCACCTGCACAAACACCAGAAACTGCTTAGTCATCATATTCATATTATAATTTGATGGCTACATTGACTGCATTCATAATGACAATACATTTAATCAGTTTGGGTTTCATGCTAAAGAGAATTCTACACATCCCTTATTTTAGAAACAAAGGAAACATTGTTAACATTGTGATATGTCATGTCATACAGTAACACTTACGTCGTGAGGTGTAATTCATATCAAAATACACTTGCATTTTGATCGTGTCGAGGGACGGGCTGCACTTTTCCATTAGTTTATCCAGACACAGCTGTAAGACATGTTGCATTAGAAACAAACCAAGTGTGCTTTAGAGGGTCGGTATGCACACTGTGTGTTAATACCAGTATGCACACTATACCTGCAACATGGAGAAGGGTTGTAAACATCATATTTGGAAATCAAGTTTACAGTCAATATTTACAGCTGACTACGACCGCGTATCAGTGCCACATTGAGGGGAAAAAAATAAAATCTGAGATTTCGAGAATAAAGTCATAATTTTATAAAGTAGTAATTTTACGTTTTATTTTAAAGGTGAAATTGAGGAACGTGGAGCATCTTATGAAGTTATACTTTAGTTTAGGTTTCACAAAAAACTAAATTCTTCATCTTTTGGCACATCAGCACCACATTATCATCAGTATCAGGACCTTGAAAAGATTGTGCAAGAAACTGGGTTTATTCTGAAGACAGAACCACACGCCTGTTGGGGAAACTGCCTCTTCTGTGGAGGAGTAAATTACTTTTTTTTTAGTAAAGTTATGACTTTATCCTCGTAATATTATGACTTTTTTTCTCATAAAGTTATGACTTTATTCTCGTAATATTACAACTTTATTCTCGAAATTTGTCTTCAATATGGCCCTAATACTCCGTCATAGATAACTGAATAAATAGAACATGAAGAATTTAAATAATTAAACAACTTAAACAGATTTTATTTGGAGTGTCTTATAAAAGATATTCTAGTGGGGCTTTACCCTTGAACCTGACAATTTATTTGGGTTAAATAATGACTTTACCAACATAATTATATCAGTAGTAACTTAAAGAGCATCATATTTGTAGTCTAGCTCAGTCTGACAACATCAGAATAGTTTTCAATTTACTTCATGGTGGCATGGTTTCCTAAAGCATGAAGCAGGAAGAACTCCAGCAGGTTCAAACATCATACTTCACCTCTTCCAGTTTGTGGACGTCTTGTTTGGTCAGTGTTCGATCAACATTAAACCCATTTCTCGGGTCCAGAACAACAGCTTTCACCTGACAACATATAAAAAGAACAACTAGTTAGATAAAGAGCCTCATATAAAGCAGTAGGGAGCTTGGAGTCACCCATGGGTGCCAGGCTGAGATCAACAAGGATAGTAACGTTAGGACGTTATCTTGACCTCCTGACTCCAGTAGTATAGCTAGCTTATACTAACTACTGACCATGAAAGCCGCCAGAGTGTCGGACACCGCATGTCCTCTCCCCGCACACGCCCGCACGATGTCACCTATAATGTTCTTAATCACGCTTTCTGCCTGAGCTCGAGACATTTCTACCGATAGAAAGTAACTTTATCTGAACTACAGTTATAACCGGTTAACCTCACTACAGCTAACCGAGCTACATCCACTACAGCCTGTTGATCACTGGTTGCCATAGGAACCCTGAGGGATGCATTATGAGACAGTGTCCACTAGAGAGCAGGAGTGATGAACAGAAACACAACCTTCATCTCCATGTCCTACAGATAGCACTAAAATACTGCACACTGTGAAAGCTACAGCCTTGTGTGATGCATTTCATCTGTAAGGTCCAGATAAAACAACAAGATATTACATATAATACATTACAATACAAGAAGCACTATAAAAATTCATGATTAAAAGAGATTAAAATATATATATACTGTATACATATATTAAAGGTGCCATATTATAAAAAAGTGAGATTTTCATGTTTTTTTATTATAAAGCAGGCTTAAGTCCTATATAAATACTGTGAAAGTATCGAAACACACAATCCACAGGGAAATACACACAGCCCGTATTCAGAAACTCTGCATTTGAAACAAGCCGTCAGGATTTCTGCCCATTTGTGATGTCACAAATATACAATATTTAGACCCTTGACACAATTTTACAAGTGAACATTCTGAATGTGTCCCAGTTTATTCCCTGGTTGCAGTGTATGTGAATGTCATCAGCTGACAGGAAGTACACCTGTTACCTAGCAACCCAATTCTGTTACAATTCCGTCGAAATGCGCTAAAACGGAGCGTTTCAGACAGAGGGTAAATACAGGTATATTCAGACAGACAGTATGAGGAAAATAAAGGGGTTTGTTGAACATTACAGCATCTAAACATGTTCTAGTAGAAACACAATACAAATGTGAACCTGAAAATGAGCATAATATGGGACCTTTAATGCCTTACATATAAAGAACCGTACCAATGCCTCCACAGCTGTGATTGGTACCGTGTAGTGCTAAATCTTATGTTAGACAACCGCATATGATGTCATTCTCAGTCATTTAGCCGGCATATAAATTTGTACATGAGATTTCTCTTACAGTATGATTGTATATATTTATATGTATTTAAGACATTCTTGACCTTTTAAGAGAAAAAAAAACTTTATTGGAATCCTTGTGCAGAAAAAAAAAAAACATTAAAAAAAAATTGTCTGTAAATAAATAATTATACATCTGCCAAACACATTGATAGTGTTTAAATGTATTTTTTCTTTGCTGGCAATACAGAGGGTAAATTGAATAATGCTCATTTGCATACAGTCAGACACTAAATGTAAAGGATGGGACATCTAATAATTCCCAGTTCTGCGCTGCTTAGGCAGGCTAACGAATGTATTTACTTCAGCTACTACAGTGGAAAAATACAAGGAATTGTCTGTCTATTAAACCCACTACGTACAATGAGGTCCGTGTCTGTTTGAACAAAAAAGGAATACAAAAGAACGACGATTAAAATATTTATTATAAAAACAGACATGACATAAATATCATGGTTCAGGTGAAACATTGCTAGACTCAGTCCAGACTGTTACAGTACATTTAGAGGAGGAGGAGATCATCCAGACAAACAGTCAGTAAACAAGAGTCCGAGGGCAGAAATAGAGTTCACAGTCACATTTCATGCTGATTTCCACTTAAGAGCTGAAATTCAGGTCACATGACAACCCCGTGCCTTTAGAGAGGCAGTTCACAAAACACCACAGAAAAACATGCAAACAAAGGAGGACATGCAAAAAAAAGGTGCAACTAGATGACATGGAATAAAATAATTGCATGCAAAAGAGATAACATTCAAAATTAAGTATTAATATACAGATTTGGCAAAGGGTTTTCAGAATCCATGGTATTGAGATATGCAGCAGATTTGGCACCATTGGAACAACTTTCAAAAAAACAAACACTACTGTGCAAGTGTTCAAAATCCACACATCGACTGTTCTCAGATACGATATTTTAGAAAAAAACAAAGAAAATTAGTGGCAAGACACGGCACTCAAGAAAATATTAACGAGAACTTCAACAATACACAAGCACTGTACCTGCAGCAGTAGCATTTACCATCATCTGCTTATTCAACAGACCAATTACTGTACTTCACATCTTTCTCCATGGACCTGCAGCTCATTATCAGCAGCTACACACAATCCTAAAAACGGACCTCAACGAACCTCAACCAAAAGTCGAGTCAAGAAGAAGATCAACATGTGGGAAAATAACCAGCAGAAACATGACTTTTATAGAATCCATAAATCCACATTTTCCTCCTCTCCGGTTCACATTACTGCAGCAACAGGAAACATTCATGTGCAATCATCTTTTTGTGGAGTATTAGGGACACTGCTAGGAAAATATATATATTTATACACATAAGAGATTTTGAGAATAAAGTAATGTTATGAGTAAGCCACATTACAAAAATGTTATTTAATGTTACAACAAAGTTTCAACTATTAGGAAAACAAATTGTAATAAATCTGAATATTATGACAATTTAAAAGTATTTTGAGGAAGATTACATAATTATGAAGGAAAAAGTTGTAACATTACAAGTAAAGATCAAAAATATTGTTATGACAAACAAGTACCTGGAAAATAAAGTTGTAATATTTTGAGGGGAAAAGAGTTGAAATATTACATGACAAACTTTTGAGTATTAAGTCATAATATTATGGAAATTACTTTTATTTATATTTTCCCTAACAGTGGCCCTAATAATCCATCATAAAGAATTTAATCCTGCTATAATAATAATAAAAAAAAAATTCATAGTTGTGAACACTGCACAGCGGCACTGAGAATTAATGCAACTTTCACCATGTCTAATAGAACGATAATTTGTCATACCAAATTTATTTCATTTATTATCAATTTATTTGATAAATTGTAATTTGATATTATATTATATATATGTTTGGAGTTGGCAGACATCAATTAAAGGCCGGCTCCGGAGGACCTCAACGACAAACTTTAATAATATACTTGCGCTTAAATTCTCGGGACACAGAAAAACATTCCCTAAAAAATGGGAAACTTAAGTTAGAGGTTCTTGAGGGACAATAACATCGACTGACAGGAATCTTATGACACAAGCACCAATTTCACCCGTGCCATGTGGGTGGATCTCAGTATATAGGCATAGAGAGCCAGCAGAAGGTCAATAGAAACCTACTGGTGTCTATTAAGAGCTCACACTGATGACAAGGGTAAAACTAATTATTATGTGGTACATTACACCGGCGTCCAGCAGGCAGAACTTACGACGGTCCGTCTCAGAAGCACTTCCTGAAGACGATCTGCGGCCCGTACTCCTCATATTCTTCCTGACTGATCCAGGCAGAGCTGAAGGAGGGCAGGTTGGCCAGCACTGCTCCTCCGCTCCACACCGAGAAGTCTCTGTCCTTGGGGCTGGTGACGCGAACGCCATCCCCCATGTTGGCAGGAACCAGTCCTTTGATTTCAGCCTGGAGTCGCTCAGGAAAGCCAGGCAGCAGAGTGTTCCCACCTTGCTCCCAAGAGATTAAAAAATATATATATATATCATTCAAGTAAAGATCAAATCAACTGGAACAGGACCAAATCAAAGTATAAAACATGGCAAGCTGCCTTTTTGATTTACTGGCACAGCTGGAGTTCATCTTTGAGCCCTCAGATGGTGTGGAACACCTTAACAAAAACCAACTGACCTGACAGTACGATGTTTCCCAGAAAGCAGCGCCGCAGGTCAATGTCTGAGCGGAGGATCGACTTGAAGACGCTCTCGTGCATCCCGTAATGGTCCCGTCCGATCAGCTCGGGTTTAAAGAGAATCTCAGGGGCCCTGGATGAACGAGGAGAGAGGTAGACGGTTATAAGAGATAGCTGCTGTGCCCAGTCTGCTCTGACCGGTCTCAACAATCTAACGTGTACAACACCTGCAGGACGAGGCTTTCTGGTACTCTAGATCGGAAATTGGCATTTGACATTATCCAACAAGACTAAAGCCAGGACACTGGACAGATTAAGCCGGATTTCAGCCCCAGATTGGAGATGCTCAGTCCACTCCTCCTCCTCCCAGAAGTTAACCTTCTAGGTTTTAACAGCTAACTTTGTTACTCTGTACTCTGTTCTGTGTTGGCTGAAATGCTCCCCCTGTGACCCTGTCGCTAAGCAACCATGACATATCACATAATCTTGTACTTTCACATCAATTTTAGATCTCAGAGGGACAGGACAGCAAATTCATGGATAAACAACAATAATGAGTTAACATGATTGTAGTTTGACTGTACTGTTCTGTTCCCAAAAGTCTTGTTCTTATTATAGACTTATTTTTCTTTCGTATGTTTTACATTTAGCTAGTCATTTTTCATCCTAACAGCTAAATAGATTATTATTTAAAACATGCAGAACATACAATTTCTGGAGATCTACTGATTTCCTTTAGGACCCCACTGAGAGTCCAACTAAAGCAGGACATGATGTGCAGACGGTTACCTGAACCTCTCCGTGCCGAGTGTGACGATCTGTCCGTCCGGCATGGTGTAATACATCTCTCTGCAGGACGCCCCCCCCTGACTCAGCTCGGCTTCGTAGTTGACCGCCACGCAGCAGCACCTCTCCTTCATCTCCCTCACTATCTCCATCTCTGCCGTGGAGCGCATGCACACCCCTTGTTCCTGCAGAAGCTTCAAGTACAGGCGCACCAACGTGGTCAGTTGAGGGATTATAGGGACTGAAGACAGTTTAAAGGTCCCATATCATGCTCATTTTCAGGTTCATACTTGTATTTTGTGTTTCTACTAGAACATGTTTACATGCTGTAATGTAAAAAAAAAACATTATTTTCCTCATTTTGTCTGCCTGAATATACCTGTATTTACCCTCTGTCTGAAACGCTCCGTTTTAGTGCATTTCAACGAAATTGCAACTGAATTGCGTTACCAAGCAACAGTTTGGGTCCATTTTTACTTCCTGTCAGCTGATGTCATTTGCATACACTGCAACAGGGACATATTGAGAATGTTTACATTTAAAATGGTCTAAATATTGTATATTTGTGACATCACAAATAGACAGAAATCCTGACGGCTTGTTTCAAACGCACAATTTCTGAAAACGAGTTGTATGTATTTCTCTGTATATTGAGCATTTCGATACTTTCACAGTATTTATATAGCACCTGCTTTATGATATAAAAGATTTGAAAATATTACTTTTTACAATACGGGACCTTTAACTTGCACCACACAGCAACGGGACATGGCCGGCCGGTTATGTCAACAAAGCACCGAGAAGCTCCGATTACAACACACGCAGAGGGAGAGAGACTTCGTTCTCTGCTCAGGTAGACATTATTCCTCTATATCTTTACAGAGACAATAGTTGTTTGCTGCTATATTAATGCTCTGGATATCAAATTTAGAACCCAAGTGTGTGTGTTTGGCTGCATTTATCTCAGTATTAACATCCACATCAACACCGCCTCCATCTGCTGCCCTCTGCTGTACCAGCTCCGTCCGTCCCTCTCGCCCTCGCAAATGACGTAAATACATGTTCTTAGTAATTCTGGTCCATTGTCGGCCACTTTGATTGTAACCGATTTCGCCTCTTGCATTATTCGGTTTAATTGCGTCATGAAGGTAGTTATTAAAAGGTTATGCCATCTTAAATTAATGAATTACGACCCAAGAGAGATTAAAAGATGTCTGGTCCAAGGCCCGGATGTCCACTGACCCTGTACAGCGTGGCTACATATTCCCCTGGATGATCTCCTCACCGGGACCCACGTCTTCGAAGTATCATCCATCGACATCACTGCCCTTAAACTGAATAACAAACAGAAGTGCTCGTGAATACCTTTGTCAGATGCATTGTAACGTCTACACCAGCCAGAGGGAAGCGCTGCACTGCATGAGGTACACAGTAGCCCTCGAACACGGGTACACTGTGGCTCACTCCGTCTCCAGAGTCCAACACCACACCTTCAATGAAAAAAAAGCACAATAAGCATAATAGTCACATTTTCTTTTTGATCTAAGAAGGAAAATATGGCTTTGAAATATTACCCATTTATGACTTAAATTATTCAACCATGCATATCTATCCAACACAACGCATAAAAAGAAATTACCAGTGGATCTCCCTGCTGCATAAAGTGCCAGCACTGCCTGCATGGCCACGTAGGCGAAGGGAACAGTGAAACACTCGAACATGATCTCCACCATGCGCTGACGGTTCGCCAACGGGTTCATGGCTGCCTCGGTCAGCAGGACGGGGTGATCCTCTGGTTCCACACCCAGCTGCTGGAACGTGTGATGCCAAATCTAAAACAGTTCATATTTAAGTCAAAGTAGCGAGCTAAGTTATAATCACAAACCTATTCATTCTGGAACTCCTAATATGTATCCTACGATATGTAAACATGACCTCCATCATTTTTACGTTATTGACTTATCGTACGATAAGTTTCATTTGAACTAATCCACTCACTATATGAGTAGAAACACACAGCAGGGGGGGTTTAGTGGAGGGTTTTTAAAGCTGCCCCTCTCTCTCTCTCAAACAGTTCTAGTAGCAACACCCAGTGACATCACATCTCACAGCCTTACTTACCTTTTCCATTTCATCCCAGTTACAAATGATCCCGTTCTTTATGGGATGCTTCAGAGCCAGGACCCCTCTCATGTGTTGAGCCTCGTGTCCGATGTAGGTCTCCTTTTCAAGGTTACCGTTCATTATTTCCTGCAGAGTAAGAACATGGGATCAGAGAAGCTGGCTAGAAGCAAAGCCCCATAGCTATAGTAGTAATACACTAAGTAGAATGTTTGTATGGCCTTACCTCGTATTTTGGCATCCCGATAATTGTTGGAAATATAATGTTCGGGAGGTCTTGATCTGCAAACCCTGCTTTCATCAAACCAGACCCCGTGTCCAGGACTATGGGGGTCTTGAAATCTGACATCTGCAATTACATTAAGAAAAATTAATAATGCTGGGGATGCTTAGCAGTGTTGAGGAACTCTCCTTTCTGCACAACCTGGTTCATAAAGGCTCATGACTGTTTACCAGTCAGTCAAAACAGTCAGTTAATACGGTATATGTGCAATGAAACCATATTCCATATTTGTCACATTTCACTTTAAGAAGTAGTAGTAGGGCTGGGCGATATGGCTTATAAATATATTTAAAAGATTTTTTGGGCTATGCCGCGATATACGATATATATATCTCGATATTTTCTCTAAAATAACACAACTGTTTGATTTAACCCTTTGATGTATGTATGATCATTCTAGTAAACTAATCTGCATTTAGAGGGAACACAGCTCGTACTGTATATGACATTTCGAGGGCTTTAATTCTGAAATTCCACATCAGAATGTCCTGATATTGTGCGAGTGACACTGAGATTATCGGTGGAAACGGGAAGTTTCTCAACGACACTCTTGAGGTGGCGTCCTGTCATTTTCAGGTCAGGTCGGAGATGTGTTCTTTATTATTATTAAGTTTGACTAATTATTCACACTAGAAATTCAGTTTCCCTGAAGTAGAGTTTTTAAATTCTAATTCATTTTATTTAATATTTATTCATTTTGTTTTATTTATTCATTTATTTATTTATTTATTAGTGATTGACTGACTTTTTGAATAAGCGTGAAATTGTATGTTAACCAGAAGGTCACATTTAGTTTGCATTCAGTTCTTACACGCTCTTATCGTAATGCCTAGTATATACATGTACCGTAAAAGGAGGCGTTATTTGAACTTTAGAAAAAGCCAGGCTTGCTGTTTCCCCCCGCTTCCACTCTTTATGTTAAGCGTGTTAAAACGCGGCGTGTTACAGTAGATCGCGTACCTCTCTCATGTTGATGTTAAGCTGCGCCTGAATACCAGCTGACCCAGAGCCTGGTATCCTCATGGACTCAGAGCTCTGAACACCATCAGGCACCTCTTCATTCTGCTCATCATCTCCTCCACCGGGGTCAAACTCCCGAGGCTGGTCAGGAGGCAGCTGGGCTGCTGCTGACCGCTGATCTTCCTCTGCCGGCTGTAAATCTGTCTGTGGCAAACATGCAGGCACCACCGATGAATCCTCTTTACCCTCAGTGGTTATTTCATTAGACAAGTGCTGTAATGACCCACTGCATGTCTCTGTGAGTGCATGGTTGTTGTTGTTGTTGCTCTGTTCCTTCACATTTTGATTGACGGCGGGAGTCGCACTCTCTGGCAGTGCGTCAAGTGGTTCATCTCGTCGATCAGGTCGCGTAAAACCGAGATCTAGAGCAACCGAGGACTCTTTGGAATGAGGAGGTTTGTGTTCCGCGAGGTCGACATTCACAGGAAGCGAAGCCTTGAGTCTTGGTTTAGGCACAGGAGGAAGGTGTGATTTTCCACCTGGGTCAAACGCTCCATCATCTGGCCTCATTTCAGAAGCATTTTCGCCAGCTCTGTCTAATTTGTGCCCATCGATACATCCCTGAGGTTGGATTCCCACCTCTTCAGGAGCATCCTTCAAATCAGAGCTACTATTTAAGGGAACTAGGTTAACTACTGATGGCTCAGCTCCGCAGCAATCATCTTGATATTGGAAATCTTGAAGTTGAACCAAGTCTTGTGGTGTCGCCTCTTTGGCAAAATCAGGACCCAATACTGCTGGAATAGATTCAGTTTCACAGGTTTCCTGAGCCTGAGAATCATCCTGGACCAAAGATGTTGAATGTGTTCTCTGTGATCGGCTACAGCTACCTGATAAAAGCATATCGCACAAGGCTTGGTCTAATTTGGTCCCATCGATACATCCCTGAGGTTGGATTCCCACCTCTTCAGGAGCTTCCTTCAAATCACAGCTACTATTTGAGGGAACTAGATTAAATACTGATAGCTCAGCTCCGCAGCAATCATCTTGATATTGGGAATCTGGAAGTTGAACCAAGTCTTGCGGTGTCGCCTCTTTGGCAACATCAGGACCCAACACTGCTGGAATAGATTCAGTTTCACAGGTTTCCTGAACCTGAGAATCATTCTGGACCAAAGATGTTGAAAGTGTTCTCTGTGATCGGTTACCTGATAAAAGCGCATCGCACAAGGCTTGGTCTTCCCGACTCTCACTTCTAGCCCTCTCCATTATAGAACATTTTACAACCCTTCTAACACCACCCTTGCGCTTCTTCACGTTGCGCTCTTTGTCCAAACTCTTCTCAAGCTTCTCCACCTCTCTTTTCTCCTTTTCCAGTTGTAACCGGAAAGCCTCCCTCTCTTTACTTATACTTAAACTACTCCCGTTTGTATCCGGAGGTTTGCCTGCAGAGAGTTTCTCTCTGCAGTTTTCTTTGCAGCTTCGGAGCGCGTGGATCTTCAGGTTCTCTTCCCTGATTAGCTCATCCAGGACGTGGACGTTCCTCAGCTCCGTCAGCAGGTCCGGCCTGCTGTGGAATGCTTCTGCTTCTGCTCCTGTGGCAGCCTCGGTGCAGTGCCCATCGTCTTCTTCAGACGCCTTAGTTTCACTTGCAGATCCAGTTCTGGGTTCACTGAGGAGGTCAGATTCTGCAGGATCAAGGTCATCCTCGAGGCCAAGAACACCGGCTTCAGCCAGCTCACTAGATGACATCTTTAAAAATGAGAATAAGCAGATAAAGCATAATGAACAAACGCTGTAGGTTTATCAATAATCAAATGACTGAAAATGTATTATTGTTACAGTCACATTTTAACTATTCAACCAGGACTAATAGCAAAATCAAGTGCTAGATTTCACACAGACGGCTACTGACCACCGACCAAGGAGATAAATAAGTAACTTTATGTTTCTGGAAGAAGAAATCACCTGCTGGTTTGGAATAATTAAAAGAAAACTTTAGATAGCACGACCAGTGAGGGTTAAACACAAAGATCAAAAAGGAATGCAAGGTTCAAGAGAAGAAAAAACACTTCAGTTAGCAGTTTATCACTTTGGCCAGGAATTTGATCTCTGTGAAATGTAGTGCAAATCATCTAAGAACAAAACATCCTTGAGATTAGGAAAATGAAACTGCTACCGAACTGATAAAACCCACTTGCACAATATGTAACCAAATGTCACGGATGAGGGATTTGAACTACAGTATTGTTAACGTACCACACCGAGCTGGTTCTCGCTGGCCCACAGCGGCCACTGATTGTGCCCGTCCTCAGACCTCAGGAGGGCATCCAGCACGGCCTCCTGAGCCAGAATATTCTCTTCTTTCTGTAGAGCGGACAGAAGGACGGACACGCAGAGCGCCATATAATTATCGCTATATCATCATTTGTTAACACAAGGCTTTTATTCTGAAATGTTTACAGGACAGTGTTGTGGAAAATACAGTGACTGAACTCCTTAAATGAATAGAGCTTTTAATTGTGGATTATTACAAATGAGCACACGCTTCTTAAACTTTTTCTGTCTAAAATAAATATTAATGACATTTATAATGAAATGGCCATTAAGTAAGGTAAGTTTGTAAAGGGCTGGCAGCGTCAGCGCAGCAGTGTGGATACCAGACGTGTGGGAGTGGCAGCAGTTCAGCGAGATAGCCGTCATGCATCCT
This sequence comes from Sebastes fasciatus, assembly GCF_043250625.1. Taxonomy (NCBI): domain Eukaryota; kingdom Metazoa; phylum Chordata; class Actinopteri; order Perciformes; family Sebastidae; genus Sebastes; species Sebastes fasciatus. Next base: position 7,266,687 of record NC_133812.1, read on the forward strand.
GTGTGGCCCGTGTGTTACTCAAATGGTGCATCTCTTACCTCTAGTATTTCATCCGCCCTATCCAGGATCTTCTCCACCTCCCTCAAACCCTCCTGCTCCTTCACATCCCAGTCATTTAGGGAGAGATCTATCACACTGGAAAGAAAGCAGATGGTGATTTCTTTTAGCGAAACCAATCTTCCAGCACATACATTATCAAAATTCAACAAACTAATAAAACTTGTGAGTGACATCCACATTCAACAAATGAATCCCTGTAATGTCAAACTGTTACTGACTCCAGTCAGTTCCACTGAGAACCAGCAGCCCAGTGCGCAGCTTTTAGATGCTTTCAACTCTTAATAGTAGTCGACCCTACCAACGATAGACGGGCGTTGGCTAGATATGAGAGGTCTGCTTTTGTCCATTTCTGTATGAAGTCCAGGAATAACTAAATAAATGTGAGTGGTGCTGTTGTTATCACTGTAAACTGCACACACACTTAACTAGATTACAGTAAAATCATGATGCCAAATCACTTGAGAAGTAATGTGTGGAAGCATTTTAGATTCAACATTACAAAAAGATTTGCAGATGAAGGGGAGGCTACCGTAACAGTAACAGTTAGCTGGTCACTGAGGCAGTGGAACCCAAATCCTTCTACTTCTCTTATTTGATCAAATTACGTGTTAAATATATTTAAACTTTACTGAATTGATATTGTGAAACAGATAAGTTACCTGTCAACAGCCTCCTGATTCTGGTCATGAAGATCATAAGAGTCCCAGAGGAGAGTGGGAATCCCCTCGGTGGTGCAGACGGACTCGTCTCTTCCATCGGTGATCGTGCTGGAGAGGATGTTGCGAATGGGACTGAGCTCGGGATCCCCCAAACTGCTTTGTGAATGTAGCGTAGAGTCCCTGCTCTGTGGCCCTCCGGCCTGTGCGCTGCCCAACACCTCCGTCTGCGTGCGCTGATCTCGAGACCCGTTGGACTCGGCGTCAGTGCGGGATTCTGAGGGATCACGGAGGTTTCTCTTTCGCGGTGTTGGGTTCTGTGTGATGGTAACCGTGTACGACTTTTCCAGATCGTCTACTGGCAAGCTAAGCCAAGGGTTATTAGGTAGTGCAGCCGAGCGCTTCACTTTGATCTCCACATTGAGGGAATCAACAGTTACTTTAGGGATGATCTGGATGCTGTTCCTGGAGGAGTTCCCCACAGAGCCGACGTCAAACTCCTCTCGGTGATCTTCGCAATCTGAAACACTGGAGATGTTCTCTTTGAGGATTTGACTCGTCGTGGCAGGTCTCGCAGAGTCCCTGCTCCCGGCTAATCTGGACAGACCGTCCACTCCGTCCCTCCCTCCACAGGCCTCCAGCTGGCTGCTCCCAGCTCCCTCGAAGCCTGAGTCGAATGAGCTGAGGGAGGGGGGTTTGGCCTCGGCTGACGCCATCCCAGAAACTGCATTCGAAGGAGACGTTCTGGGAAGACGGGCTGCTTCCTTAACACTTTCACATTTCCCGGGGTCCTGGATGACCTTGGCCGTTCCGTTTGTAGCGCCGTCAACAACAGAGGGACGATTTACATGGCTGCTCCTCAGCAACTCATACTGCCACTGTAAGGCCAGCTGGAGGTGACCGACAGCCACGGGTCCCAGACCAATTAGGAGTTTCCTCAGGGTCATGCACCTGATGAATTAAAAAAAAGATGACTGTAAAATCGGTCGTGTAACAGTCAACAATGTAAAATGTTGTGGATAAGAATGCGTCACTATAAGAGCACTACCACAAAGAAGCCACAGGTCTGTCTTTATAACGTCTTTGTGGTGACATGAAACTCAACGCTCTCTCACCGATGAGACATCTGCTTGCCCACCTCCCGGACCTCATCATCTGGGATGGCGTTAGACAGATGGGCCAGATGAAGCAGCGCCTCCACATCTGGAGGGGGGTTCTTCTTCAGGAAAGTGGAAACTTTGTACCTCCATGCAGGGACCGTCCCCAAGTTCCTCCTCTGCCTCTCTGTGGGACCACCGTGGTCTCCGTTAACACCCGACAGCAGCACCTGGAGGACGTTCTCACAGAGGACCCGGCTGTACCAGCTGTTGGCCTGTAATAGGAACAGTAAACAGGTTCAACCCCATAAACAGGCCTGCTGTGTACTGCTCACATACCAACTGACTGGGGATGACACACTGACAGCTGTTGTTGCCTGTTGGGCTGCAGTGTGCAGTGTTATGATTTGAGCACATTTTGTATGCTAAATGCAGTACCTGTGAGGGTTTCTGGACAATATTTGTCATTGTTTTGTGTTGGTAATTGATTTCCAATAATAAATATATAAATACATTTGCATAAAGCAGCATATTTGTCCACTCCCATGTTGATAAGAGTATTAAATACTTGAAAAATCTCTCTTTAAGATACATTTTGAACAGATAAAACATGTGCGATTAATTGTGATCAACTATCATGCGATTAAATATTTTAATCGATTGACAGCCCTAGTTCTTACTCATCAACCAACATTTCATTCAGTTGAATGCAATCTGCAAACTCACCGCTAGATGCAACTAACACCATCGCACACTGAGAACAACAATATCAGGTGAAAATTTTACACCTTATTTTACTAAATGTATCTTTATAACAACTTCATTAGGCACTGGTGCTATTATACACTTTATATATTTGTCTATATTTTAGAGCAACAGAAAAATAAGAAACTTTATATTTACTTTTTATTCTTATTTTGAGCAATCTCTGACACAAGACTCTCCTTGAGGATTAATAAAGTTATCTTATCCTACACATTGGTCCTTTAAGTGATTCATCTTAAACTGCCACTGAAATAAAACATCTCACATGCAAGCAATTCAGAATGGTTTTCCCTGAGAAAATGGTATGTAACAGAATTTCTATTTGAGAAATTACTTAAAATGATTAATGAAAATGGACCAATCTTTTCAGCTACAGTACTAGACACTGCAGTTGATGGTGATCTCTGTAGCAATGAGCAGGACCACTTTTAAATGTCCATAAATGCTGAGAACCTGCCTTGTTGTAGTGATGATGGTAGTTAGAAACTGCTCTGAGGGTTTGGAGAATGAAGTGCACAGCAGAGTGAAGTTTCTCTTTCAGCCTCTCCAGATCCAGAACCCAGCGCTCCCCGGTCTGACCCTCAACCAGCAGGATCTCTGCCACCGTGTGGATCACATCTTCAGCACAGCGAATCAGTGCCTGGTAGGCGACAGGTGAGGAAGGGGTTAATCATAGGGAATATGACAGCCAGAGTGATGTGAACCACTGCTGTGATTACTACTGTTGAAAGGAAGCAGGTATGGATGGATGAGAGTGGATGTGTTGGACTGATATTAGATTCATAAATCAGGAAAGAGACTGATGAATCAAAACTACAACACAATTGGGAGAACATTTAGGCCACATAAAAAAAAACACACAAAGAAATCGGAAAGAAAACACATCAACTAAATAAGTACCATAGCAGGAGTGTGAATGGACGCCTCAAATTCAGACACCAACATCGCAGCCTTTGCAGCATCCTTGGCAATCTGGATTTTGTACGGCTGGAGTTTCTCTTGAAGAAGGGTTTTGATCTGCTCTGTGATCTGTACGCAGAAGTAAACACATTTCATTTTTTCATAGAGTAGTCTGACATTTTAACCACAGCTACTTACCTCTCTATAAGAAGAGTACCGAGACATTTTGTCATACTGGTAAGATCATTACTCTACTTTAAAAAGGAGCAATGTGTAAGAAAAAACAAAAGGAACAGCCAACTCCAGTGTCTTTTAGTACACAAAGTTGTGGGAGCGTCTAGAACAGGGGTCAGCAACCTTTACTATCAAAAGAGACATTTTAGGCAAAAAAAAAAGTAGTTTGATTGACAGCTTTCACACCAGTCACAATGAACAACACCAAAATGGGGAAATGCACCATTTATACAGCCAACCAAACAGGTTAGGTGTGAAAGCACCGACTCACCTGCAGAGCATCCTCTCGCAGCTGGAACACCTGCAGCTGGAGACGGGCCTTAGAGAAGGCCTGCTGCCACAGCAGCTCCACTTTTTCCACAGCTGCAGTTATCCTGTAAAATACAAAAAAGCTCTTTAACTAGAGCTGGCATCATCTATTCATATTCATTACGAGTCACATCTGTAAAAAAAAAAAAAAAAAAGTCATATTTAATAAATTTATTTGCCATGAATACATTTTATTACCCCACAATGTCAGCTATGGCTTCTTAAATTAACAAACTAGTCAAAAGCATGTTGGCACTGTACTTTAGCCGTTGTGCAACATGGTGTGGTATGTGTGGGAAGAGTTATTACAGAGGATTAAGATAAAGGTTGTGCAACTGAGCACTGTGGTAAATGGCTGCCCGCGGTACCTGCTGTGGTTCTGGAGCATGTCGAAGGCGGTGTGGGTGAAGAGGGCAGTGCCAGCCATCGCCTGGTAGCACGGCTCCTTCTCAGGGTGACGCAGCTTCTCAACCACACTCTCACAGTGACTCAGCAGCTCATCCAGCCCCAGCTCCCTAAGGAGGAATATTAATACAGGTTAGTTTGAAGATGGTGTGTAGTGGGTAAAAGAAAATATATAAAACAATTTTTGTTTTTTGGTTCTGTAACCTGCATTAGTGGTGTACTTGTGTATCTAGGCTGCTTTCACACCTGGAGTTGTGTTCATTTGGTCCAGCACAAGGAGAAAAAATGATACATTATTGAATTTTAGTTCTGGTTCATGTTCAAACTGACTTTTTACAAACGAGCCAGAAACGTGAAGTTCTACAGACTGACAGGTAACTCACTGATTATCATCCTGCAACATTCGGACCCACGAGGGGAAATCTATCCATTTGGTTTATGCAGACATAAGTTTATGCAGCACATGCTTCTGATGTGTATATATTCATGAAGAAATAACTGATTATTAGTCATTAATCATAACATGTGGTCAATTTGCAGTCTAACAGGTAGAAACAGGACTGCACAAAAGCCCCTTTGCACGCTGCCAGATGACTGGTGCAAACGTCGGGGATGGCGTCAAGGCGTCTTGTACTTATAACTGTTGGATCGCTGTCACACACGTTTTAATAGAGTTAATGAACAAAGCACACAGAGTCGAGGGTTCCATTGACAGCTTTCACACCAGCCCAAACGAACCGTACTCGAAACTTGTATTGTACACATTATTATTATTGTCATTATTTAGGAGTATCAGGAGCAGGTTGAGAGTCCGGTGCCTTCCTCAGGAGGCCAACTGGCACCTCTCCACACTTGGTTGGTCCGGGGATTTGAACCGGCGACCCTCTTGTTCCCAAACCAAGTCCCCACGGACTGAGCTACTGCCGGCACAGCATTCAAATTCACAGTATGTTCACATTCAAGGTGTGAAGGTTAACCGGTCACACAATCACTCATCGTTGTTGCCAGTCACTGAAAAATATTTGTATTTTGCAGTTTTTTATCTTTACAGAGATGTCATGTAAATAAGGAAACATATCATAGGAGACATTTATACATCCCTGCAAGGAGGAGGACAGCATAAGCTAAATTTCACTTGATTTTTTTGTGATTCTCAAATCATTGCATGCAGTCAGACTATCGACTGAACCAACGTCGGCCTGTGGGAGTTTGAACCTGACCTCCTGAGCTGCTGGAACTTGGCTTCGTTGGTGGAGCAGAAGCGTTGGAGCTCGCTGAAAGTGGAGGGCATCGCCAGCCTGGACAGAGCCTGCAGGGTGGAGATACACGAGGGCAGCCGCTGGACCACAGACAGGAACTCCTGAACAAACTCATCAATCTCCTGCAAGGTAAGTAAGTAAGTAAAGCTTTATTTATATAGCACCTTTTAAAACACACCGTTACAAAGTGCTTCACACACACAAGAAGAAACATCAAACAATGAAAAAAACAAGGAAAAATTACAATATGAAACACAGAAACAATGAGAAACAGATCAAACAAAAACAGACAAACACACATGTGGATGAGGCCTATAGAAAGGCTTGCCTATAGAGATGGGTTTTTAGAAGCCGCTGAAAACAGTTCAGAGATTCAGCAGCTCTAATAGATTGGGGGAGGTGATTCCAGAGAGTTGGGGCTAAGACAGAAAAGGCCCGATCACCTTTTGTTTTGCAGTTTGAGCGGGGGATGGATAAAAGGCAGAGATTAGAGGATTGAAGTGTTCGACAGGTCGAATATGGAACAAGGAGATCAGCAATGTAACTGGGGGCGAGGTCATGCAGTGCCTTATATGTAATTAGCAAGATCTTAAAGTTGATTCTGAATTTTACAGGGAGCCAATGGAGGGATGCCAGAACAGGGGTGATGTGAGACCGACGGCTAGTTCTGGTTAATAACCTGGCCGCTGCATTTTGAACCACCTGTAGGCGATTTAAAGCAGATTGACTGAGGCAGGTGTAGAGGGAATTACAACAGTCTAGATGGGAGAATATGAAAGTGTGAATTAATAGTTCAACATCCATGGAGGACAAGATGCATCTGATATTTGCAATGTTTCTTAGCTGGAGAAAGCAGGTCTGGACAAGTTTAGTGACATGATGGTCAAAAGTCATATTCCAGTCAAAGATGACACCAAGATTCTTAGCTGTAAGACTGATATTGGATTGAAGTGGACCATTAAACTGATGAACTGCTGTGTTGAGCAAAATGTTCTAGTCCTATTCAAAGAATGACTGTTTTCTGGCAGAGTCCATTTCAAAAGGCCAAGATGGTTCATGCCAAGTTAGCTATTGTGTTTTAAACAAGGTCATATTTTGAGACTTCACTGTTACCTTTTATTATCTATTCGATTAGCTAGTTTATGCATGTATGATTTATACTGACTTTTATAGTGTAATTTGATAATAAATCAAGCTGCTGGTGGATTAATTGTAAAAGCTGTTCTGATTTATGCTCAACAGAAGTTGCCGCAAACACCCGCAATCTAAAAGTAGGTCTGGTGGAGATTATGTACAGTAGTTGCATCCCTAATAGGTCTCCTGTAGTCAGAGAGCCGCCACGGTTAATGAATAGTGTCATCGTGGCCAAATGCCCCAGATGAACATGACAGAATGTATAATGTAATGGGAAGAGAGGGACTCCTTTCACTTGCTAATAAGGTCAGCTGATCACGCGAGGCATTTGCACACAAGCTTCACCAAGGTAACGGACAATAGACGCAGGCCGCTCGGACGGAGCTCATGAATGGACTCACACATGAAAACATCTCCTGACCGAGTGAGCGGAGCGCGCTCTCCATCACAAAAGAAGCAATATTTAGAATACGAATAGTTGGAATAAATATTTGCCTGTAGTAGTTTCGCATAAACGGGAGTGTATTTGTGTGCTACTTCAGACGTAGGCAGAATAACTGAGCTTGTATTTGTGTGCACAATAACCGCCGCCGAAGACAGCAGGACAATGCGACTTTGTATTAAGCCCTCTGACTGATCATAAGACGGATTCATAAGACTCGCTTTGAATCGTTCAGATACTTGTGTGTTCAGAATGGTTAAAGGGTTACTTCAGTATTTTTCAACCTGGACGGAAATAAAATTGAAATACAAGACATTTCTTTATCAGGGTCAAAAAGGGATGAACTAAACTAAAAAAAAAAAAACAGGTTGATTTTCAATTTCTAAAAACAAAAAATAAAATCACTAGATATACAAAAATAAAATCACATTTCTGTCAACTAGAAGACAGAAATGGAAAAACGTCCGTATTTTTCATATTCTGCGACCGGAAGTTGCAATTTACAAAGTAAGAGTGCGTATGAGTACGGCGATGTGTATGAGAGAGGAAAAAAGGACGGTGCTGCTGTGTAACTGAAAGTGATAGACATGGATCAGTACGGATTTTTTTGAAATAATAACAGTTTGTCTCAGGGAAAAATATTTTTTTTCCCGTTTCTGTCTTCTAGTGATTTTATTTTACCCTTTTTTTTTTACTTTGTAAGTTTAGTTCATCTCTTTGTGACGCCTTGTATTTCAATTAAATTTTTTGTATTTTAAAGCGAAAATCAAATAACCACTTATTTTTTGTTTTTTTAATATCCGTTTGTTAAAGGAAAATTGAAATGACCAAAAGATACACTGACCCTGGACACTATTCTCTCATGTTTTTGTGTCTATGTGTCTAACGGGGACAACAGTTTCTGAAATTGGTCCAGTATTGAGAGAGAACGCTGCAGACGGCAACCGCTAAACAAGCTGTAATGTAATCGCTCAGGGCAACTCCTCACCGTCCATGTACGTCCACTAAAAGTTCTCGTTGTTGCCACTGACAGGCTCAGATTGTTGTTATAGGTGTTGTCAGTTGACACTTATAATAAAAAAGGTTTTTCTTACCTTTTTTATTGTGTCATGTGACTTGTTGCAGAGACAACGGTGGAAATATGAGTGAGAGTTGGAGAGAGGAGTTTGTTGTGTTGGAGTACAGAAAGCGTAGCTTAGTGTTACCTAAAAGATTTGAATATTTAGAGGATTTCTACAATGTGGAAAACTAAAAAAAGTCTAAAAGACTAAAAGTCCCAGGAACTTTTGGTGGAAACCCAGATATTATTTCCTTGGGAGGCAGTCAAGAGTAGAGCTATTGACATGACATTTTCCAAAAAATAGATTACCTTGATGAAGGCCACCCAACTGTGGTGACAGTAGATAAGGTAGCCGCCCAACGATGCCGTTAGCTGGCTTCGGTCAATGTAGTTTGAGAGCTCCGAGATTTCTTTCAGAAGGACTTTCTGCAAAAAGATGAGATCAGCGTTATAAAGTCAAACCCGGGGGGGGGGGGCTGGGGGGCGGCACACTGTAGGATTGTTCCGTTCACCTTGAAAGAAGCAGTGTAAGATTTTGACGGAGCCAGGATTTTCAGCAAAAGCCTGACGACATCCTTCTTTTTGGGCTGGATTATGTACACGCTGTGGACTGTCCGCTTGTGCAACTAGAAAAGGAAAAGAAAGGAAAAGAAATTAGCTCGGTTTGGGATGCTCAGAAAAACATTTACCGTTTTCTTTTGTAATGATTTTATCTGAATAAGAGAAGAGGGTGTTCGTGGGTCAGCAGGCGCCACGTGACCTGCAATTCCAACTATGGCCACTACACACATGATCAGATAAACCTGTCGGGATCCCTATTGACCCCACATCTACTGCCCTCTGTGCATTGTACAGGGTACTCGGCAATTTGGCCAGGTTGGGTTTTTGGAACCAGAAGTGAAACGAGAGGGTGGAGCTAAGTACAACAGAATGCTGAATAAGACATTTTTAGGCGACCAAAATGTTATAATTAACTTTCCTGAAGTGAAAACACACTTTGAAAGGGTTAAAGTTGTAAGACGGAAACACGGACAACGCCGTGGTAGGGACCTGTCAATCACAAGGTAGCCCCGCCCTAAAGCATCCCCTGCTTTATGGTCTATCTGACTCTAAATGGGACGATAATTTACGAAATGAACATCATGCTGTACTGAAGTAGGGTCATTTTCTCACAGACTTCTATACAATCTGACTTCTTTTTGCAACCAGAGCAGTCGCCCCCTGCTGGCTATTAGAAAGAATGCAAGTTCAAGACACTTCCACATTGGCTTCACTTCTCAGACCCGGAGGTTGCCCACTAGTTCACACACATTTTCATGGACAAAATTTCAAAACTTTTCAAAAAAGGACCCATAACAAATATTTCCATGACCATTTACAACCTATAAGTAGCCTACATGAACAAAGCTTTAAACTACTACTATTCCAAATGTTAATTATTGTATCAAAAGCAACGAAGCGAGCTACTTCTCGTCTCTGGGTGCTTCCCCCTCGGGTCGCCACTCTTTCCATCAGACCTTTTTTTAAGCTTTTACAAAACGATTTCTCAGATTCTTTCACAGCCTGCAGCAGAAAGCCTCTTCTTTCTCCAGTGTGTTGCCTATTTCTTTCTAAGTATTTAATGACATGTGACTGTCCCTGAGGTATAGTAGGAATAGTATAGTATAGGAACAGTAGAGGTGTCTGTACAGGGGAACCTGCTCGGCCAGTCTTCCCTCGAAGGCGTCCATGTTGAAATTAAAAAGCGCAGCGTGCGCATAGTTACAAAAATTCAGAGGTGCACAACCAAGCACCGCAGCAACTGTCACACCGCGTGAAAGCCGCAATGGCGTACTTTTTTATAGTGCGTGCACCTTGCGCCAGCTTCTCAAAGCTCCTCAATATTCTCTATTCCCCGCCCATCCGTGTCCGCGTAGTTTGAAAAATTTGGACGGGCATAAAAACCTGCTGCACAGAACCCCCCGCGAAGGGCAGTAACGGTGAGACATCACTTTGGCCGTGCAGACATTCGCGACCCTCGCGGATGCAGCAAGCATAAATCACGCTTTAAGGGAACCATAATGTTAATGAGGCAATCGCCATGCAGAGGACGCAGCGGTCAAAACGGTGAGCGCAGCGGCGCCGGGTGGAAACCTGCGGCCCTGCAGCGAAAGCCCGACTGGAGAGGCCAGACACGCAGCCGTCCAACGGTAAAGATTTCGATAAGCGCTCCACAGATATCGAGCATCACCTTTTCTGGTAAAAATGTCCGGTGTAATCTGTAACACGGTGTTGTCACAAGTTTATTAACCGGTGTGAACATTTCCTCACAGTGTCATCAACCAACAGGCACCATCTTGGACTATATATCCAAGGCTAGGAACTACAAAAAAAGCCATCCATTTTTCCACTTTCCAGAGGTCACTTCCTGCACGTGGTGGATATCTAGTTTCAGAACATGAAACACGCTGCAGGTCAGCGTCACACAGTGCACTCTGCCATGACAATACCTCAAGCAGCAGCAGAGTCTCAGCGATGACCCTGGTCGTAAGGAGCGAGGCATGCTTCAGATCAGCCACCACGGACACCAAACTCTGCTTCTCCTGCTTCTTACTGTCGAGAGAGAGAACAATCCCATCAGTGCATCTTGTATACTCCCTTTCACATACACACACAATAAGCCTGTTGGATCGCCACGTACTTGTGCAGACACAGGAAGTAATTGACGAAGTCCACCACTTCTGCTTTGCTGAGTTCTGAGGAGAGTTTGGCCTGTTCGTCTACTGGGAACACGATCAGAGGGCAGCCGTGTTGATCAAATGCACCTGGACAGACAGAAATCATCTCAAGGTTTGACGAAACAATCTAGGCATTTAATTCAATAAATCAAGTCAATATTGCCAATATACAGTAACTGAAGATTGTGATTATTGTCAACATCATCATGTGCAATATCATTGTTCATTGTGTACAATATTAATGTCCAACATGTGCAATATTACTGCTTTACCTCATCATGTGCAATATTACTGATTTCTTCTCATCATGGCAATATTACTTATTTTTCTGTTTTTTAGCTTACTTTACCTTTTACTTATGTTATTTACTCATTTTACTAAATGTATCTTACTTAATTGTTATTCTTTTAGGCACTGGTGCTAGAAATAGTACTTTTTATTATATACACTTGAACTTCTTGTTATTTTGAGCAATCTCTGGCAAAATAATTTCCTTTATATGATTAATAAAGTTCTATCTTATCTTATCTCAGCATCTGTCACTTCAACACAACGACTCTAACGTGCTGAGATAAACTCTTAATTTGCATTTCCCATTGCTGGCCAAGCCACTGAATTCATGCATTATAGGCCAACACATTACTCTGAGAGAGAGAGAGAGTGAGAGAGAGTGAGAGAGAGAGGAGGATTAATAGCTACCAGGGAATAGCACGGCTGCAGAGTGGAGCACATGATCAGCAGGCAGCGGTGGGGAGGGGACACCCTCCTCCTGGAAGTCTGAGAAGGTTTTGAGGGAAATGATTATGTTTTTATTGAAAACACGCCCGACAAGTTATTTCCAACATTTCCTTGTAACATGACCACTGGAGGAAACAGATCCAGCACATTCCTCACAGCCTTTTAGAACAAGCTCAGCTCTCTGTAAAGTGATGCAGAAACTCCATTTATTAGAACTTGATATCACACTTTGCGCCACATTACGCACCGTGGATCAACACTTGGTCTCTCCTACCTGTTGCGTGTCGGCTCATCTCGAGTTCCTCCTGTCTCTCACTTAGCGGCCCATTTCACAACAGTTTCTCTTGAACTGCAGAGACAAACGTGTCCTTGATACACCTGAGAGACGTGTCCTACCACAGGACAGGTGTTCTACTGCTGGGCTGGAGGACAGGACCGGCTGGACCGCGGTTGCTCAAAGCCTTTCTCCGCCATGTTGCAGCAGCTTGTGGCTGTAGAGTTGTTACCCTGCTGACTGACTGGATGCTGCTCAGCTCATTTATACTTCAGAGGGCGGAGAGAGCACAGAGGGGGATGGACTAATGCAGGGCCCTTTATCATTTAATATATTAACATATCCCTAATTCAAGTCTTCCTAGTCAAAGAGACCACTTCAGATATCCACAATGTCATTATTCCTGTAGGAAAAACCACATCACTTCTTCTACAATTACATTATTGATATCTCATTCTGATTGTACCCAGCAAGGATGTTGATCTATCTTTTTTATATCATCCACACTGAACTTAAAGGTCCCATATTGAAAAAAGTGAGATTTGCATGTCCTTTTATATTTTAAAGCAGGTTTTAAGTGATATCTGAATACTATGAAAGTATCAAAACACTCAATCCACGGAGAAATACACACAGCCGTTAGGATTTCTGTCCATTTGTGATGTCACAAATCGACAATATTTAGACCATTTCACAGTTTTAAATGTAAACACACTAAATGTGTCCCAGTTTATTTCCTGTTGCAGTGTATGCGAATTACATCAGGAACCCAAGCTAGTTTCCTAGCAACGCAATTCCGTTGCCATTCCGTTGAAATGCGCTAAAACGGAGCGTTTCAGACAGAGCATGAATACAGGTATATTCAGACAGACAGGATGAGAAAAATAATGTGTTTTTTTAACATTAAACTATGTAAACATGTTCTAGTAGAAACCCAAAATATAAGTATGAACCTGAAAATGAGCACGATATGGGACCTTTAAATAAGGTTAAGAATGTTCAATATGTCAAAGCGTACCGTGAATTACCAACTGAAATGATATTCATCTGAGTGTGCAGATATCTATGTTTCACCCTAGGATCTAGTTACCATAGTTATCTTTAAAAACTGTTAGTTTTCTTCACCTGTTGACCTCAATCAATTGTTTGGGGGAAAAAATGCTAGTATACTTAATCAGTTTTGATCTCCATCAGTTGCTTGTCACCACCGTCAGATGATGGTTTTGTTCATTGTCAAAGAAATATATTGTTCTGTGTTCAATTTATTGTGTTTATTTGTTAAAATACCAGCTGAACTAAATGAAATTATGTATTATTTGTTAAGAAAAACAAAAAAACATTGGCTTTATATGCTTAATATTAAAAATGAAGGTGGAAAATTAAGAAATTAAGAAATGGGATATTTCAGAACAGTAAAAAATAAAGACAAGGAAATAGTTCAGTTGGCTGTGGGGTAGGCAGGTCTCTTGTGCCTGCAAGTATTTCCTGAACAGCCAAGCCCTACTTTTCTGTTAATAGTCTACTACACCAAACTGGTCAGACTGCATACCTCATGGAATATCGTTCTCACAAAGAACCTTTATTTTTAAGGAGCAATATGTAGCACAGACAGGTAGCATGTAAAATGCGTAACAGCAGTCCAAATTCAAAACATTGGAGCCGTGATCCATCCCCTCCTCCGGTGTGACTGAACAGTTAGCGCAACCTTCTAGACACGACCGTGTTAGCCTCTGGCCAGCAGTAGTCGGAATCACTTCACGGGCTGTGTGTCTCAAACATAGACTATGTATACAAAGATGGACGACATGACAGCTCTCCAAACGTGAAGCCCAAACATCTGGATCGCCCCCTGGTGGCTGGCTGCAGTATAGGCTTTAGGTCATAAAGGCCGCCTCCTCCATGTTAACGGATGGGACATGGACCAAACTAAAAAAGTCAAAGTCAAAAAACATTTTTCCCAAAAATAGTTTCTGTCATTTTAGGTAGTTAGTAGTAGTAGTAGTAGTAGTAGTATTTTATCCAGTCATCACACATAACACAATAAGTATAAACAGTACAAACAGTATTAACAAAGTCAACAGTCTCTTATTTTTACTGTTCTCTAATATTTAGTTATCGTATTCCTTCTTCTGTAATCTCATAATGGAATCAGTTTATTATTATACAACTTTATTTAATTTATATTTTGATAAGGATAATTATATCAGTAATTAATTTATATTTTTGTATGACAGAGATAAAAGGTCATAATTATTATATTTAGACAAGTTTAGGAAAATTAATTAGAGTATATGTTTAGCTCAATAAGGAAGCTGGGTAATTATCAATGAATGATTTATGGAGAAGGGGTGGGATTAAATACATTTGTACTTCTTCTCACTCCTTTTCAAATATGTAAACCAAGGCATCAAGTGTTTGACAATTTCTTTTGCTTATGCTTTTCATTGTATGTAAATATTACTTTTTTTCTGACTGTCCACTTGTTTGTATGATCATTCTCTTTTTTTATGTTCCGAAATAAATTTTGAAATAAAATTAATTAATAAAATTATATATATATACATATATATATAAAATAAATATAAAGGAAAGCCATGGATGACTAAACGTCTGCAAAGGGCGTGCAATACATATATATACAGTATATATATATTAACATTACATTAGCATATATATATTTCACCCAGCACTTTCTTTCTAATAGGACAATCTCTAGGAATGTAAACAAAAAAATGCATCATATTCCTGATCAACATACACACCTGATCCCAGTTTTAATTTGTAATTGTCAACGCCTTTTATTTTGAAACTTGGAACCGGAAGTTACTGTCCCCTGCGTTAGCCGCCGCTAGCCGTTAGCCTCACTGACAGCGCTGCTGCTGATGTGATGTAGTTACGTTCTAGAGTTTCACAGCATCATCACCGCTATAGCCGACAGTAGCTCACCTTCATGTGATGTAAACAGACCGTGTTTATTATACCGTCAAACTTTAAAACGTGTCGTCTAAATATATAAACTAGGTTTCAAGGAATAATTAGTAACATTTGCGTGAAGCTAATTACAAGTCCGTCACTGTGTTATTAGCCATTTAACGGTGGAAGGCTAATTATGTTAGGCTAACGTGCTAAGAGACTGAAGGGATGTCGTTACAGTCCGTGATGGTCGGTGACTCGTAAAGTTAGTGACGTTATAAACGTGATAAAAGACCGTTGTTTGGAGACATGAACACGCCGCTCGGGAGGACCGGGTTAATCGGACTCGCTGTCGGAGCTACAGCCGGCTGCGGCTTGATCGCCTTCATGATCTACAGGGAGATCAGCAGGAGGAGAGCCCAGAGAGTGGTGCTGGAGGCCCGGACAGCTCCACGGCTGTCTGACGGAGCGGAGGAAGCGGTGCTGCTGCTGCTGGCGGACACGATGGATGCTGCTCAGGGTGATCAGGGTGGGTTGACTCTGCTCGGCTCTGCTCCTGAGAGAGACTAAGAGAGATGCTTGGTTATATCCCAGCCAACATGTGTATGTGGGGCCCATGTGGGTAAGAAATGGGCTGAAAAATGGGTCCTATATAGGATTGTCCATGGGTTCCATGATGGCTCCATGCCAATTGCCCTTGTGGGTTTCATGCAGGAGTACACTGGGTGTTATATGGGCCCAATCTGGGCAACATAAACCAAAACCCACCCAGGTTTAAGTTCAATGTGGGAACTACATGGGGACTACATGGCCTGAAATATGGGTTGTAAGTGGGTTTGTCCACAGTTTCCATGTTGGCCCCATGCACTAATTTCCCAGTAGTGACCCAACTAGGACCCACATGGTGGGGAGCCCATGTGGGACCAATTTAGTTGACCCAAGTGGGCATCATTTGTGTTGCCCATTCTGAGCCCATGCACTAATTTCCCATTAGTGACCCATCTAGGACCTACTTAGTTGATCCAAGTGGGCCCCAGATAAGATGCCCATTTTGGGCCCATACCCACTTGGTACCCAGGTACCCCCCAGCATAACCCATGTGGGGTCCACATAACCATGTTGGCTGGGATCAGAAGGGATGTAAGAACATCTCTCTTTAGTTATGATGATGGATCATCTGTACCACATTCAGTGTGGCACATTAGAGGTATTATTTCCCTAAATGCATTGCAGTTAAAGAAAATATCACTCACTCTTTGAGTTAGAGATTATTAGAATGCATTTCATTGGTAATTAAAAGGGATTTTCACATCCCATCACATGATTTTGTTTGTTTGAGGCTTGTTGTTAATAGCAACATTTGACATTGTGCCTTATCTCTGTAGTTAGAAACACTGAAAACCCTTAAACATTTATTATGAAATGTTAAATATGACTAAATTAGACTAAAGAGAAATTGGCCTGAGATCAGCATGCCTTTGCCTTCCACACATATGACCTTAACACCTAGCCTTGAAAGTTGCAGTTAGTTAGTTGGCCCACAAGGCCGCAGCCCTTATGTCACTCCTTCAGGCTGAGTCTGACCACTAGGCATTGACCAGTGAGCTCGGCGACCAGTGAGCTCGGCGAGCTCCAGTCACTTTTTGCCAAAGTTGCCGCTCCTTTAGGGGGTTTGAATGGCTCTTAGTTTGACTCCAAGCCTGGGACCAGTTTGCCTTGGATGATCCTCCTTCCAAGAGCTATTGTCCCCCTACAATACAGCTCCCAGGACAACCTCCATCCCCCACTCCGTACTCCACCACCATGTTAAAGTTGCAGTTCTATGAGGCTATAGATGAGGAGCTCAGACAGGAGCATTGAAAGGAGCCAGTCGAGGTGGTTTAGGCATCTCATTAGGTGGAAACCAGGGACAGACCCAAGTTATACTGGCTTATATATCCCATCTGGCCTGGGGACACCTCGGGATCTCTCGGGAGCTGGAGGAGGTAAGTAGGTAGGGGGAAGGACATCTGGGCTGCCTTTCTTAGCCTGCTGCCACCGCAACCTGGATAAGCAGAGGTAAATAGACGGACGGACGGATGGATGTTCATGTTTATGTTTGGAGGGTGGGAGAAAGGTTGTAGATCAGGGTACACTTAAACTAAATTGTCCAGACCCAAATCTGACATGTCCTGTCTTCTGTCTCCTCTTCCAGAAGCGGAGGCCCAGCAGCAGGCTCTGGCAGCGGTGGAGGCAGCGGTGCAGGGCCTGTCCCCGGAGCAGCAGCTGGAGCTGAGGAACCAGCTGGACCAGGTGCTGACCTGCGTGTCATCACTGCGCTCGGAAGTGGCCGAGCTGAGAGGCGGCCTGCAGGACATCGCTGTGCAGATCATCCAGGATGTCAAGTGAGTCACAGTGGTGACTGAAATGTATAGCCTCTCTGCCCTACTGAGCCTTTTTCATTATGATACCAAATAATAGCCAGCCAGGCAGGGCCATCGTAATTGAATCATATTGTGTGGACAAACACTGTTAAAGAATTCAAATCGATTAACGCTATCAGTTAAACGGTTAAAAGAAATATTAAAAATAGCTACAAAGCTGAGCAAATCTCAGAGTTGTAGTATTTTATTCACCAACACATAAACTGTAGACACACTGCTAGACACCAACACCCCCACACTCACTGCCGTCACACACATTGTCTGTCGGACACTCGCTAACGTTACACCGCGCTGACAGAGTATTGTTACGCCAGGCAGACACACTGCTGACAACCTCGGAGCTAAACTAAATGATGCGGTGGAGACTTACTGGGACAATACACGCAGCGTCATGGCTGCTACAGTAACTCGGTTAGAAAAAAAAATCTAAATCAGCATCCCTACCGTAAATATGCAACCACTCTTCACTAGTTTATAGTGTAACTTCCACACTGTGTTGGTCAGACAAAGCTACATTTGAACTTACGCATAGCTGGTACAACAGGCTGCAGGATTGTTGGTTTTGTTTGACTGATGTGAATGTGTGTTCCCCCCCTTCCCCACATTCAGAAAGGGAGTGGAGGACAGTCAGCGGGTACGTCGGCGGCGCCATGTCATCCACAGGGAGCGCACTGACTCCACCGGCTCCAGCTCCATCTACTTCACCGCCAGCCAGGGCATGGCCAGCACGTATGAAGAGACCAGCGAAGGAGGGTATGTCATGGGTTGGTGTTGTTACAAAGCAGCACTAGGGATGCTAATTTTGATTTTTTTTTTAATCTTTGACAGGATTAGTGCTGTGGTTTTAGCGCTTAACAAGCTGCCCAACCGCAACGATAATCTGATGCACAAACAGGATAAATCGTCATTTATTGCCAGCTGTAGTGTTTGAGCAAAACAGACAACTGAGTCCCTAGCTGTCTGGGCTGGGCCGTTCAGGGCCGGGGACAGGTGCAACGACACCGCAGCATTTTTCTTTCCGTAAAAACAATCAATAGTTCTCTTCATTTAAAAATAGCTGTATGTTTTAAGGTTGTGATATCACTCGGGGAGGAGTACAGGGCATGTAAATGTTTAGTCACACTTGAGAACAGTTTTTTTAAAAGGCTCCTTAACAAGCTTCATTAGCTTAATTCCTGTTAATCTCTAAGGCCATTACAGACTGTTAAATAGTGCCAAGAGTGGCCAATTCTAAGTACCTGACTGGTGCCAGTAGTTTAAACTTGACTTGTTTTTTGGTTATTGAGGTGAACTGACTCTTTAAAGGTATAGAAAACTGAAACCAGACGTAATCATAAATGATGTGAAATGAATCATTTAAATCATCAAATAATAGCGTGCATGTCCCAGGTACTCGACGGCCTACGCGGAGTCCGACTACACCGATCGTGACACGGACAAAGAGGAGGGTGAGCGGGAGGCTGAGCAGGAGTCTGAGGAAGAGGAGGACAGGAGCTGTGCCACCGTCCTCACCCTCCGCCAGGAAGACTCCCAGGAAGGAGAAGTGGAGGAGAGAAGCCTGCTGGAGGAGGAGGATGAGGATCAGGAGGATGAGGAGGAAGAAGATGGAGAAGATGGAGAAGGTGGAGGGAGGCTGCAGCTGGTGACTGAAGTTCCCAGTGGGGAGCTGGCTCTCCTCCTGGCTCAGAGTGACATCCTCCACACAGGAGACGCCAGTTTAAAGGGAGAGGGCTTTCGCCTGCTGCTGGACAACAGAGCAGAGGTAAGGGACTCTGACTCACTGGTCACCAGACGGTAAACTAGTGCTGAAGCTATTGATAATAACAATGATAATTATAAAATAAAGAGCATTTTATATAGCACATAAAGATGACAAATACACGTATACAGTGGATAGGAAATGAATACACCCCCTTTAACATTTATTTTTTTTATAATTATATTTTTATTGACACTGGGCAACAAACATACTTCCATGGAACGAGTTATGTTGATATCAGCCCGATTATAGCCCGACACGGCCGCCGTAGGGTGTCGACTCGGATCGGTAACGATGAATGAGTGTCGCGTGAGACAATCGATCGTTTTATCTCGTGTAGCGTGTCATAGTACATGACAACCGACGCCGCTTCAGCAACAAAGCTCTCCCAGCTCCAACAGTTCTGGGACAAGCTCTCCAAATCCAGGTGTGTCCACCTTGTGCAGAGCTACCCAAAAAGACTGGTAGCTGTGGTTGCTGCCAAAGGTGCTCCTACCAAGTATTGACTCGGGGTGTATACTTGAGAAATCCTATATACAGTACTTGTATACATGTCATACACACACATGCATATGAAAGTACTGATCATAAGAAAGCCTTATGATAAAATGAAGATCCCAAACAGCTGCTGGTAACAAAGACACTGACTGGTGTTCTTCTGATTCGGTGTCCTCAGTACGGAGACAGCAGGGAGTTTCTATGGCGACTGGCTCGGGCTTACAGTGATATGTACGAGTCCACTGAGGACAAACAACAGAAGAAGATCTACGCACAACAAGGTAATGGACACACACACACACACACAGAGATATGATTATTATATTATATTAAATGTGATATCCAGAGCATTAATATAGCAGCAAACAACTATTAGCTGGGTAAAGATATATGATAGAGGAGTAATGTCTACCTGAGCAGAGAACGAAGTCTCTCTCCCTCTGTGTGTGTGTTGCAATCTGAGCTTCTCCTTGCTTTGTTGATGTCGCCGGACCGGCCAGACGCCCGTGCTTTTAGTGCATGTTAGCGCTAGGGATGTGCATTCCAAACAAAAATACTATTTGAAAATCACTTGGAATTAGTCGATTATTACTCGAAAATCGCCGCACATCCACCGAATATTTTGTTTGTACGCTACCTGGCGTTTCAGAGCATATCGCAACGAACAACACGCTGAGCATAAACACCTCCGTGCATGCTTGTAGCGCGCGCGCCATCTACGGAGGCCCCGTGCTACGGTGTCTCTGTGAGTATAAACAAAGCTTAAAGGACCAGTGTGCAGCGTTTTGGGAGATCTATTGTCAGAAATGGAATATAATATTAATAAGTATGCTTTCTTTAGTGTATAATCACCTGAAAACTAGGAATCATTGTGTTTTCGTAACCTTAAAATGAGCTGTTTATATCTACATATGGAACAGGTCCTCTCCACGGAGCCAGCAACCATGTTTCTACAGTAGCCCAGAAGGGACAAACCGAAACACTAGCTCTAGATAGAGGTATTCACGTTTTCATGTCGGCCACCGTAGTTCTCCTACACGCCTGGCACACGGGAGAAGTTTAAGTTGGTTACAATCTGCAACCCTCCCAATAGATGCCGCCAAATGTTACACACTGGCCCTTTAACATATCTACCTAAAGTTAAAAGATAAAGTATCCATATCACTTTCTAAGTATTTCCGTCTCAAGATCCTCCACCTTTCAAATTCCAATATCCACTCAGGTGGTGGAAAAAAGACAGTTTCTGCTTACACAGCTACTGCCTCAGTCATGAACACCCATATGTTGGTCAAATATGACTGTTTCTACCTTGAAGCCTGTTGTAATGTTTGTCACTGAGCTGTGAGCTGGTCTTGCAGGTCGAGATGAGGCAGAGTTGGCCCTGAAGAAGAACGGCCTGAATGCCGAGTGTCACAAATGGTAAGATGGTGAACTTATACCTAATATTCTGGGTTTTCAACTCTACATAGATATCGATGCCACCGGTGACCTTTTCGATTGTATTTTGATGTCACAGTTATGCCTTCTCTTTGGCTCCAGGTTTGCTGTGCTTACGGGACTGAACTGCGAGCATGAGGGCATGCATAGCAAACTGAAGAGCAGCCAGATATTAAAGGTAAACACTATATTCAGCTGATGTTTTGTTTCAAGTACAGTTTGGGGTTTTACTTTCATCTTTTTTTTGTTTTCTCCACTCAGGAGCATCTGGACCGAGCGATCTCCCTCAGAGATGATGACCCCATGTGTTTCTACCTGCTTGGCAGGTGGTGCTATGAGGTGAGAGAAGGGGGCTGTATTCTGCTCTTATTGTTAACTCTGACTTTATGACCCAACCATCCATAAATCAACGCTGTGAACTTAAAGCTGCAGTCGGTAACCATGAGCATATAATGATAGAAGTTATTTTTATGACAGTCGACGTTATGATGATGTCGCTACTTCATCCAAGACATGACAGCCGTGTGTCTGTGTCTCTGCAGGTAGCCACTCTGGACTGGTTGGAGAAGAAGGCGGCCGCTGCCCTCTACCAGAGCCCCCCCACCTCCACACTGCACGACGCGCTTGAGAACTTCCTCAAGGTACCAGAGTGCTGTAGATGACGAGCATGTTAAACATCTACTCCACATGTAGTCCATCCATCCTGTGGGCTCTGTGGTGAACACCCACTGGAGGCAAACAAATGGTCTCCACCACTTTATGTTTATTGCTGTGCGAGTGTTGAGCAAACGTTGTGTTAATAAGCAACCTACGGCTTTCTCCAACAATGTATGTGACTGAGGCCCTGTTCAGACCTATAGTATTAACATGTGTCCTCAGAGATCGGATCACAAGTGGACAGCTCTAAGTACAGGTGTGAACGCACTCTAGACGCATTGAGATCTGATGTTTCAGACCACATTCAGAGGTGGTCCGGGCCACATTCTTTTAGCAGTGTGTAGTGAATGTGTCCTGAGCTACATTAAGGACCGCCTACTCATCTGACGCGGGAATCTCTGTGCTCCTCAGGTGAATAAACAGGCAGACACGGGTGCTTGTCAGCATGGAAACAGCCTCTGTGCTCTACTGTATCCTGTCAGTGCAACTGTGTTTTATTAAAATATATCTTATCTATAGGCTACATATCTACAGACTATCAGACTAGGCACGCAAAGTGCATTATTATCATACTGTCGGAGATGTGTCGGTCTTTTTGTTCCGCTGCTTTGCACGGAGATGACACTCACCCGCCTGCTCGCTCTCTCTCTCCTCCCCGGCTCTCTGGAGCTTTGCACTCTTAATAAAATGTACCCAAATTCACGATATTACGACTGACATTCCTGTAATATTACATCACAACGTCTGCTGTATTAGCCGTGTGTTTACTGGGTATTTATTTGCATATAGAGCGGGGAAATGAGATCAGCTTAAAGCTGTCCACTTGTGATCCGATCACTGAGGACGCATGTTAATACCAGGTCTGAACAGGACCTTTGTGCCAAACAGCCCTTCGTTTATGTTTGTGTCTGTGAGGGACATACAAAGTGGGATCCCAGAAACTGCCATAATGACCTTCTCCTGTATAGACATTTACACAGTAAACACAGTGAGAGAGTGGGGATGATGTAATGCAGTCTTAAAACACTCAGTAACCTTGGAGCCTCTTACTCACAATGCTGTGAGAAAAACAAGGAGGGGTCTTCACCTTTAGTGGGCTTTTCATTTTCTATTCATTACCTTGTGATTGTAAAAAGTGAATGCTTAATAAATGAAATGTTTGTCTTGTGTCCTGTATTCCAGGCAGAGGAACTCAGTCCAGCTTTCTCCAAGATGGTGAGACTTTACATCGCACAGGTAAACGACCAGATCCACTGATCCCACAGGGTCTTTTAATACTGTCGATGATACCAAAGAATGACTTTTCAATGTGGCTCGTAGCACAACTGCAGGTTGTGGTTAGGAGAAGAAGTTAGAATATCATTTTTTTGACTTTTCGACCGCAGCCTCAGTCTATGGTTGTGATTGAGGACTAGAAGACTAATCATCATGTTGTTTGACTGTTAGTGTCACAAGCAGCTGGGAAACATCTCCGAGGCCACCAACTGGACTGAGCTGGCTCTGAAGATGCCCACAAACTCCAATGATGTAAGAGCACACTTCACATGACATTCACCAAAAAATAGATTTCAATATTTCTGTTTATAGCATTGAGAGTTGTGTGCATAGCTCAGTGCTGCAGATTACAATGAAAAGCAAACAAAAACTTTGAATTTCTCAGATGTGTCAGAATTTAAACTCGAGACTAAGTGCATGTAACGCAATTATGTGCATTATTTTTATTGTTTTCTTTTCTTTATTCCCAAGGATGACACGTCTAAACTGGAGGCTCAGCTTCGAGTCTTAACTGACAAAAATCTGACAAAATAGAAGTTCTCCTGAGATCCAGCAGATGGCGCCGATCCGCGGCAATCCAATCAGATGAGCGACACACTTTTTCTTTCCCCTTCATTGGTGGATACCTTTATCATACTCACTGTGAAATGATATGGAGTTTATTGATGTATATTTATTTTTCTTTAATATGGCTTAATTGAGTCACTATAAGTGATATATATCGTAATGTTTATGGTGTCTAATGTTTTCTATTTGTTTGGCTTTTTTTAACTGATAATCAGTGACAAGTATGTTTTGGTTTTAGCACCATATTCTTAATTCAACAGGTGTACTTAAAGGATCACAACAAAAAAAACAGCAGCATATTTTGTCACTTCCCTCAAGTAGAATCCATCCAGTCAGGCAGATGTTTTTTTTTTTTTTATGGGAAGGTATTTTTTTTTTTGCAGTGGGTTCCAACACGGGGACTAATGGGACCGAAACCTGCTTACACAGGGTCACGTTTGAAAAAAAGATATCTAGAATAATCTAAATTTACCACAACACTGCACGTTTTCTGACATTGACTGATAAATGTGATGAAATATGATCTGGAAACAGAGCTTCCAGTTTGATCAGGGATGTTTTAAGAGCTTTAAAAGGGAGAGAGAGGCACTTTGGGAGTCACTAGAACTTTTGAACTTTTGTCTTCATGGATTATAAGTTATTATTCTAATATTGTTCCGCTGGGTCCATCCCAGCTGTTCTTTAACAGATGTGTTTGTTGTGGAGATAAATGTAGTAAATAACACTGTAGTATTTTGATCAGAACATTATTTTTTTCAAGTTTTTTTTCTCCAACTTCAAATCACTTAATGAATAGATGATGTAGTAGAATGCTGAATTCACACCAGGCAGCGGTGAAGTGTGGCTCGCCGCAATAATTAGGTTAAACTTCTCCCAATTTTAGTTTGGCCACGCTTCGCCGCAGTTTTTCATAGATGTTGCATGGCAGCCGGCCACTGTTCGCCGCTGCTCCGGTGTGAATTTGGCGTAAAACAACTGTAACGGACAACATGTAAAATGACAAAGTGCATGGAGTCTCCTGTTTGAATATTGACTGAAAAGTAACCGAATATTTTTGTACCTTATTCTGTGAGTGTATTTTGCTGCCTTTGAACTTGAGTGGTTTTACATTCCTGTTATTTTTCTGAAGTGAAATTGAAGCAGCTTATTTACTTTGTGATCTAACATCACTTTGTTTTCTATTTTTAATTTATTCTTTCGCAGTCGCTGCTGTGAAATAACTATTCTGATTCCGCAATGAAAAGTTAATATGCACTTAAATGACAGATGGATAACACTGAATAAAATTCTTTTTTTTTGTACTTGTCTTGTAAACTTGTAGTTGCATATGTTTAAAAGGTAGAATATGGAACCGTTGTCAGTTGCTGGTTGTAAACACACCGCCCAGAAACTATTTTGAGTAAAGCAAAATAAGAAGAACGAAGAGAATCCAGGCCGAGGGCTGCAGGGTCTCTGCAGAAACAGACGCCGCCACCACACACTGCTGGTGGGGTATAGTGATGATTAAGACTGATTATTTTAGTATCAGTCTATACATTGTTTTTTGTTAATTCTTGCATATCATACTTTTAATAACCAGACCCTACCCGTCCTAAGTGTGTAATCATCCATAAGACCAACAATGAACAAGTCAAGTTAATGGTAAAAGTTATTTAATTTAGCCATTTATAAGCTTATATACAGAAGGTTCTGGTAAAGACAAACAGAGAAGGGACATACCAGTAGTGGTGTAGCTGGCAAGAGAAATTACAAAACTATAGCTTTCGCTGCGAAATAATATTTCAACAGTCAGACATCCAACAAAAGGACAGAAGTCAACAGAAACGCCACGTAGACAAAGTTACCAGAAAAAAAAAAAAGATCTCAAACTATTTCATATAGTTTTTACAAAATTATTCTTTTGACCTCTCCTGAGATGAAACTACAGAGGCGCACCTCATTCAACAAAGAAATAAAAGATTGAAGACCTTATTTCTAATTATGACTTAGTATCTCGTCAGTAGAGATCCCGGTCATGTTAGGGTGTCATTTTTTTGTAATTATGAGACAATAGTTATTGTAATTACACGATAAAGACCTCATTATTGAGATTGTGTAATCATGGGGATACTAACTAGTATCTCATAATAGCATGACAGATCTTGTAATGATGAGATACTGTGTCATAATTGCAGGAAAAACATTTTTTTTCTCCCCTCGTTGAGTGAAATGCGCTTCAGTGTGTAAAGAAAAAGTAAACGTTCCATCTTGCTGTTGCACCACTGATCTGCAACCTGGACCGTCTTATCCGCTCGGCCCTCGATCAGCATCAAACCAAATCATACAACCTTCTGTCTCCTGATTCCCCATCAGTCTGAGGGCTCTCTGTGAAGGCGGTAGTATGGGTATGAAGACTGCAAACACAACACTCCAGTCCGAGAATGAGTCGGCAGGTGTGACAGTAACATTCGCCACCGCCACCAGCCCCGCTGCTTCCCGCCTCTCCGCCAGCTCAGTCCTTGGCATCGCCCACTCCATCGGCGTTAATGGCAAACATGGCTTCAGACTCCGGCAGGCAGGGCGAGTCGTAGATTTTACAGATCCTCGTCTCTCCTCTGCCTTTCCTCAGGTACAGACTGCAAAGACGAGACCACTTTAAATACTGTAGTAGTGTCAACGTAGATTAATGAAACCACGGTGTCATCCAGCTGCAGCCACTCTCCTCTTCCCTGCTAATAAAGCTCTATTATTAAAAGACACATTGAAAGTATCCAACCCATGCTGTAAGGATGCATACAAACACATTGCATCACTCACCGTGTGGTGGAGGCGTGAGCCATAATGTTGCCTCCGATTGGTTTCTTGGGATCTGCAGAAAACATGGCTGCCCCATCCACCTGTGCTACCACCTGGTTGGATATCACCACGGCAACGCCAAACTGTTGTGACATGGGATTGAAGCGGACAAAAATATCCATGTTAGACACCTCGGAGGTTAAAATGCACCACATAATCTGGACCGTGTAGATTCAGTTTGACAGCGAAATGTGACTAAACTAGAAGGAAAGTGAAATCTGAAAGGGTCTTCACAGTATGTGGGATACCAGCTGCCTACCTCGTCTGCCAGCCTGAGCAGCATGCGGAGGAAGCGACCCAGGTGTCCCTGTCGGGCCGACAGCTCACCTCTGCCCGAGTAGTCTGTTCTGTACAGAGCTGTGGCGCTGTCCACTATCAGCAGAGCATACCTGACACACAGGGACAGAGTGTTGTGAGTGTGTGTGTGGGTGTGTGTGTTAGCTGCAGGGACACACAGTCTGGACAATTATCCTGCCTATCCACACTGAAACGTTATTACCAACAACTGCTGTAATCGGACACAATCAAGACGCTGATACATGGAAAAGTAAATCGTAAATGGACTTGCATTTATATATCGCTTTTCTAGACTTCCGACTATTATTGTTAATGCTTCATAGCCAAAAAGAAATCAAGATATTATTTATAAGCCATATCGCCCAGCCCTACATGTACCGTTTATATCCATTTGTACATCTTTACACACAACAGCATGTCAAGCACAAGTTAATACTCTTTAGGCACAAACTGACCTGGACTCAGCCATCATGGCGGAGGCTTGGTAGAGCAGCTGGGTCTGATGGTCTGTGTTGAAGGCTCGGGCGTAGGCCACGTTGTCCAGAACGTCACTTCCTACTAGCCCATACCTGTTAGCAGAGAGAATCAAGTGTTCTTTCTATTGTCCACTTCTGAAACACACATCCAGGATGGCAATATAGGAAATCGCCAACACTGATGAAAATACATGTCCCAAATTGTAATATGGCTTCCATCCCAACTTTCTAAACTTTTGAGATTTCCAGCCTTTTCCCTTCACAGAACAACAAAAACACAGGGATGGGCTACAAACAACTATTGGAGCTGTTGATGTTTCAGAGCTGAAGAAAAAAATGTCAAAAGTGGAGAGGAAATGTGCTGACTCACCTCTCAGCTACAGCGAGGAGTCTCTCTGGTCTGAAGGTTCCCTCTGTGTCGATGTACATGGCTTTACCTTCTCCGCCCCCCTGATCAATGGGCAGCTGTGGACAGAAAGAACAGTGCAATCTACTGAGTGAAGTAGCAAGTCATTTAGAACCTACAGCACTCACTAATAACCAGAACCAATACAAGTAGGTCACATTAGTCTGTATCCTGAATATTATCAGTCTCCTCAAGTGCATTCTTCCACATTGTTATTTGCTTAAAAACTAAAACTGTCTAAACCACAAACAACATCCAGCGGCTCATATTCTATCACACACACCACTGAGGCGGTCTCTCTCTCTCTCTGCAGTCAGTCTGGACTCTACCTGACAGGTGACAGCGAGTGTGTGGCACAGCTGGGTCTTCCCCGTCCGAAACTCTCCGAACATCTCTGTGATGGAGCCTGTCTCGATCCCACCTGCAGGAGAAACAACAAGTCAAAAATCAAACAACTTTATTGTTCCTCCCATCTGTAATTATTGAGTTCACATCATGACCGTAGAGTGCTTCAGTGTGTGGTGGATGTCCCACATAACTAACCACTGACAATCAGGGTGAATTTCTGCATCATATACACAAGATGTACGGACCTTGCAAGAGTTTATCGAGCTCCTTGGAACCTGTAGAGATCTGGATGATCTCTGCTCTCCTCTGGTGGAACTCAGTAGCGGTGGTGAAACCCATGGGCACAAGTTTTGCAGCTTCAGTCTGAGAAGGAAGGAAAAATAAAATGACTGAATACAGTACATTTTACTTTATTTATTTTTTAGATAAACTGGTCTAGTCGAAATTCAGCACAGAAATACTTAAAATATATATGTTTGAGGTAATTTAGAAACAGAGTATCTATCAGAGAACACTGAATCCAGGGATGCACCGACTCAATACCGATTTCAGGGTAATACTGACTCAAATAACTGGATCGGGTATTGGTGACAATGGGGCCAATCTATTCAATTCAATTCTACGTTTGTTTACATTTGATTACACATGTGCGTACTACATCATGCACGACGGTGGACCGCATAGTTGACGGAGCTAACAACAAACATGTCAGCTGTTTGGAGGTATTTCACGCTTCCTACACCAACAAGTTCTACGGCTACTTGCAATGTCTGCAAGTCAGTGGTTAGAGGGGTGGGGGCAGTAGCACTGCAAAATATAACACAGCCAACTTAATCAAGCACCTCCAGAAGAATCATGCCAAAGAGTTTGACAGATTTTTTGTTTTTCAGTCAAGCCTGATGTTGCCTTGCATATAAAATAATGATCCTTGCCACTTCAACACTGGTATCAGATTGGTATTCAGTATCAATCGATACACCACACTGGGTGTTGGTCGAAATCCTTTCAGAAGCAAATTAAAGACTTCCTTACCACAAATGTTTTTTTTCTTTTATCTTTTATGACTGATATCTGCTGATATATCATATGTATATTGATATCAGTATCAGACTACAAACTCCAGTATCAATCAGGTTCCAATAAGAAGTGAAACTAGCTTCAGATACACTCTCTGTGTTTCATTAAGGTCAAATCATCCTGCCCTGCTCGTGTTGTAGCTTCGGACTACTTGATGTAGTAAAGACACTTTGAAATTCTAACTTCCAGGCCTGAAGAACTGTTCCACAGACTAATGTCATTCAGACTCTGAGTTTCACAAACTCCAAACAGTCAAATTGCTTTGCAATAAAAATGTTTATATGGAATATGTGAGTGCAAGTGGAAAGCTATTATCTATAAGTTTTAATATCTGTATATTTCTTGCTGAACTTGTGTTCCAGAGACACAGCAGCGGTTGTGGCATTTCAATGTAGCTAGTGTGACAACCCAAATTCACATAGGGACTTTCCTCATCATCTAACCAAAAGAAGTGAGCGGAGGAAAAGAGAAACATTTGGTGTAAAGCACAGCAAAAATAATTGGGGGGGTGTTAAAATGATGGTGTGGCATTAGCCTTCATTGATTACACGAACCGTGTAAACACACATATGTGTGTCTAAAATAAGAACACTACCGATATCAAATATCACCAAGTTCATTTTCCTCCTCACAAGAATTGTATCAGGACAGTCCAGCCTTTGTTTCTTACTAGGATTTTGTCAGCTTTGGCCTCACTGATGCCTTTGATGTTGAGCAGCTCCTTCTTGGGTGTGTAGGCCACCGCCTCGATGGTGTGGAAACCTGCCTCCCCCAGCTTTTTGATGTCACTGGCACTGACTCCACATTGCTGCACACAGAGACATTGACACAAGAGAAAAGCCCCGCATGAATTCACTGGGAGAGAGTGTAATGCTCACATGATATTTGGCATCTGGTTCAGGAGAGGCAGCAGTGACATGGCTGCAGAACGACAGTGGGTGGGTTGAAATAAAGAAGTCAAGGAAGAGTATTGTCTGTTCTCTCACAGAGTGCACAACACCAGTAATGGATTATAAAAAGTCCAACCTTGTCAGAGTGTCGTTGTAACTCTTAGGTAAAAGTGACACAGGCGCTTATTTAGACAGGAAGATGATGTGTACAATTGCACACATTTACACAATGAGGTGCATGTCATAACTATAAAGTTGCATTACATATAAAGTGTGAAGACGTTAACCCAGCCCACTTCAACAACAGGCAACTAGCTCCCCCCAAACACCCCCACTCAGACAGAAAATGGGAGATTACATTTGTACTAAGTGCAGTATAACCGAGTATGTTCTGTAACTCAGGATACATACCTCCATTCTGCTCAGAGGCTGTGGTCCGAAGCTTTCTTCCTCCTCTACCTCTGTCTCCACCCTCGCCTCGCTCCTCATAGCCATGGTGGGAGTGTGAAAAACTAAGCTGGTCAACAGAGAGGGAGCCGATGGCCTGGCTGAGTATCTGGTCTGGTTGTCAGAAATCCGTGACTTTGCTTCCCTGGTCTTAAAGATAAAAGGTAGCAGTTGAGGGAAATACTTTTCTAAAGTTTAACTGTAATAAGGTAAAATATCTTGGACATTTCATTCCCGAAGACATGACAGATGATGATAATTATAGGCAATGCCGCAAGATGTACGGACAAGCAAACATTCTGTCACAGACGTTTAGTATGTGTTCAGATAGAGTGAAGAAGTCTCTGTTCAGAGCATATTGTACACCACTGTATACAGCCCATTTGTGGTCAAACTATAACAAAAAATGAGCTTACAGAGACTTCAAGTCACATATAATGATGCAATGAGAATATTAACTAAAAAGACCGAAATGTTGCAGTGCAAGTGAAATGTTTGTGTCTGCAGGCATAAATACTTTTCAAACTGTCTTAAGAAATCTCATGTACAAATTGATATGCCGGCTGAATGACTGAGAATGAAATAGTCTTGCAGTTGTCTAGATCAGATCAGATTTAACACTACACGTACCAATCACAGCTGTGGAGGCATTGGTATAGTTCTTTATATGTAAGGCATTAATATATATATTTTTAATCTCTTTTAATCATGACTTTTTATTGTGCTTCTTGTATTATAATGTACAGTATTATATGTAATGTCTTGTTTTTTTTATCTGGACCTTGAGTATTTAAAATACAATTTATTGCACAATATAAAATACATTAATGAATTCCTTTGTAATTTAGTCCATTTATTCATAGATTGATAAATACATTTGTAAACAGATTTATTAATGCCTATTTTTATTGTACAATTAGTTATTAATCAATTAAATGCTTTATTACTTAAAAACATTTTTTGAATAATTCAAAAGTATGCAATAAAGTATTTATTGGATTGAAACTGTTCTACCTGAATGCAGTGAGTGGTGACTTCCTTTATTTGTATGTTTTTTACCTCTTCCTCTAACGAAACATGAAGTACTGTATGACAATACTACACTGTATTAAATCATCATCAAATTAGAAATAATATCAGTGACATTTTAAAGTAATCGTGGTATTGATTTCGTCCGACTTTCCAACATCAGGCATCATGTAAACACCCTGCTGAGTAAACAGACTAACGGCAGCAGACTGTACATCATTATACACAACGTTAGCAAGCTGTTAGCTTGTTAGCATTAGCGCAGTTTTAGCATCAGTTCGCTGCATTTCAACAACAGAACCCCTCCAAGCCAGCCGACAATGCTTCACGATAGAAGACAGCGTCACGGCGAACTGACAAGTTCAATATTAACTTATGTTTTATAACTTTATTCCGTGTGGTAAAGCCTCATGATGAACCTACCTGCTGCTGCCTGACGACTGTTTCCCTCAAACTCCACTGTTTGATAGTCAAAGCTCCCGCGCGCCGACGTACTGATATAACGTAATGACGTTTGTACGTGAGGACGTCGTGGCTTGTGGGTTACGGAAACGCCCACTTGTTCTTTTCCGGTTGTAACCACCGGGGGCACTGTGACCTCTCAAGTCTTCAGTCTCCTCTTCCTCTTCAGACTCATCGCAGCTGTCTTTGACTCTGAAACATGGCTGTGTTTTAAGGAGACAGCATAGGTCACTGTTCGTCTGCGATGTTCATTCCTCCAAAGAGCGGTCGTTCATAGGTTTTGACCTGTTTATTACCGGACATGTCGGACAAGGAGGTCGGTAAAGGGACGGAGAGTACCGGGGAGAAAGGTTACCGGATCCCCGGGCTGAGAGGAGCTCAGACCACCACGCTGTTCAGAGCATTCAACCCTGAACTCTTCATCAAACCTGTAAGACTCTCAGACAGACACAGAACAGGTTGCTGTTCATTGAGATAATTAATGAGGTTGAAACGTGAAAATGAGCAATAGTCATCTACAGTGTGTAGATCATTTAAAGACCTGCAGACACACAGCTAACAGCAGTGGAACATTAAAGGTCCCATATCGTGCTCATTTTCAGGGTCATACTTGTATTTTGTGTTTCTACTAGAACATGTTTACATGCTGTAATGTTAAAAAAAAAACTTTATTTTCCTCATTCTGTCTGTCTGAATATACCTGTATTCACCCTCTGTCTGAAACGCTCTGTTTTAGTGCATTTCAATGGAATTGCATTGCTAGGCAACAGCTTGTGTCCATGTTTACTTCCTGTCAGCTGATGTTATTTACATACACTGCAACAGGAAATAAACTGGGACACATTTAGAATTTTTATGTTTAAAACCATGGTAATGGTCTAACTATTGTATATTTGTGACATCACAAATGGACAGAAATCCTAACGGCTTGTTTCAAACGCACAATTTCTGAATACGGGCTGTGTGTATTTCTCCGCTTATTGAGCGTTTTGATAGTTTAACAGTATTTATATAGCACTTAAACCTGCTTTATAATATAAAATATATGAAAATCTCACTTTTTACAATATGGGACCTTTAATCTGGTTCAGGTTGGACTACAGCAATACACCATATAGACGTGGATTAATCGTTATTGTCTGGAAAGGTAAAAGCCTGTGAAATGGCCCTATTGTCTGTGCGTTAAAGTTCATTCTTTACCTTGAAAATAGTAGTTTGACAAAATAATCTTACGGTCAAGTTGCTGTTTCCGGGGCTTTCAATCTACGACGGAGTATTAAGGCCACATTGAGGAAAAGAAAAATCTGAGATTTCGAGAATAAAGTCATAATATTACTATATTCTTTTTCTCGTAAACTTCTGACTTTATTCTCATATTATAACTTTATTCTCGAAATCTCATTTATTTTTTTCCCTCAATGTGGCCCTAATACTCCGTCGTATGAGACAGTTCATCAGATAAATCTCCTCCAAACCCTTCAGTGTAACATAAAGCTGTGTGTTGTTTTGCAGAATAAACCAGTGATGGTATTTGGACTGGTGACCATCACCTTGTGTGTGGGCTACCTGGGCTATATGCACGCCATGAAGGAAAACGACCAGGAGCTATACGAGGCGATCGACAGCGAAGGAGAGAAATACATGAGGAGGAAGACTTCCAAATGGGACTGATGGCACAACATGTTCTATAACACTGTGTGTGTGTGTGTGTGTATGTACTGTAAGGGTGAGTGAATTAAAGCCTGATTGAAATAAGGACACCTGTTCTTTTCTCTAAATGCTTCCATTAAACGTCTCCATTCTGTAAATACAACAATAAATAAGTACAATAAATAATATTTAAATATATTAACATTTAAATAATATTAATTAAAATATTTTAAATAATAAATACAATAAGACAATAAGATACACTGTGCAAATTAAAAGCAGACATGATGTTCACTGTGATGAACACGCTGTTGGTCAGACTAAACGAGGCCTTTGAAGATGTTACGTTGAGCTCTGGGAACTTGAGATGGGCATTTTAATTCATAATACTGAATTGGATAATAATAATAAAAAAGATCATTATCACATAGTTCCCAGCACCTCCAACCAACTTCAACCTGAGAGGTAGAGGTCCGATCAGATGAATGAAGAGAAAGTGATACCACTGTCTGGGTGTGCAGGACCTTTAATATTACAAGGAAATGAATCACTATTTGGATTCCTGGTCAGCAGTGTCAAGTATCCAGGGCTAAAACATGGTAAATACTTGGTTTATGCTTCTTTCTTTCTTGCTCTTTTTATTGTAATTTGCACATTATGAAGTTTCACTGGGGGGGAAAAGTCCAAATATAATAAGAGATTTTTAAAATTTCATGAAATAAAAATTGCAATAATGAAAATTAATTCCCCAAAAAGGAAAATAGATGTTCATGTATGTTATCACTTCATATTCAGTTGTTTTTGTTACAATTTATAGATTATTATGTATACATTCATACTATTTCTGAGTTCATCCATATGATTATTCATTTCATAATGTATTTATTGGTGATATAATTCTCACTACTGTACACTCCTTATATTTCAGAGTCAGTCAGACTGATGGGAAGGATAACTAAATTAAAATATTTTTTAAATACTGTCATTATCCACCTGAATGACTCAATTAACAGGCTGCATGTAATGACATCAGATCCTTTATGTGTTGGATTATTCACACAGGAACTGGCAATGTGGGGACTAAAATCACCAGCTTCACCACACGCAGACATTAATATGTTTTATTAAACAACATAAATAATTCCCAAGTACAGCTGTAAAAAAATGCAGTGTGGTCTTTGTGAGGCATTAGATGTCAGCTCAGAGGAGAATATCAGTGCTGCTCCATTATTTGGCTCTCTCATCCTGTCGAGATAAACAAAAGGCCGTGTATTAGTAGGCAAACGTACATCAAAGCAAAAGTATATCAAAGCTTTCAGGGGAAGGTTTTTGTGCATGAAAATGACTAAAACTGGAGTTAGTTTTCATGAGGTGGGAGATAGTAACTATTGCTTAAGTAGGACGTTCAAATTGACAAATTAATTGTTATCCATGGAGTTAATGATTAAAGAGGAGTTCACGTCATTCAGTTTTAGTAATACAGAAACCTTTCTATTTCAACATTTAATGAGTGTGTTTGAGATGGTACCTTAATAACGTTAGCCAGCTCCTGCAGTGTTTCTTCGTATCGGGCTTCCATACTCTTCAGATTCTGTGGTTTGACGATCTGCTTTTGAATCCCGGGGGTTCCTGCTTCCACCACCATCTGAAGGAAGTTCTTCTCCTGGAAACAAAACAAAAAAACACTTTGTTTAATACGGTCTAAAACATAACGGTTTATGCTGTTCATATGTCTGTCTGCTTGTCTCATCCGTACTCTATGTCTGGGGTTTTATTTGTAGAAGTGTTTCACCTGTACTCCTAGCAGAAAGGTGAAGGCCAGGCCGGTTTTCCCTGCTCTCGCTGTTCTTCCGATCCTGAAGGTAAAACAGAGCAAGTGTCAGCCAGAACACAATACCATAGAGCTACACTAGACAATAAGGAGGATAACCTATAATCCTGTTTTCAGTGTCTGAAAACATTATAGACAGCAGTCGCACACATACACTGTAGGTTCGATGGACAGCTCACCTGTGAATGTACGTCCTGATGTACTGCGGCGCATCGTAATTCACAACACATTTGACCCCGTCGACGTCGATGCCTCTTGCAGCTGCGTCTGTGCTGATCAAGCTTCAGGATGGCACATTAGTTTAATTCATTGCTCATTAAAGCTTACGCTGCAGGCATTTATAAATGGCTGAATCAATGAATACACATAGAGAAGAAGACACATGCACTCTCACACTCTGGATTCGCTTCATTAGGTCTGTGATCATAATGACCAGAGTATGGATATACTGCGTGACTCTTCCATACATAGAGCACATAGTAACAATCTCATCTGTATATACATGGTTTGTTGTCCAGCTCTTCACTGTGTATAATAGCTATATGGGTACATTTGCTTATATATTTGTGAGCTAGTATCTACTGAACCAAACGTCTACATTAGCACTCAAAGGAAGCAAGCTGGACTGTGACATACATTTAGTTATATATTTAGTTGTCACTCTGACATGCATGCATCACATTCCAGCCACTTTCACACAACAACCAAATAACAGTGGGGAGTTTCACAGTTTGTAAATATTTCTAATGTAAGATAACAGAAAATTCATTGATCACTATGAATAATAACGAATGAGCCAACAGTTTGAGAGCTATAATGTGCATTATGTTTAAAGACACAAGGCTCAAGGGTAATGTGACTATCTGTTTAATAACATGTTTAGCTGTGATAAAGATCGATCAGCCTATGGGCTATAACATCCTCCTGCTGTTGTTTTGTAATGTTTGGCATATGACGGAGCTGTCCGGAGACCTAGCAGTGAATTCTGCTAGGTTTTGTTTATTCTTATATTTGCTGGCACCAGATGATATTTTTCTTCTCATCTCTCTTGTCCCTATTGTTGCCAATGTGTACTGACGTGAATTTGCTGCCTCATGTGTAAATTGTTTGACATCAGAATAGCTTTTTAGGGGGCATCCCCATGGCCTGGTGGTCACCATGTAATCACCACACCGACTGTGTTACTGTGGAAAATAGATGACTTGGTCCCTAGGGTTTGTTGTTATCCTTCTAAAGTATGTACAGTATATAGATGGACTTAGTGCACTTGAAATTAAATGACTGATGAAGTTTGCTGTACTGAAACAGGTATTCAAAAAAGATGTAATGTAAATGTTGACAGTGTGCAGAAGGAGCAGATTTTTGTAACACAGACTCACAGTTGGATCTTTCCTTGTTCAAACTCCTTCAGCGTCTTCTTTCTCTCAGTGGGAGAGAGTCGGGAGGAGAACTCGGCAGCCTGAACTCCACCAAAGAGCTTCACCAGCAGATAAAGTCTGAGGAGGAGAAACCAGTAAGGCCACACTGAAAGACTGTATGTGTACAAAAATGTGTTTGTAAAACAGTGTTGCTGTCTCCAACCTGTGTGCCGTCTCTCTGGAGTTGGTGAAACAGAGGATGGGGCTGAGCTTCATGCGCAGGATGAAGTGGAGGATGAGGAGAGGTTTTTTGCTCAACGTACAGGGCACGTAATACTCCTGAAACACGAAGGTGCAGTCATTAACAAAGTGTCTTAACACCGCAGCGCTCTGCACTTCCATGTGTGCCTACGCTCCTTCTTCTTGAAGGTCAAAGGTAATTTCTTACCGTCAGACCTTGGGGGAAGTTAAAGAGGCCTTGTTCCTGGGTGGGATCTGCTGGTGTGGTGATGGAGTGACTGTGGACGGAGCTGAAGAGTCGGGGCTGGTGGAGGCCCAGCTGCTGCAGCTTCTCTGGGTTCTGTGTGAGTGTGGCAGAAAACAGCAGCTTCTGCAGCGGCATCTGAGGTGGAGACAGACTGAGAGAGAGGAAAACACATGGTTTATTAACATTAAACTATTTTTGAACTTCGGAGAGCCAGGCTAGCTGTTTCCCCCCTCTGCTTCCAGTCTTTATGCCAAGCTAGGCAAACCACGTTCATATCAGTCTTCTTATCTCACTCTTGGAAATCAGATGAGCATATTTCTCAAAATGTCGAACTATTCCTTTAATAAATTATTGAATTGTTAAACATTATATTTGGTAGTATTCTGTTAAAAACTGAAGAAAAACACACTCCTGAAAAAATCTGAGTTTCATCCCTATCCACTGAAAAGAGGCTTTGTAGCTTCAGGTGACTCACCTGGCTGCTGTGACATGCGCTGGCTCGGTCCGCCTGAAGATGGACATGGCTCCCGGCCCACTTCCTGATCTGTACACCGCCTTCACCACCTGACTGAGCCAAGACTGGTGCATGCTGTCAATCATCCTGTCAGCCTCATCGATAATCTGGGATTGGATGAGAGAATGAAAGCCTTCCAATTTAAAACAGTACACCAATGCTAGATGGTGGACAATTTCAGTTATATCTGGGTTTTATTGGTTTAAGTTATAAAGCTTATAAGAACTCACAAGAAACCGAAGGTGTTCCAGACTGAAGCCTGAATTCTTGTTGATGTGATCAACCAATCGACCTGGAGTGGCTACAACGATGTCTGCTAAACTGCGTCTCGTTTCCCCTCTGGAAGAAAAATCAGAACACAAACAAAAGAAGACGTATAGTGAGTATAAGTACTACGTAGTACAAATACCATATACTGATCTGATATTTATTGATTATATTTTTCTCCTGATGCAAATTTAAAAGTGTAGATGTGATAATTTCTTCATTGACTTTGGTGCAGGGGCATCCATCCATCCGAAAACCCACACTAACACGGGGAGAACACGCAAACTCCACACAGAAGGACCCTAAGCCGGGTTCGAACCTGCAACCCTCTTGCTATGAGGCAGCAGTGCTAACCACTGCGCCGCCTAACACCGATTTCATACTTTTACTGTAATGTAAAAGTACAAAAATATCATCAACAAAATGTATTTAAAGCACTAATTATGCAGAACAGCTCCTTACAAAAGGAGGATACATCTGCAGAATGGATTTTTTTTTACAACCTGGCAACCCAAATGTTGTCCCAGTGTCCTTATTAATGGCTTAAGATTTATCTATAATTACTTGATAGTATTAATAAATCCTTATTAGAAAGTGGTACCCAGTATTTTAATCTTGTAGCTGGTTGAAGTGGAGCTAATTTGTATTCATTTATATATTATTGGGTAGTTTAATCTCAATGTCTCAAATGTTACGCTCTGTATGTAAAACTTAACCTGCAGAGTTACTTAGCTGTGTGAGTAGAACATAACATACAATGGAAAAAACACCAGTAAAGTACTAGTATTACATTTCAACACTGAAGCAAATGCTTTATGACTCTGTGAAATATAAAAAGATACATGTTAACATTCAGACCCTTTATAAAAATCACACAGTAGTGGTGCTGAATGCAGAAGGCCTCATATCTCCTGAACCCCTCCGTCATTTTGAAGCTGTTACTCACCGCTGTTCTGAGAGAGAAGCCTGCTCTGCAGCAAAAGACCTCTGACCGGCCAGCATCACCACTTTCAGAGGGGTTCCCTCAGCGTATGATGTGAACACTTTGCAAACCTGCACAGGAGAACGTGTTCAATAATAGAGCAAAACATTACTGGGTTATATTAACCACACTTTTGTTGTGAAAGATTCAGAACCTGCTGGGCGAGCTCCTTGGTCGGCAACACGGCCAGAGCCCGGACTTCACACACCACCCGCTCCGTCAGCACCTGACGGTAGAGAACATCTTTTTTTAGTGCCTTTACATATTGTTATGAATCTCTTGCTCAAATGTGATGGTGGGGAGCTCACCTGTACGACAGGTATGACAAATGCAAGAGTCTTGCCGCTGCCCGTTGGTGCAGACACACAAATATCCCTGGGCTTGTAGCCGCCTCGTCCGATCAGCAGCCCCTGCCGTGCGCTCTCCAAGATGGCCGGGATTACCTCCGCTTGCACTGTGAAAAGGTGACAGCTTTATTTCTCTGGTGTATACACACAATACACCAACGGTTCTTAAATCACAACATCCCTTCACAGTGAATAGCTCTATCCCCACTCCCCATGCCAACACCCACGCACACAACACATGCACCCCTTCAGCTACAGAGACACTATGGATATCAGATTTATTATCACAAACCAATAAAGCAAATAACACATGTGACATATGTGAACTAACATCAATAAAAGCCGCGGCTAAATACTCAAGTAAATACAGCCCGTGTCATTACCTGGAAAAAGGTGCTGAATTCCATTACTTTGTAGTTTTTTCCCAAGCAGAGCAGAAAGTCCTGAGAGGTCAGAGATGGGGACGAGGTTGCTTTTAATGTCTCTGTGAATCACATCAGGCTGAGCGAGCCACTGAGGCAGGACTCTGTGTACCTGTGAAAAGAAGAACACACACACTAACACTCTAGAGGATGAATACTAGTGATATTGGTGACCCCCGTCAGCACCATCAACAACAACAACTGACTGTACCTTTTGGATAGGTTTGTTCTCAAATCCTCCCAGAACCGTGAAACCAGTTGGAGCAGAAGTCTTCTCCGTGGTTTCTTTTAGTGGGACATTTTCTGTCTCTGTTTTCTCTTCTTCTCCTCCTGTGTCCTCCCGTCCATCTTTTCCAGTCTCGGGAGTGTCTGAGAGAGCTTTAACTGAACTGCCTAAAATCCAAAGACAGACAAACATTGAGGCATTTTTTAATTGAGCAGGTAGTTATGTACTTTACAGAAGCAACAGGACATAACTAAACTACTAAATCACTCATTACAGTGACTTGAACAGGAATGAGGTACTTTTTCTCCCTTTAATTGAGATTGATGAACTTGATCATCACAATATAAAGCAAAATCCTTTCAGTCCTAATCTGCACTGTGATTTTCTGGAGATACACAATGAGAATTACACTATTATATGTTTTTAAAAACATAAACACGTAAAATAAAAAATATATATTTTCAAACAAGAAACTTCACCAGAAACTAAATTAGTATTATTAACAACTATAAACAACAACTCAAATACAACAAAAACACAATAAAGATTAGAAAAAAACACGTAAATATATAAAAAATTCTTTCATTTTACTTTTTTATCTTATCCTCTAAATATTTGTATGGTCTGTTGGGAGCAGGAGAAGAAGCTGTAAACATAACATTGACTTATTATCACTTAGTAAAGTTGTTAAAGTACGAGTGGTTCTTGCATGAGGCCCGATGAGCTGAAAGACACTGAAAAGCTCTGTAGAGCTGAGGGGAACTCATCATCACCACGAATTACTCCTCTCACATTTTACACAAAGTGATTTGATCCATTGTTTATATAAAAATATGAATTAATGCACCTTTAAATGAAGTAGTGTGTGATGTGGGCAGTACTCATAACATTAATGTCTAAATTACCTCAAACATATCTTTGGCATTTCTCTACTACAATTTCTTGCTACTTATCAGCCAACATATACGAAGGCACCCAACTATCTGCACTAGCTCAAATGGACTGATAGTATTGGCCATGCCAGTGTGTCGGTCATGCTCAATATAACAGGGAAGGAATGTCATCATATCATAACATCGACCATTTGAATGATATGATATGAATATATTGGCAACATGTGAGTATATACACACCTGACTGACGCTTTTTCTTCTTCTGTTTCTCATTTGCACCTGTCTTCTTCTTCTTTTCCTCTTCGACAGGCTCATCGTGGGTATCAGAGTCTAACAAAGGCACTACTTTGGATTTCCTCTTTTTTTGCTGTTGAGGTTCTTGACTGCTGTCAGCTTTTCTTTTCCTTTTAACAGCCTGCTGTTCCGTCTGCTCTACAGGCTGGTGTTGTTTCTGTTCTGTCAAACTCCGTTTCTGCTTCTCTTTAGCCTTCTGCTGCAGTTTAGCCAGTAACGCCTGAGACCGAGACTCCTTTGAGACGCTCCCATTTTCCTCCTCTCCAAGATACCTGTGAGCAACACGACAGAATTTAACATTACAGATTTTTCAGCATAAGCACAGCACAGACGCTTTTGGTCAATTTAGCAGCTTGTGACCTTAGAATTATACAATTCTATCTACATTTTTGTAAAAAATTAGTAATTCACAAAACCCTCTTCTTTGACATATTTGTTTAATATTATGTTTAGATTTATAAATGAATGCCAATATAACTGGAAAAAAATAATAATCTTACATGGTTCTAGAAAGTTCCACCTGAGAATACTTTGCTCGCTGCTCTGTGAGGTTTTGAAACCTCAAAATTGCTGATTTTATCAGAGAATTTGTGAATGACAGTGATAAAAATGCCATCTAAGCTGAAAGATTGACTGATTAATTTTCTCCAATCTGTCCTGTGCAATCACCATATTATATATATATATATATATATATAT
Organism: Sebastes fasciatus; assembly: GCF_043250625.1. NCBI lineage: Eukaryota > Metazoa > Chordata > Actinopteri > Perciformes > Sebastidae > Sebastes > Sebastes fasciatus. The sequence goes on from NC_133812.1 coordinate 7,308,503, forward strand.
ATATAAATATAAATATAAATATATATATATATATAAATATAAATAAATAAATAAATATATATATAAATATAAATAAATAAATATATATATATATATATATATATAAATATATATAACATAAGTAACTGTTGTGCTTAAAATTGCATTGTTAATAAGAGAGTTGATGTGTGGTCATTTAAGGGTTGATTTTCTGCTATGTTTCCCATAATACCTTAGCAGACAGAAGTTTATATAAATTTGTTCTAGATCTAGAAAACCCATTGTTAAAATGTGACAGGTTTTTGATACAATATAAGCATGGCTTGAACAGTCTCTTATATTTTGACCAATTAAAGAGAACTTTACTGCTTATTAGTTTTTCTATCTGATGTAAAAATGATCTAAAGTTATACATATTATAGTAAAAGCACTCAGAAGCCTCCAAGAAGAACTCCAAGGTCGTGTAGTAATGTGACATAACTACTCATTTTGTATATTGTATATTGGAAGAATTTAAATTTTTCTATTATTATTTTATTCTAACGTTTTTATCTATTATTTTGTTATTATAATGTTTACGTGCACCAACAAAACCAAAGCAAATTCATAGTGTATACCTCTTACACCTGGCAATAAACAATTCTGAAAAAAGAGACCAAATATATGTAAGATAGTTTAGAAACTAAGCCTGACGTTACCTGTTTACAGTAAACAAAGACATCTCAACAGCAGGATGAAGAACCACTCCTAGAAAGTGTTTGTATAGTTTTCCAGATTCGTCAACAGCTCTGATTCTTTAAAGTAAACGCTGTAAACTTCTCCTGAACTACAGATAAACACCACAGTCTCATGTGTTGTCCACCACACTGTGTGCCAGACGCGCTCTGATGACGCCGCTCTAGCTTGTCGCGTTCTTCGCCGTCACCAGATGACGTCGACCAATCAAAACAAAGTGGTAGATTTCAAACAGCAACTCTGCGTCCAGCTCACACACACATCTCCAACCCGCCATCAGGACTACTGTGATCTACTGCGCTCCCGTCCGTTTATCAGGCGTGTTTAGTGTGTTATGACAGATGTATTAGTTCGCCTGCTAGTTTAATGTCCGGTGGGTGACTATCAAACAGAAACATGACGGAGGAGTCTGCTGTTAAAGTGTGTGTTCGGGTCCGTCCTCGTATCGCCAGGTAAGTTTAGTGCTAACGCTAAGTTACCTAGCTGGTGTTAGTGCTAATGCTATGTAACTATGTAACTTTACTAACTAAAGTAACGTTGGGGATTTTGTCGTTAGCTACATTTCGGACAAAGTCTTTGTTCCAGCAGATAATAATAGACGCTAACGTGATGTATCTATTGTTAACGTCAGAGTCTGTGTCTGTAACGGTCACAACTGAAGTAACGTCACTGAACCTCTATGACATCATTATAATGACCCACTGAGATCACTATACATGTATGTAACTTCTCCCAGGCACAATGGCACCTTGGGGCTGAAGCCCTTTCAGGATATAGTGACCGTTTTATCAAAATAACTTTTCTTAATTATATTTGCTCTAGTGATGGGAATTCCGGCTCTTTTTAGTGAGTCAGATCATTTGGCTCAGCTCACCAAGAAGAGCCGGCTCTTTCGGCTCCCAAACGGCTCTCTGTTTTACCACTTCTACCTTTTATAATTCAGCCAAATTTAGCGCTGTTTTGACCTATGATTAGTATGTGTTCACATATAACACTTAAATTATTCAATATAATTCAATACAATACAATTAAATATACTAATCCTCATAATTTCCAGAATACGATAATTTTACATGCTTCTTCATTTCCGCGCACCACACCACTCTCTTTCTCTCCTCCTCTCCCTCCTGCTCTGTACCTGTAAACCGTCAGCGCGCCGCCCACCCCCTCCCCTCCCCTCCCCTCCCCGATGGATGGTATGATCCTTGTCTGTCATCACATGATTGGTCCCACCGACGTCAATAACACAACATTCAGTCACAGTCAGTGCATGAAGTGCCCGTGGCGCGGAGAAGATCATCCTATCATTCTGCCTTGAATTAATAATGAAGAAAAAAAAACGGCTCTCAGATGGGAGCAGGCTCCTATCGTTCACTTAAAAGAGCCGGCTCTTTGAGCCAGCTCGTTCGCGGCCGACACATCACTAATTTGCTCCATTTCTACCCACTGCAGCTTTAAATCATCAGGGGTGTTTTGGCCATTCAGCCACAAATTAACACTAAACTTTGTCTCTTGATGTTGATGTTGTTGAGAAAGTCTGCTAATGTCACCACATATATCTTGATTGTGTGTCCTTGGTACAGGGAGGAAAGTGCTGCATCAGAGAATGCAGAGCCCGTCCAGGTGTTTTGGAGAGCTGATAAGAAATCAATTCATCAGATTGATGATGGGAATTCCACTAAGAGCTTTAGTTTCGGTACGTTTTGCAGCATGTACAGGATTGAGAAATGTGTTTACTGGATTTTGTGGCTCCTTTTGAGATATACAGCAGAGAGTCATAGTGACTGAAATCTACTGTACATTCACTTTCCTCCTCCTGTTGTTCAAAGACCGAGTGTTCACTGCAGACGAAACAACCAATCAGCTGTACCAGGACATTGCGAAGCCTCTGGTCGTTTCCAGTGTTGAGGGATACAATGGTATGTAATGGATTGAATACAGGCATACTTGTCTGGTGGTAATGCATTGCTCCACATACTCACTGTAGCTGCATGGTGTTTATTCTGAGTATATATTCTGTGTTTGATCCACAGGAACCATATTTGCTTATGGACAGACTTCCTCTGGAAAGACTTTCACCATGATGGGGAGTGACCGTTTTCCTGGAGTCATGCCTCTGGCTGTGGAGGATATCTTCCAAACCATTAAAAATGTAAGAATTGTATCTCATGTTTGAAACATACCACAGTTTTTTTTGTGTAATCACAGTTTTTTCTAACCAAGGACTTCTCTTTTTCCCCAAAAGTGTCCAAAGAAGGAGTTCCTTCTTCGGGTTTCTTACATGGAAATCTACAATGAAACTGTGAGCGATCTGCTCGTTGACAGCTGGAAGAGAAAACCCCTGGAAGTCAGAGAGACAATCAATGTAAGTTGGCTATTTACAAGTTCAAATCCGTTTGCAAGTAACTCATGTTAGAACTGACTAAATCTCAAACATTCCGTTTAGATCTGTAATCACCCTTTGTTGGCTGAGAAAGCAGAAACAGTTTTTAGTGGCAGCCTGAGTAACGTTCTCAACCTGAAAATGAAATGAGCAGCGTTAGATAGGAACTTTTCATCAAATGTTTCGGACACATTGTAATAACAGGTGCAGCCTTCCAACTCTTACACCTTATTTTATAGAAATAGTATGTTGATGAGATTAAAATATTGTTTAACTGGGAGATTCTTCTGAACAGCGAGGTCATTTTAGTCAGGATGATTCATAACTCTGTTGATCTTAATGGACAGCAAAAAGACTAATGTTACACGTTAGTTATTTAAATGATTATACTGGGCCTACGCTCTTTAGTAACACACATCAAAGTCTAGGAGCACTTGAATGCAAGAAACGTTGAAGATGTACTTGCCTATTTTACATGATCATTGTGATTGTGTCTCGAAAAACATGCAGAAAAACATCTATGTGGCTGACCTGACTGAGGAATTGGTTACATCTCCTGCACAAGCCCTGGCCTGGATTCGTAAAGGAGAAAGTAAGATCTGAGACCACTGAACATGAGAATGATCCCTACAGGATGTACACTGCAGACTGTGTGTAACAACCAATGTGTTTTCTGTAGAGAACCGTCATTATGGAAAGACAAAAATGAACCAGCGGAGCAGCCGCTCACACACCATTTTCCGAATGGTAAGCAACACCACAAAGCATAGTAACATGTAGGATTCTGGGAAATCTGGATTTTGTTTTCATGATTTGGTTCCTCTTAGATCCTCGAAAGCCGAGAAAGGAGCGACCCATCATCAGGTGAAAATGCTGATGGAGCCGTTTTTGTGTCTCATTTGGTAAGCTTGCTTCTTTTTATTATTGGCTTTTTTTTTATCTTCTATTACCGTTGCTGTCTGTATCTTTGTTTGTGTTGTTATAATAATCTGTTAACTAGCAATTTTGCTTCATCTTCTAGAATTTAGTCGATTTAGCTGGATCTGAGAGAGCAAGTCAAACAGGAACTGATGGTAAGGTGACGTTAAATCCGTAGACAAGCCGCATTGAAATGCACACTGCAGTGTATACAGACTTTACAGTAATACTCTGTTTTCATATCCTAGGCGCACGTTTCAAAGAAGGTTGCAATATCAATCGCAGTCTGTTCATACTCAGCCAAGTGATCAAGAAACTGACTGATGAAGGCCAGAAGTGAGTAAACGATATACTAGTGTTAACATAAGTGATCATTTCTCTGATTTATTCATCACACACCCAATAACTGTGGGTTGTACTCTGTACCACTAGGATATCGTCATCACACACGCTCCAAACTTAAGCTAAATGTTGGCGAGGAAAAACTGTTTCACAGGGGTCCCTTGATTCCCTTCATGGGTACCCACGAGTCTCCCCTTTTCAGACAGACATTCCCACTTTATGATAATCACATGCAGTTTGGGTCAAGTCACAGTCAAGTCAGCACACTGACACACTGACAGCTGTTGTTGTCTGTTGGGCTGCAGTTTGCCATGTTATGATTTGAGCATATTTTTTATGCTAAATGCAGTACCTGTGAGGGTTTCTGGACAATATTTATCATTGTTCTGTGTTGGTAATTGATTTCCAATAATAAATATATACATTTGCATAAAGCAACATATTTGCCCACTCCCATGTTGATAAGAGTATTAAATTGCATTTTGAACAGATAAAAAAGTGTGATTAATTTGCGATTAAATATTCTAATCCATTGACAGCCCTACAAAATACATGTGTGAATCCTTCTGTGTGCTATTCATTCATTAATAGAGACTCCTCTAACTCCATAGACATTTGCTAAATACCATTTTCTCTCTCTCTCTCATCAGAGGTTTCACCAACTACAGAGACAGTAAGCTAACCCGCATCCTGCAGAACTCCTTGGGCGGGAACGCTAAAACAGTCATCATCTGCACCATCACCCCCGTCGCTCTAGAGGAGACCCTCGGCACTCTGCAGGTTGGTGAAACATGTCGATTTCTGTTCTGCACACCTAATATCTCTACACTACCTTGACATCTTAACATTAAATCATATTGTAATACTAAATGGTATGGTACATTTCCATGGTTAGCTCCTTTCCTTTGTACATTTATGCAAGATAAAACACTGTAGCTTCGCAGTCGGATGTCGTCTGTCAAGAAAGTGCATATGAGAATTTAAAACGTGAACTATCAGAGCGAACGCGAGACCGATAAATCAAAGCAGATGATGTTTAACACAAATGTTTCTTTGTATTAGTTTGCCAGCACTGCAAAAAAAATGAAGAACGACCCTCATGTGACAGAGGTGTCCGACGACGGGGCTCTGCTCAAAAGGTATCGCAATGAAATTGTAGACCTCAAGCGACGACTTAACGAGGCAAGTGTCATCATTCTTCTTTTTTTTTCTTCAGTCATAATCTGTTGTGATGTGCTGATCAAGGCAAGTCCCGTTATAACAGCATTTCCTACCCACTGACCTCTGGATGACCTCCCTACAGGTTTCTTCAGTCACACATACCACAGATACGGAGAAGAAGGTTCTCTCCCAGCTGCTCCAAGAAAAGGATCAGCTCCAGAGAGAACAACAGGACCGCATCAGAAACCTGACCAAACTGCTGGTCACCAGCTCCAACCTGGTTCCTGTCCGAAAGGTAAATATGACCCAAAATAACGCTGTAGTTGAGAGTACAGCTTTCTCTTCAGTGTCATAGTCACAACGACTCTTGTCCTGTTTTTTTAAGATGCCAAAACGCAGGGAAACGTGGGGAGGAAAGATGATCAGACTCGCCCCTCCGTCTGCATGCGACGGAGGCTCGTCTGACCTTAGCTTTGCAGAATCTTGCACTCGGAAGAGGAAAGCAGATCGCTCCTATCTGATGGAGCTAAATGAAGGTGAGGAGCACATAATTCACCATATAATACCCATGTCATGCATGGACTGCACACTCACTGATAAATAGTTTAATGTATACATGGTATGTTTTTAACAGATGATGAGGACTTTGACTCTCAATGGGAGATTCCCGATGAGCCTCAAGATGACATGGAGATGAGTCACAGTTCGGTGACTGTTCGGAGCTTTGGGGAGAGGTGAATGTCTTTATCAGTTATAGGAGTTTTCCCTTGAAAGACAACAAATTCATCCAGGACAGCGTTGATGTGTGACAACTATGTCATGAATTAGAGCTTGGTTTTCCTTCTTTTTCATTAACATAAGGGTGGGTGATATGGATTCTAGGGGTGTCACGATTTTGATTCTTAATCAGGAATCAATTGAAATTAGCTTCCGATCCTGACCATCGAAATCTTCGCCCCCGCCTACTTGCGTGCATCGGAAGGTCATTTGGGTGGAATAAAACTTTAAAACTATAAGTTGTGAGACATAAAGTAGTATTTGGTATTAGTATTTATAAATCTACCTGTCAAATCCCTGCTTTCTAGTCAAAAACCGTGAGTCCAATCGCCAAAATATTATCATCAGAGAGAAGAGATTCTGCCAAACGCACTGATGTTGTTTTTTTGTGTGGAGTCAAAAATGTGATCATGCCTTTGTCTGCTTTCTGTCCGACATTTCTCATCTGATTTAACATTGCGCTCAATCGGGGATTTGCTTGGACTTACTCTCACTTTGGGGATCCTACAGCTTTGGGGTTGTACAGCTCTGGATCGACGGTTACGTGATCTGGCCACTGCAGTGTGAAGTTGGGTTGCGTTTCCCCAAAAGTTGATTCTGTTTCTACTTTTCCGTAGGCCACTGCATTATTTTTCGGCACCCCTTGCGGCCGCCGCAGCCCAAACACATTACCCCCCCCCATTCAAAAAGAATGGAAAGACTTGCGTTTTCGCCGCACCGCCTGATCTGGTGTGAATGCAGCCTTAAGGCTACTGTGTGTGGAGCAAAACCCTGGTCTTTGAGTGTTTGTAGATAGTTCACAATTGTTGAACACATTAGTCATCTGTATGTTTTATCTTTTTTTCCAGTCCCAAAGATTTTGTGTCTCCAGACCGTATGCATGAGCTTTCAAGGAAAGTGTCCAACCTGGAGCTACAGCTGGAGATGGAGATTCAACATAAAGAGGAGGCCGTGAGAAAGACCGAAACATTAGATGGCAGAGTGGCAGAGCTGGAGCTGCATCTACAGACAGAGGTCCAGCAGAGACAGGAAGCCCTGGAGAAAATACAGAGGGTGTCAGAGCTGGAGCTGCATGTGCAGACAGAAGTCCAGCAGGATCAGCAAGCCCTGGAGAAAATACAGATAGCAGAACAGAGGGTGTCAGAGCTGGAGCTGCATCTGCAGACAGAAGTCCAGCAGAAACAGGAAGCCCTGGAGAAAATACAGATAGCAGAACAGAGGGTGTCAGAGCTGGAGCTGCATCTGCAGACTGAGGTCGAGCAGAAACAGGAAGTCCTGGAGAAAATACAGATAGCAGAACAAAGGGTGGCAGAGCTGGAGCTGCATCTGCAGACTGAGGTCGAGCAGAAACAGGAAGCCTTGGAGAAAATACAGACTGCAGAACAAAGGATGGCAGAGCTGGAGCTACAGACAGAGGTCCAGCAGAAACAGGAAGTCCTGGAGAAAATACAGCCAGCCGAACAGGGGGCGGCAGAGCTGGAGCTGCGTCTGCAGACAGAGGTCCAGCAGAAACAGGAAGCCCTGGAAAAGGTTGAGATCTTGGGCTTCAGGGTGGCAGACCTGGAGAGACGGCTGGAAGAACAGAGCCACACTCAGAGTGCAACTGATGAGCAGGTGTGTTGTGTTGAAATATATATATATACCTGCTCTCTGGCCTCCAAGTTAAGAGGAGAAATCCTCAATTACACATGAAAGTAGCACCTTAATGCATACTGTTCATTGTTTCTGGCTTGGTTGTGTTAGCTGCTTTTAGTACTAATCTTCATACCTTGTTTTCCAGATGAGGAAAGAGTTTGCAGAGACCATCCAGCTGTGTGAAACTCTGGCTACAGAGAAGGTAATGCTTGATGGAGCGCCTCCGCTGTGACTCTAACTCATCCCACAACTGAGCTTGTTTTGCATCTAAAAGCAGAGAAAATCCTGTTAATCCTGGTATCTTCTGTATGTATGTAATGTTATTTTCAGTCAGTGACCCAACGGTTTTGTTTCCCTTACAATGTATTAAATAAACCAGAAGCATGTTTAATGTAGTACGGAGCCCCGCTAGACCCCTAGGAGAAAATTTTTACAGAGACACTAGTACAACATGCTGCTGAAACATTCAGGGTTTATTAAAGTATAAGGTGGCTTGAGCAGTTACCAGTGTTTCTACATTTAGAATCACATAAAAGAGGGGAACTATTCCAATAACAACAGGATCCGCATGCATTCAAGCTACTAGTGATGGAAACAGTGAACATTAGGGACATTTCAAGTGCTTAAATGTATTAAATTGTATTTTTATAGGACGTAGTGGTTACTGAGCGAGACTATCTGAAGCAGGAGCTCGGGATGTTCATAGAGCAGACTGAATCTCTGGAGAGAGAGACGGCCGCTCTGTCAAAGGAGATGGAGGAGAAGAGAGAGACAGATGAGTTCCAATCTCTGGAGGAGGAGTTCCAGAAAGAGCACGAGGTGATAGAATTTATTCCATTTAGACTCCACACATATTATAGTGCTTGGATCCAAGGACAGTAGAGTTAAGATGTACTGGGTTTGGCTTTTATTTATACTGTGTTTGTGTGATCTTACAGAGTGAGTTGCAAAATGATATCTCTAAACTGAAGAAGGCCGTTGAATCCTCTGAACTCCGATGCCTGGAGCTGCAGGTGAGATGACACGCTGAGACGGAGTTCCTCTTCAGGTTTTTTTTAAATCTGAAAGAGTTTCTAAAGAGCAGACATTTGTTTTTTTGTCAAGTCACAGTACACACAAAACATACTTCATCTGAGTGGTTGTTCTGGTAATTTCATGTTTAGCCAGCAGTGTTTATTAGAGAGTGATTTCAACTCTTTTTGACATCTCTAGTGGACCTCACTGACCAGAATGTGCAGTTATTGTTAAGATATTGAAGAAAAAGTGGTTGATTCTAAATTATAAGATGATTATTATTCATATCATTCTAACAAGTGAGACCTTAAAATTGTAGCAGTTTTATTAAATATTCGTTATGTTTTTTTCAAGAACAAACTAGAAACTCTGTCTGAGGAGCTGAAGAAGAAAACTGAATTTGCAGCGGAACTTCAGAGTATGGTATGTGTTTTTTTGTGTTTAATTGAACTCACCTGAATACAGTAATCCTGTAAACAGACAAACAAGCCAACGCCAGTGAAAACATAGCCTACTTCCTAGGCCTTCGGCCTTGGCGGAGGTAAAAAATGTGTGCTCGATTACGCTGAAAATTTAGAGTGTAAACTGTAAATGTCTTAAAATCTTAATTGTTTGCATGTGAAATGTCCTACGGGAGTGTCAGTTGAAGTTGAAGCACTGAAAGGGCTTGAAGAGAGCTGAAAGAAGTTGAAAGTGATGAAATAATTAAGCAGGCCAATTCTGTCATATTGCCTCGTTGCAGAGCGGTAAGGACTTGGTGCAGGAAGTTGCGAATCTTCGTCGCTCCCTAGACGACGCCGAGGGGCTCAGCAGAGATACGAAGAAAGAATGGGCTTTCCTGCGCAGCAAAAACATCGCTGTTGAGGAGATGAATGTAAGTTTCTGTTGTTATGAATTTTTCAAAGTTTTAAACTTTAGACGGTTGCTGCAGCGCCACCACCACCGGGATTATTCGTGCACAAAGCCAGATGCCAAAGTTTGGCATAGGACTGGACCTATGTGCAAAGTTTGGTTTATTTTCATGCATGGGACGGCAGATTTCTTAGGAGGAGGAATAAGAAAAAGAAGAATATCTGGCAAAACAGCCAAGCTGCCCGGCCCCTAATAACCTGGGTCAAAGGTCACTTGAACGCCTGTGGTTCAGTCGAATTGGTTAGGACTAAAGAGCGAATCATTGTGATCCTGTTCATGTTCACATTCACACTGTCACTGACTTATTACGTACAGACCCAGATGTTTAAAAACAGGTATCTCAGTTATTGAACTGTTTTGATGATGTCATCCTGCATCATCAGCACTACTAGAGGGAAAATGTATCATGCTGCCCTTTACTCCACCCTATTTTCTCTGATGTCACAAAGAGTGATTACGGTGAGACTGCAGTTGGACTTGCTTATGGCGTCTGTTTCGACCAAACCGCATGAACACGTATTTCACTATAATATTATGTGGTGATTGTTGCCGTGTGGTAGCTGCATTTTACTCACTTTTTTTAATAAAACTCAAAAACACGGATTGAGTAAATGGGGGAATAGCAGTTAAGCTTTTGAATTCTACTGAAATTACAAATGTAAATTCCAGTGGATGCTCTCCTCTTCAGGCAGTCCTGGTCTTTTTGTTTGGCCTGCACCAGAGTTTGATTGATGTATCTTTTTTTTATTGAATGATTCTCATCATGATCTCCTCTCCAGGTGACTCTGAGTGCCACCTATGAGAAGATGGAGACTGAGGTGAAAGGCCTGCGCTTTCACCTGGAGACGGAGAAGTCACGCTACAGAACGATGCAGAGCGATCTCCAGAAAGAGCTGAACGTGGCATTCGACGAGAACACCAAGCTCACCACTCTGCTCAATGGAAAAGTGCCAAACAGTGAGTTTAAAGTCAGGGTGTTTTAATGTAATGTAACTCAGCAGAGTAAGACATTCAATCTGTAAAATCAGATGAGAGTTGTAAGATGTTCTCTCTGTCTTTTCCAGATCTGATAGAAAACATGGAACTTGAGAGAACAGTGGCTCGCCTGAACAGAGAGCTGACTGCATCTCATGAAGCAGAGGGAGCCCTCAAAGCTCAGCTGGAGGAGCTGGCTTCATTCCAGACTCTTCCAGATAAGGTGGACAGTTTGATGAAGCAGGTGAGTCCTCCAAACATCCTCTAAGGACAGTGTCAGATGGGAGATGGAGAGCCTATTAACAGTGATCAGAAGTGATTCATTCAATCAATCTTATTTGTCAACATGTAATCATAAAACTTGATTGTTTTGAAGACTCTTTTTCTGGTTCTTGTGTTTGTTCTTGCATTGAAAACCGTAGATCAATTTAATAGTAATACCATAAATGTAACCTCAAGTTTTTATTTCTTTGACTATTTCTAGCTGAATCAGCTGACTGAAGAGCTTCAGTGTGTGCGAGCTGAGAAAGATGCTCTCCTGTCTGAGCACAACGGCGGTATTCAGAGTTCTGCAGAGGAAACGGAGAAGCTGCTCTCTACCGTTACATCTCTCACTGCAGAGAGAGACCAGCTCAGGACGGACCTTCAGGAAAATGTGGAGATGGTGAGTTAACATGTGACTTGCTTTGCCAGTCCAGACTTTAAAATGCATTTGTTGGGCCTCTGCTGTTTTTTTTTTTTGACTACATGTAATTTTTTTTACCAAACAGATGATTGAGAATCAGGACGAGCTGAGGACAGCCCTGGAGAAGAGTCGTGAACAGAAGGAGCGGATCAAACAGCTGGAGACCGCACAAACATCCGAACAGGATGGTCTTCCCTGTGAGGTGAGCGCACCGACAGAGGAGCTGCAAATACTTGTAAGAGTTTCTTAATGCATCTGGAAAACTGAAATGAAATCTTGTATGATACTTTTACAAAAACTCTTACTGCTTACTTCAGCTTCAAAAGTATTCATTGTAAAAATGTCCATACCAATACCCAAATTATACTTTAGTCAGTACTTTTTTAATAGTGTCGTGTGTTTGGGACGCAACTAGGAGCTGGTCTAATCATTAGCAAATATTAAAGATAATTATTAATATCAATACAATTAATATGAATAAATAATCAATATATTTGAATAATAACGGGTCACCAAATTATGTTGTTACATAAACTCAAAAAGTCATTAAAATGGCTATCAAAAGTAATTAATAATTATCAAAATAATTATTTGTTCTGTTGCATAATCTGATTTAATGTATAGTAAATCATCCCCGGGGCACCACTCTTTGAAACCAAGAGAAAATGATAGCCAATTAATGTAGTCTCATAAAATAAATCTCATTAATTTTATTAATTCAGAACTCTGAATAATTAAATTAATAACTATAACCAAAAAATTGCCATAACTAATAGCTAGTAAAGGGGGTTGACATATTCTCTCATACACAACATTAAAAGGACCAGCATGTATATTCCCAAAACTTTTATTTACAAGATAATAAAGGTGAAACACACAATATCAATCTAATTTAAATAACTAAACAAACCAAAAAGTGGGTGTGGGTAGGTGAGGAGGAGAGACAAAAACAAGATGACGACTGACTTCAGGTGACTGACACCGCATGGCCTACAAACAATATGGCTGGCACTGTAAAACTACAAAGATGGGCATCAAACACAATGGTGTCTTTGTCTTGTCTGAGTACATTTTGGGGTGGCTGTGGCTCAGAGGTAGAGCCAGTAGTCCACCAATAGGAAGGTCGGTGGTTTGCTCCTCCGGTGACATGTCAAAGTGTACTTGAGCAAGATACTTACATTCTGACATATATTGAGCAAGCTTATTCAAATATAGATATAATATTCATGTCACTCCCAGTGTTTGAAATAACAATGAGGTCTCTTTCCTGACAGATTCAGAGGCTGTCTGAGGAGCTTGAGAGTGTGCGAGCAGAGAGAGACAGTCTGTCGTCAGAGAGAGACAGTCTGTCATCAGAGAGAGACAGTCTGTCGTCGGAGAGGACCGCCGACACTCAGACTCACCGCGCGGAGATGGAGAAGCTGCTGTGCAGAGTGACGTCTGTCAGCGAGGAGAGAGATGAGCTGCAGGAGATCCTGGGGGGACTGAGACAGGAGAACAAGCAGCTCAGAGCAGAGCTGGAGGACAGGATGGAGACAATGCAGACTGAGGTTTGTGACCGCTAAGCTTTACTTCTATAAAATAGCATCCATTGTAGGGCTGCACCATAGAAATAGAACATAGCAGTAGAACGGACATTCTCATTCAAATCAACGTCTATAGGATGGTCAGAGCGGCGGCCATTTTTATGTGTACCGTTGCCATAGCGACTGTTGAGGTGGGCTGACTTTCGCACAAACTTGCGGCAAGTTGCGGACTCGCTGAGGTGAGGTTTTGCAGTAATGACTAAACAAGCAGTGGAGTAGTAACGTTACGAGGCACATAGAAAATGTGTGCACCCGCTGCAGCTTTAAGTACAGTAGATGTCTTCAATGTGCTTCTGTTTGTCCAACTCAGTTCCCAACCGTAAGATATAAATTGACCGTCGTATATGATGAAGGGAAACAGCTAATCGGCACATTTGAGAATCTAGAACCAGATCATGTTTTTCAGCGATATCAACGAAACTATTAATCGATTCATCAAAAATAGTTGCCGATTGAGTAATGATCGTTGAAGCTCTAGTAATGAGACAGTGTGAGACTTCCCTGGTTGTTGATAGGAGATTGTTGACCCTGTTATTCTACACTCCTTTTTTAGTGACTTTATACCCAAAGAGATCTTCACTTGTGCACTCATGTGGTGGTAATCTCTTTCAGGTGATCGAGAACCAGGAGGAGCTGAGGGCGTCTCAGGAGAAGATCAGAGTCCTACAAGATGAGATCAACGTGCTGAGGAGTCAAAAGGCAGAGCTGGAGGGCAAACCAAGCAATGGGAGTGATGCAGAGATTACCCTCCAGCTGCAAGAGCTCCAAAACCAGGCATGACCTCATTTTTATACACAAAGAATACACAGAGTGAACCTGCTGTCTAATGCTGGCTGACCTCCCTTGAATAGATCAACTGATTTTTACTTGACACATTTTTAAATTAGTTGAATTTTGGCCACACAAGCTTATTCAAATACAGATATTATATTCATGTCACTCCCAGTGTTTGAAATAACAATCGAGTCTCTTTCCTGACAGATTCAGAGGCTGACTGAGGAGCTCGAGAGTGTGCGAGCAGAGAGAGACAGTCTGTCGTCAGAGAGAGACAGTCTGTCGTCAGAGAGGACGGCCGTCACTCAGACTCACCGCGAGGAGATGGAGAAGCTGCTGTGCAGAGTGACGTCTGTCGGTGAAGAGAGAGATGAGCTGCAGGAGATCCTGGAGGGACTGAGACAGGAGAACAAGCAGCTCAGAGCAGAACTGGAGGACAGGATGGAGACAATGCAGACTGAGGTTTGTGACCGCTAAGCTAAACTTCTATAAAATAGCTTCCATTGTAGGGCTTGTAGTGAACTTGCTGTCATGATTTATTATTTATTGTTCTCTCTCTCTGTTGTTCAGCTGCAGTGTGAGTTACAGCAGCAGCTCAGCTCTGAGCCTCAGTCGCTGAAAGAAGAGCAGGAGGCTCAACAGCTTCTGCAGGTTTGATTATGTCACTTATTCCCATTCTTACACCATAATTTAAATTTTTACTAGGGCTGTCAAACCTAACGCAAATTCGTTTTAACGCCACTAATTTCTTTAAAGCATTAACGCAACTCGCAATTTTTAAGTTGAAGCGGGTTTTAAAGCTAGAGTGAAGATACTGGTATCATATGAAACTAGAAAAACCTGACAAATCCATCGGTACCAACCATGTCATACTAGCTTGTCATGTAGGAGGCTAAATAACGCACCAAACTTACGCTAAATTTTGGCGAGGAAACACTGTCCTGGCCATTTTCAAAGGGGTCCCTTGACCTCTGACCTCCAGATATGTGAATGAAAATGGGTTCTATGGGTACCCACGAGTCTCCCCTTTACAGACATGCCCACTTTATGATAATCACATGCAGTTTGGGGCAAGTCATAGTCAAGTCAGCACACTGACACACTGACAGCTGTTGTTGCCTGTTGGGCTGCAGTTTGCCATGTTATGATTTGAGCATATACCTGTGAGGGTTTCTCTGCATAAAGCAGCATATTTGTCCACTCCCATGTTGATAAGAGTATTAAATACTTGACAAATCTCCCTTTTAAGGTTCATATTTTTGACCAAATACCTCGATGACTATAATGAAGGGTCGAGCATTGGTGCATTTACAAAATATTTACACAATGAGATTTTTTATAATTATAAAATTAATCATCAGTAATGTGTATATAATGACTAAGTGGGTAAAGGCAAATAATAGAACAGCTAGAACAGTCTGGTAATTACATGGCTTTAATGTAATGCACTAAATGCAGCCTTTAAAACCAGGAAAAGACAACACTTTTGCCATATCACGATATTTTGATATCCAAAATCTAAGACGATATCTAGTCAATATATCAATATATTGCCCAGCTCTACTACATACATTACTTTAGAACTTAATGGTTATCAGTTTATATTTGTACTCAATGCATCCAGGTTTTTTCTGAAGTGGATAAAGGTCTTTTGAGAACATTTGAGTCATGCTGAAAATGTTAAAGTTTCCCTGCATTGTGCTTCAGATCCAACAGCTGGAGGAGCATCTGGAGAAAACGAAGGAGGAGGTGAGCCAGTTGAAGTCTGACCTTCAAGAAAATGTGGAACTGGTGAGTTCTTTTTTTTTCTCCCCCTAATCGGAGAAAAGGCATTGAGCACAATTTACAGTTCAGATTTGAAACTATACGGCCAAAACTGTTGCACTCATTATGTGATAGTTGAACATGTGATACCAAAACCATGGGCATTAGGCCAGGCCTCTGTGCAGCCAATTCAAGTTCTTTTCCTCGGGAAATGCATTTCTTTACAGAGCTGGCTTTGTGTACGGGGACTTGGTCATGTTGAAACAGGAAAGAAGATCCCAACATAATCTATTGGAAGAACACTGTTGTGCGAGTTATTAGCCGACCTGGTCCCAGTCTTGTTGTGGCACATAATATCTGTCCATAGTGTATTAGATGCAATACTCTTTCAGCTCTTTTTGGGGCGTTTACCTGGATCACTATTAAAAAAAATCGAAATGTAATGAGTAGGGCTGCAACTAATGATAATTTTCATTATCAATTAATCTGTGGATTATTGTCTTGATTAATGGTTTAGTTTATGAATTGTTAAAAAGAATAGTGAAAATGGCATTCACAATTTTTCAGACCTGCCAACCTGTATGCATTTTGCACAGCAGGCATGTATTTTGATATCAAAGTACGCTGTTCTTACTTTAATGTACGCAAAAAGAGGCCAGTTGTCTTGTGTCCCCCTTGTGCTCTTCTGCACCTCCTCATGGCTCTGTTTTCAGGCTTTAGCAAAATGCAGCCAGTGACGAGAGACTTTGTAACGAAGAGATCTTCACTTGTACACTCATGTGGTGGTAATCTCTTTCAGATGATCGAGAACCAGGAGGAGCTGAGGGCGTCTCAGGAGAAGATCAGAGTCCTACAAGATGAGATCAACGTGCTGAGGAGTCAAAAGGCAGAGCTGGAGGGCAAACCAAGCAATGGGAGTGATGCAGAGATTACCCTCCAGCTGCAAGAGCTCCAAAACCAGGCATGACCTCATTTTTATACACAAAGAATACACAGAGTGAACCTGCTGTCTAATGCTGGCTGACCTCCCTTGAATAGATCAACTGATTTTTACTTGACACATTTTTAAATAAGTTGAATTTTGGCCACACAAGCTTATTCAAATACAGATATTATATTCATGTCACTCCCAGTGTTTGAAATAACAATCAGGTCTCTTTCCTGACAGATTCAGAGGCTGACTGTGGAGCTCGAGAGTGTGCGAGCAGAGAGAGACAGTCTGTCGTCAGAGAGAGACAGTCTGTCGTCAGAGAGGACCGCCGACACTCAGACTCACCGCGCGGAGATGGAGAAGCTGCTGTGCAGAGTGACGTCTGTCGGTGAAGAGAGAGATGAGCTGCAGGAGATCCTGGAGGGACTGAGACAGGAGAACAAGCAGCTCAGAGCAGAACTGGAGGACAGGATGGAGACGATGCAGACTGAGGTTTGTGACCGCTAAGCTTTACTTCTATAAAATAGCATCCGTTGTAGGGCTGCACCATAGAAATAGAACATAGGAGTAGAACGGACATTCTCATTCAAATCAACGTATGAAGGATGGTCATTTTTATTCGACCATAGCGACTGTTGTAGTGGGCTGACTTTCGCATAAAGTTGCGGCAAGTCGCGGACTCGCTGAGGAGAGGTTTTGCAGTAATGATAACTGAACAAGCATTGGAGTAGTAACGTTACGACGCACATAGAAAATGTAAATGAGTCAAATAGACCTTGAAACTTGATGCCTCATCCACAGACTTGTCACAGCGGAGGAAAGCACATTGCTATCGCCGGATGAGCGACAACTTCGTGTGGCTCATTTTCCGTCAGCCGCAAGGCCTCGGAGCATGGTGGAATTGGAAAGCTAGCTAGCCACTTGCCATTTTACCACTTATTTTTACTGTTACATGTACATGAATGACATCAGCTGACAGGAAGTAAACATGGACCCAGCTGGAGCCGATCCCAGCTGACATTGGGGCGAAGGCGTGGTACATTCTAGACGGGTCACCAGACTATCACAGGGCTGACACACAGAGACGGACATATTTGTATTATAAACTGTTTAAAGCTGAAGCAGGAGTTAACTAACTAACTGCTCCTCTCCTCACAGATGAGGACTCTAACTGAGAAACTGGAGAGCATCGAAGCAGAGAGAGACGGTCTGTCGTCAGAGAGGACGGCCGACACTCAGTCTCACCGCGAGGAGATGGAGAAACTGCTGTGCAGAGTGACGTCTGTCAGCGAGGAGAGAGATGAGCTGCAGGAGATAGTGGAGGTACTGAGACGTGAGAACAAACAGCTCAGAGCAGAGGTGGAGGACAGGATGGAGACGATGCAGACTGAGGTTTGTGACGAGTTGCGCTGCCCTCTTTCTTCCATCACAGTTCGTTTTGCAGATACTTTTTTACCACTCAAGAATTGATAAAAAATGATCAGTAATCCCTCCAAAATACCACATTAAGACACCAAGATCTTGAGGGACACCATAGAAAAAGCCATGCTGTGATTTGGGATCAAAAACTTTTAACATTTGGAGATTTCTGCAAGAATTGCATGTTCCAGCGACTGGATGGCGAGCGCTTCTGTTGTGTAAACTGCTAAGAAACCCCTTTTTTGTCAATCTAGCTATAAAAACCATCCATCCTTCGGAATGTTCTAGGTCTGTAGTTTGTGGCTGTAAAGTTTCATGAGGCTGTGATTATCCTAGAGGTCACCACAGGTCATTTTTATACAGTGACGTCATGTTTCAAAAAGTGGTCTCGCAATGTGAAATGACTACTTTAAGGACTAACTTCATCACACATGAATACAGTTGGGCTCATTGGATCCACAAGCGTCTCGGCTTTACAGTCCAATTCATGTAATTAGAATAGCTGGATGCAAGTGAAAACTCCAGCATAACTTTTCCCCAGAGCTGTCAAACACACTGTTTACACACCCGTAGCTGAGAAATATGGTCTTCATGAGCCGAAACGGAAGAACCTGTCCGACGGCAGTAAGGTCTAGAAAGCAAAGCTCTCTTTTTCCATGTTTTTTTTTTGTGCTCAGTAGACACTTTATTTACCCAGCTGATGGAAACGTACCTAATTCAGT
Organism: Sebastes fasciatus; assembly: GCF_043250625.1. NCBI lineage: Eukaryota > Metazoa > Chordata > Actinopteri > Perciformes > Sebastidae > Sebastes > Sebastes fasciatus. The sequence continues at coordinate 7,327,215 of NC_133812.1, forward strand.
TTCTATTAGTTGCCACATTTGTAACATTGGCTTTAAATCCCCTTTATTATGGAACCCAGCGATCATGGTCAGCTCAAATTTCTCTTGTTGTATATTTTAGTTTTTAATACATTGCCAAGTTTTTCATTTCCCTAATTTTTTTGGCTCCTGACACATTTGTATATTTGACTGACTAAAAGTTAACATTTTGTTCTAAGGCTTCCACAACACAAGAACTTGTGAAGTCAGTCCAACTAGAGCTGTGTGAGCAGAAGCAGATCAACTGTAATCTGGAGAAACTGTGTCAGGAGAAGGAATGTTCTTTAGATCAACAGGTGAGTGTCTAACACCTCCTCACAGGATTAGCTTTTATGAAACTTGTTTTCAGTGCAGGATGATCCGTATAACTGCTCCCTTCCCTCACAGATGAGGACTCTAACTGAGAAACTGGAGAGCATTGAAGCAGAGAGAGACGGTCTGCTCTCTGAGAAGGAAGCCAACTGTCGAACCTCCCAAGAGGAGATCGTGGAGGGACTGAGACAGGAGAACAAGCAGCTCAGAGCAGAACTGCAGGACAGGATGGAGACAATGCAGACTGAGGTTTGTGACCGCTAAGCTTTACTTCTACAAAATAGCATCCATTGTAGGGCTGAAAACATGTCATGATTGCTCTGGGTGTAAATGCATTCTGTAAAGTTTATTTTTCACAATTGCATTTATAGTAACATTTTAGATGTGATGATAAAGGCTTCAAGAGTCTGGAAATGTTTTGCTTTAGGTACCTTGAAAAGTGCCTGAAGTTTCCTCTTCAAAAATCTGTAGGAACCCTGAAAGCTGAAGCTGGAGTTAAACTAAACTAACTGCTCCTCTCCTCACAGATGAGGACTCTAACTGAGAAACTGGAGAGCATCGAAGCAGAGAGAGACGGTCTCCTCTCTGAGAAGGAAGACAACTATCAGGTCTCCCCAGAGGAGATGGAGAAGCTGCTGTACACAGCGACGTCTGCCAGCAAGGAGAGAGATGAGCTGCAGGAGATAGTGGAGGAACTGAGACAGGTGAACAAGCAGCTGAGAGCAGACCTGGAGGACAGGATGGGAACAGTGCAGACTGAGGTTTGTGACCGTTAGCTTTACTTCTATTTAAAAAAAAAAGCATCCATTGTAGGGCTGCACACATTTATTACACACATTAGCAGTTGTAATAAGAAAAAAGGTTTTATTTCTCTGTAGGGTCCTTTCCATAATGTTGTCAGACACTTATGATAACAATCTGAGCCTGTCAGTGGAAAAAACAAGACCTTTTAGTAGACGTAACATTACATTGATGCTCTCGCGGCTCGTTTCGTGTCTGCCGGTTGCAGCGCTCTCCCTCATAACCTGGACTCAATTTCAAAAAATTGTTATCCTTTTAAAATGTCAGGGCAATAATTGTTTTCCACGGTGTATGTATTGCAGTGATATTGTTCGTCTTTCTAATGTCATATTATCCACCTGACTCCTGCAGGACGTTATCGACGAACACAACGGTCCGTCTGAAGAACTGAAGCTGCTGAAGGCTCCGGCTGATTCCCAGAGTTCCTCTCTTCTGCAGGCGCCGGAGGGCCTGCTGAAGGACAACCAGCAACTTGCGCTTCAGCTCCAGCAAACTGAAGAAAAAGTCAAAGTATGTTTATCTGAATCTGTTTTCTATGTGCTTATGACTGGTGGCATCACGTAGTATTGTGTAGTAACAGTGATCTTAAACCAGGTGGGGGGGGGTTTGTTTACAGTAGTTTCTCCCCACATTATTAATATCCAAAGCTGTGAATAGATCTGAATTAATCGCTGTACCTCAAGGAGATGAGATACCTTCTCTTCCAGTTTGTGATGGGCCAATACATATTATAAATAACTCATTTTATTCCAAAGAATGAGTAGCAATTCTTATTCTTATTGACATATTCCTTCATTATCTTGAACACACACACAGAGAGAGAGACCAGCTGTTTTAGGATATCAGTGAGCCTTATTAAAAAATGAAACACATTGTACATTTATGAGCTGTTTTTAAGGAACCAGTGGGCTCAGGGCTGAGAGTCACACATTGTTGGTTTGGGGTCTTATCATGGGACAATAAAGCAGATTTCTTTTCTCTCCCTAACCCGTATCTACGCGCAGCATTTTACATCCAATGTCTTATCTCAAAATAGCATGACTGGGGAATTGTGTCAATTTGCAGACAGTGACAGACATTTCTTCTGTTTTTTCAGGCTCTGCGTGTACACAATGAGCAGCTGGAGGACGCTCAGATCAAAGCCAGCAAGAGGGTGTCCAACCATAAAGAGGCGACCCAGCTGCTGCAGACGGAGCTGCAGAACAGCCGCGCACAAGTCGAGGAGAAAGACGACGCCATCGCAACCCTCAGGAGCAAACTGCGAGAGTCTCAGGTTCATTTCACTATATTATTTCCAGGACTCTGAGCTGATGTATTGTGGTCTTTAGTTTTTGTTTTGTTTAAGCACTTTAAATGTTGGTTAACACTGAGCAGCTTTTTTTTTTTTTAATATTTGTCTTTTTCTGTCTTAGAAAAATGCATCACCCAGTTCCTTTGAGCTGGAACAACTTCGAACTAAACTGTTCAAAATGGAGGTGGAGTTGAGTTCAGCGTCCGATAAACGCAAACAAGAGTGAGAGCCCTTTTTTTGTTTTGTATTTATTGACTGTACCTAGTGGATTGTTATCATGTCGGGGCTTCTGGGGTTGCCAGGTTGTCTTCCCTGTCTGGTTAGAAATGGTTGATCAATCAGTAATGTTGTTTACCTTTTTTAAGGTCATAAGCTGAACATCAGCTGTCCTCTTTATAAGTGTTTATTCATTCCATGACTGAGACGATTTGTCCTCCTCAGGATCCAAAGGATGAGCATGGTGCTGATCGAAAAGGAAGAGTCACTGAGGAAGCTGAAGGAGATCTTGAGGCGATCACAGCAGCAAGGAGAGGAGTCATGTAAGTCAACAGAGTTTCGTCTTATGAAAATGGAGTTACACTCTGGTGGCGACACTGAGTTTAAATGGCTGCTTTTTGTCAGCGTGCTGCTGATTACTATTAAAGAAAGGGGACGAAAGGACATGTGCTATTATCATTGTGTTTTGACGGTGTAAATTAGATGACAGAATGTTTGTTTTTTTGGAGTGTATACTGTATATTAGGTTTGCCCACAGAACCACTATGTAGCCTTTTATAGTGATCTCAAGACGCATCGAGATCGGATCTTTCAGACCACATTCAGAGGTGGTCTGGGTCACATATGGCCACATTCTTCTAGTAGTGTATGTATGCGAATATGTCCCTAGGCCACATTAAGGACCGCCTAGTCATCTGACGTCCCATTTAAAGAGGACAAAATAGAGATTAACGCTGATGTAGTCGTGTCGAATCCAGTCCTGCAGGGTGAGGACCTTCATGCCAGACTGACCAAGCCCAGAGGTTTGATGATCGAGTCCAGCACTCTGCTGCAGAAGAACAAACTGGAGGAGGAAGTCAAACAGCTTCAACTGAAAATAACCAGGCTGGAAAGGTGAGATTGATCAGTTTGAGTGTGGACGGTTCATGTTGTGATTCATTGCATCTGTTAGTCCTCCTAACAGATATTTTTCCACCTGTCACGTCAGCTTGCTGTCCAGTCAGCAGGCAGAGATCACCAAGTGGAAGAGCAGAGCCTACAAGCTGAAGGTGAAGAGCATGTCCGAGGCGGAGAAGCCTTCATCGCCCTGCACTCCCACCAAGAGGGGTCATTCATTGACCTCAGACGCCTCCAACTTCTTCAGTTCACCCAAGAAGTTTATGGTTAATCCCAGGAAGGTCCTGGACCCTATCCAGGACTCTCCCAGGAAGGTCCTGGACTCACCAAAGGTCTCTACGCTCGACTCGCCCAAAAGCAGATTCTTTGATGTGGAAGGAAGCTCCGAGCTGCTGTCCAGAACCTGTCCCAGGCAGTTCTTTGATAACTCCAGCCTCGGTACCGTTCCAGGTAAGCTCCACCTAAACTTCACCATCCTGTGCTCTTGTTTGTCGAGCAGTCTTAACACCCTAACTGTTTGTTTTGCCAGAGGTTTTCCACGTACCTGATATACCAGACGCATTGACGGGTAACTGCTGTAATATCAATCACTGAGGGTTTTGAGGTGTTGGGACTTGACCAGGTTTACACTGAGCTTTAAAACCTGAGGACTGATGCATGCACTCCTTCCCAAGCGGATGATTTCATTCTTTTTTTTTCTAATTAACCTGAGCAACATTCAGCTGTAGTTGAGTAGTCCCTTCAATGAGCAGGACCAGGCATTATATTTTAAACAACAAAACTAGCAATGTGGAAGCTCATTTACCACACGGTTATTTAGAGTATGGACTGATCAAAAAACATACACAGGATAGGATTTTGTCTTTCAGTCAAAACGTTAAAATACCAGGTCATAATTACAGGATAATTAAATCCAGAATATTCAGTTATTGAATATATACTGTACAGGCTTAATAAATTCAAATTGGGGAGGCTGGAACTTAGTTAAAGGCCTGTAAAAAAAACATTGTATAGTATCTAAAAAAAAATCATAATGTGGTATGTCGAAGAAAAAGTTATAATATAGTATGTTGAAAAAAGTCATAGTATAGTGTGTCGAAAAAAAATATATTATAGTATGTAAAAAAAAAAAAGAAGTCAAAGTATACTATGTAAAAAAAGTCATAGTATAGTATGTCGAAAAAAGTTGTAAAAATGTCATAGTATAGTATTTTGGAAAAGTCATGGTATAGTATGTCGAAAAGACGTTATAGCAGCCTATAGTATTTTGGAAAAAAGTCATAGTATGGTATGTGAAATTTTTTTTTATAGAATAGCATGTCGAAAAAAGTCATAGTATAATATGTAAAAAAAAAAAGTCATACTATACTATGTAAAAAAAAAAAAAAAAAAGAACTCATAGTATACTATGTAAAAAAACGTCAAAGTGTAGTATGTCGAAAAAAGCTGTAAAAAATTCATAGTATAGTATTTCGGAAAAGTCGTGAAAAAAGTCATAGTATAGTATGTTGAAAAATACTTCTTTGTTTAGCTGAGCCTCAGAGGATTTATGTTCATTTTTTTCATTTGTAACAATTTGTCTATATTTTTATTTTCCTGGTGAAAATGAGCTTCCATATTACAATAACTACTGTACCTAGTTTTAAATTCAAATGTTGACCGTACATACAAACGCAGGCTTCAGTGAGAGAGAGAGAGAGAGCAACAATAATAGCACAACAGATATAATAGTAATACAAATAGGACAAATAATAATAATCAATAGCGGTGGGTATAATCGAGTAATATCTGTACTAATAGCATTATTTATTGATTATTCAGTCCTGTATGCACACTCTCTACTGGCCTGTAATCCTGCACTCCTTTCTGGAGTGCAGGATTAATTCATAGTTGTCATGTTTAAAAAGTGAGAACGGTTAGGAGGAGTATGTTCAGGAAGTCTAGTACTTTATCCTGTGATGGCACAATACTGTACATTTAATGAACTGAGCTGATATCAACACTGTTTGTCTTATTTAGTGGAAGTAAATCAGATAAAAGACACACTGATGGGTGACTGACACACTGTTTGTTATTGGCATATTAATACAAAAACTAATCAGACTCACATGTGGAAAGCACTGAGAACGGTAAGATGGATTTGATGATGTTACCCGAGTACCGTTTTGTCTTATAGAAGTCTTGTGTGTTGCAGATGCAGCTGCAGCTGCAGCTGCAGGTGCAGACAGAAAGGAGGACTGGTGGCCTCGGTCTCCAAATCAAGAGGAAATGTGTAAAACACAGTAAAACGTTCCATGTCCAATCTTTTTTTAAATAGTTTCTGTTTTATACTGTTGTCATGTCTTTTATTCTATAATTCTTTCTGTCCTTAATAAAGTTCATAAAGTTATTAACTCTGTTGTCTCATTCACACTCGGTCCAGTTTCTTAAGTTTCCGTGAGCTAATCAGAAACTATAAATTGAAATGTTATGAAGGACTTGCTGTATCTTGGCATGCATGTCATGACCGTGTAATATTTTAGACGTATTTTACATTGTTCATATGCTGATGTGAGTCTTGATTCTGTGGTGGAAAAAAAATGTGTGCAAATGATTCAACTGCAGAATATCATGTTGATTTGTGGGACATATTCAGGACAGTCCAGAATATTCAGTCATTGAATATATATACTGCACATGGGGAGGCTGGATCTGAGCCAGTGGTCTGTTCTAAAAAGGTGTCTCAGGTAACAAGTTGTTAATACCTCCAAAAGTGAGTAGAGACCATTTTCTTTCTTCTTTTGTCCCCCAGCACTAAAACTCCCCTTTCATACTGGCTTTCCTCCCACCTGTGGTGTACAGTTCAGCCTTAAAGGTCCCATATTGTGCTCATTTTCAGGTTCATACTTGTATTTTGTGTTTCCATTAGAACATGTTTACATGCTGTAATGTTAAAAAAAAACATTATTTTCCTCGTACTGTCAGCCTGAATATGCCTGTATTCACCCTCTGTCTGAAACGCTCCGTTTTAGCGCATTTTGACGGAATTGCAACAGCATTGCGTTGCTTGGGTCCATGTGTACTTCCTGTCAGCTGATGACATTCACATACACTGCAACCAGGAAATAAACTGGGACACATTTAGAATGTTTACGTTTAAAATTGTCTAAAGGGTCTAAATATTGTATACTTGTGACATCACAAATGGGCAGAAATCCTGACGGCTTGTTTCAAATGCAGAGTTTCTGAATACGGGCTGTGTGTACTTCCCTGTGGATTGAGTGTTTCGACACTTTCACAGTATTCATATAGGACTTAAGCCTGCTTTATAATAAAGAAAACATGAAAATCTCACTTTTTTTATAATATGGGACCTTTAAGAGCCCTTACATTATTACATGTAATACAGGAGGGACTTATGATGGTGTTAATATCCCAGAATACCTCACTTTACCCCGATGTAGGGTTTAGATGGGAGCAGCGACTCTCTGTGGTTGGTTATATTATATAGGCTTTGGGACTTTTAAGAGTTTAGGCAACCAGACACATAAGAGACACAGACCTGAGGTTCCATGTAATATTCATCAGCAGTGTAATACTATCCGACTCTACGTCAGTCCATGTGTCTCCTCCTCCTCCTCCCCCACACTGAGCCTGAACAGGACAGACCTATTTGCATTAGACAGCTCCATGGTGATGTTATTGTCTCTGTGTACACACTCATTCACACACACTTTTCACCTGCTGGGATGTTACACAGGTGATCTGGAGGAGGGGAGGCCTCCTGGTTTTATTCTGGTGAAAAGCAGACAGGCTGTATCACACACACTTTCTGAGTGTGGTTGGATCAGGTTAGATCAGGTGTGGTTGAATAAAGTGTGGCACACAGAGAGCTGTCCCTGCAGGTGAGGCAGCGGAGGACACACAGCTCAGCCCCGAAACACCACCTGCTGTCTGCCGTTATCCACCGACCACCGGGCACCGCCGGTAAGTTCTCTACTCTCACTTCTCTTTGACCAAAGTCTTCTCAGCGTTTTTGGAATTATTTAACCTTTTAAGTAAGATGAGATATGAGCATTATATAAAAAGCATTTTTTATTATAATAAATAACGCTGGGCATATAGCTCACTGCAACAGTAAACATACAGTGAACAACATAATATCTATTAGATTAATATCTATATTGTTAGACGGTGTTAAATGTTTCAAAGTCATTGTTAATTATATGGCTATATGTATATAGCCTATTGTACAAATTTGATTTGGTATTCTATGTTAATGTAGCTACAGATGTAACAATACATCAATATCATATAATAAATGTCTGTGTTACTATAGTATTCCTACGATTATATTCAGAAGATGAAGAATATATATAGGCCTAATTATCTAACAGTAATAGGCTACTGTTACTTTAGTACCACTCACCCTGAAAAGCTTTCTATCGACCACAGAGGAGCATTTTATTTTTCATTTGGTATAATATAATATATTATATACAGGAATAAATGATACACGGGAACTTTACACTATGAAATTAGACCATGCCAACATTTCAGATCACTAAATTACTAACCATATTACCAACCTACAAACCATGGCTGGTGGTGTTGCACTAGATGTTGAGACCCAGACGATTCTGTGACCTTATCACCGCTGGAAACATTTCTATTAAATGTTAACAGCTATCAGAATAAAAAAAAAGATGTCCTGTGAAAATCCTAGTCATGAATCTAATTGTCACAGAATTTAATGGGTCATAGAACTTGGTGTAACAGACTTTACAATCTGTAACCCCCTAAATGTGTGTGTGTGAATGCAGGACAACAATCAACCAGTCATCATGAAGGTTGGATAACCCACTGCCCCCCTCTGTTTGTGCTTATTTGAATATTTGCAAATTAGTTTGCTCAACTGAGGCACAGTATATATCTACCCATATCTACCCATTACACACACACACTCCTGTGTGTGTATATATATATATATATATATATATGAACAAAAAACAAATAAATAACAAAAGCAACTACTAATTGTATCCAACCTTAAAGCTGGGGTTGGTAATGTTAAGAAACCACAGGTCTGTTTCTGAAAGTGGGATTAGTGAAAACTCTGAGTTAGTTCAGCCTGAGATGAGGTAAACTCTGGGTTATCAGTTCCAGGAATAGAGGAGGCTTAGGGCGTTTTCACATTAGGTATGATTGCCCCCCCCCTCGTCGCTCAGCTTCCACATTAGTAAAGTTGTTCCGTACAAATATCGCCCAACCCCATCTACCTACTAATGTTTCTATTTTAAGGAACCTCTGGCCTGCCTTCCTGCTTTATCACCCACGGCCGTGTAGTTCAGAGGATGAGATCGCCGCATGCTGCGAGCATATACAGATTTCGGAGACCGGCGGCGTTGAAAAAAATCCTAAAACTACTCGCTGACCGCTAACGTTACTCGTGTCAAATAGCGGTCCACTCACGTGTTTTAGTACGGTTGGCTTTCACACCTGATGCGAACCGTATCCGAGTACACATGATCTGTACTCCAGACCACCTTTTCAAGTGGACTCGGGCACGGATCGACGAAGCGTGCCCGAGTACGGTACGGAGCGCTCACACTAATCAATCGAACTCAGCAACAGAGGCTTCGTTTAGTGGCATTTATTACAAATTGTGCACGCTACATTACAAAATGATGTTATTATTGATGTTATCATTGTGTGGTAATACAGTGCAGGCCTTTTCTATCAATCTACATTATCAGAGAGTGATGGATTAGTAGGCTACCTATGTCAAAGATGTTAAATTATTTTCATAATGTAGTGCAATGAATGGAAATCAATAGTGAAAGTTAGTAATTTCTGGTAGATTTGTAAAAAAAATAAATTCAAAAACACTGGTACAGTATATTTCTGTAAACAATAGTTATTCCTGCTGTGTTACATTCAATTCCAACTCTAACAGTTGTTTTATTTCCTCGACAGGAGACTCGGAGGAAGATGAACTGGGGCTTTCTGGAGAACGTCCTCAGCGGGGTGAACAAGTACTCGACCGTTATCGGGCGCATCTGGCTCTCCGTGGTCTTCCTCTTCAGAATCTTGGTGTACGTGGCGGCGGCTGAGCAGGTGTGGAAGGATGAACAGAAGGATTTCGTGTGCAACATCCAGCAGCCCGGCTGCGAGAACGCTTGCTTCGACCACTTCTTCCCCATCTCGCAGGTGCGCCTCTGGGCTCTGCAGCTCATCATGGTGTCCACGCCGTCCCTGCTGGTGGCCCTGCACGTGGCCTACAGGGAGCACCGGGAGGCCAAACACAAGCGGAAACTTTACAAGGACAAAGGGAGCATCGACGGAGGTCTGTTCTGCACCTACGTCATCAGCCTGGTCTTCAAGATAACCTTCGAGACGGGCTTCCTGCTCGCGTTCTACTTTCTGTACAACGGCTTCGAGGTGCCCATGCTGCTCCGCTGCGACCAGAGTCCCTGTCCCAACACGGTGGACTGTTACATCGGCAAAGCCACGGAGAAGAAGATCTTCCTCTACATCATGGGCTGCACGTCCATACTGTGCGTCGCTCTGAACTTTGTGGAGCTCATGTACATTGTGTGGAAGCAGCTGTGGAAATGTTTCACCAAGCGGTACATCCCCGTGGAGGGGAAGGCTGTCGGCCACTCTCGGCAGTCTGTTTCCATTGTCAACAAGTTTGCCTTCGCTGAGCCCACAGTAAACACAGAGGACAGACCCACACGGCCCGCATCCAACGCTGAGAACCAGCCTGTCTAGTAGAGTGGGCTGGCACTGACGGAGAGCTCAAAGTGAAACCAACATGGACACAGTTACCAAAAGGTTTCTGTCAGTTGAGAAAAACAGGCCAAGTGATTATCAATAAAAAGATAGAGATAAAGAATATTTAATTTATATGAGAATAGAGATTAGTTATAGCCTATTAGGTAATCTATCTTTGTAAAGGTGACTGTTACATTTTAGATCATACTATTCAAATGCTACAATTGTATTGCTTGTGAACATGTTAAGTGTAATAATAAATTAATATATTCACATTCAACTAAATATGCTCATCTTTCAGTGAACTAGGGATGCACCCATCCAACTTTTTCAGTCCTAACACTGATACCTGGGCTTTGAGTATCGGCCAAAACCGAATACCGATCAAATACCAGTGTTTAGGATAGGACAGGATGAACCGTATTAATCCCCAAATAAAAGGGAAACTGGTTTACCACCATGCACAAAAAACACAACACAATACGTCAACTACACAATAGTTAACACCACACAGTTCATTGAAGGGAAGTACATAGTTAGATCAACGATAAGGGGTCATAAAAGCTTAAAAGTCTACAGCCATTAAAAGCAGAAAGTGCATAGTGCGTTCAGTGAATGAATAAATAGTGAAAGGACACAGTGTCAACAATGTTCATTAAAAAGCCTGATCGTCCTGGACGTCTCAGTGGAGCCGGTTGCTCATGCAGCTCTTAATGAAGCAGCTGTTCAGCTCATCCTGTGACAGAACACCTGAAGCTACCTCCTGGTTCCTTTGCTATGTGATGGTCTCCAGAGAATCTGGAAACAGGCCAATAATAGATCCGGCCTTCTTGATCAACTTATTGATCCTGTTCAATATCTACAGCTGTCATGCTGCCACCCCAACAGACAACAGCATAGAAAAGAACTCTTGTTAAACAAATATGTAAAAGAGGCCTCATCACTTCAAATGACCTGAGCTTCCTGAGGAAAAACTGTCTAGACTAGGCCCTCTTTAATATGACATTAGTGTCTTCCTTCCAGTCCGGCTTGTAGTCCACATGTAGTCCGCCACTTGTCCTTTAATCAGGACAACCTCTGATTTTTTTCCATTTAAAATCCACAATAAGCTCCTTCGACATTAAGAATGAGGTGGGCTTCCTCACACTGTCTGACAGATCAGTCCACTTCCTCCTGGTAAGCTGAGCTGCCAATCAGGGATGCAAACATGTATGTTGAACAAAGGAGCGGCCCGAAGTCTGTGAAAGGGTAATATCATACAACCATGTGATGACGGCCTGGACTATATGCTTTAATAAATAGGAAAAAGCCTAAATTTGGTTCCTCTGGCACATTCTTCTAATGCCACTATTCCATCATACATTATGTATACAGTGTATCATTTTAATAAAATAACAATGTTAGATTTTTTTTTTTTTTTCTCGACATGCTATACTATGACTTTTAAAAAAAATGTCAACATGCTATACTATAACTTTAATTGTTTTTTGACATGCTATATGACTTTTTTCAACATAGTATACTATGACTTTTAAATTTTTTCAACATACTATACTATGACTGTTTTAAATTTTTTCGACATACTATAGTAAACAATAAAAAACGGTCAGAGTAGTATGTCAAGAAAAAGTCATAGTATAGTATGTCGAAAAAATTAAAAGTCATAGTATAGTATGTCGAAAAAAGGTCATAGCATGAAGATACTATACTATTACTGTTTTTAATTTTTTCGACATGCTATAGTATGACTTATTTAATTTTTTCGACATACTATACTTGACTTTTTTTCGACATATTATACTATGACTTTTTTATATTTTCGACATACTATACCTTGACTTTTATTTTTTTCGACATGCTATTCTATGACTTTTTTTCGACATGCTTTACTATGACTTTTTTTTTTTTTCCGACATACTGTACTGACCTTTTTTATTTTTTCGACATGCTATACTGACTTTTTTAATTTTTTCGACATACTATAGTATGACTTATTTAATTTTTTCGATATACTATACTTGACTTTTTTTCGACATATTATACTATGACTTTTTTATATTTTCGACATACTATACCTTGACTTTTATTTTTTTCGACATGCTATTCTATGACTTTTTTTCGACATGCTTTACTATGACTTTTTTTTTTTTTCCGACATACTGTACTGACCTTTTTTATTTTTTCGACATGCTATACTGACTTTTTTAATTTTTTCGACATACTATAGTATGACTTATTTAATTTTTTCGATATACTATACTTGACTTTTTTTCGACATATTATACTATGACTTTTTTATATTTTCGACATACTATACCTTGACTTTTATTTTTTTCGACATGCTATTCTATGACTTTTTTTCGACATGCTTTACTATGACTTTTTTTTTTTTTCCGACATACTGTACTGACCTTTTTTATTTTTTCGACATGCTATACTGACTTTTTTAATTTTTTCGACATACTATAGTATGACTTATTTAATTTTTTCGATATACTATACTTGACTTTTTTTCGACATATTATACTATGACTTTTTTATATTTTCGACATACTATACCTTGACTTTTATTTTTTTCGACATGCTATTCTATGACTTTTTTTCGACATGCTTTACTATGACTTTTTTTTTTTTTCCGACATACTGTACTGACCTTTTTTATTTTTTCGACATGCTATACTGACTTTTTTAATTTTTTCGACATACTATAGTATGACTTATTTAATTTTTTCGATATACTATACTTGACTTTTTTTCGACATATTATACTATGACTTTTTTATATTTTCGACATACTATACCTTGACTTTTATTTTTTTCGACATGCTATTCTATGACTTTTTTTCGACATGCTTTACTATGACTTTTTTTTTTTTTCCGACATACTGTACTGACCTTTTTTATTTTTTCGACATGCTATACTGACTTTTTTAATTTTTTCGACATACTATAGTATGACTTATTTAATTTTTTCGATATACTATACTTGACTTTTTTTCGACATATTATACTATGACTTTTTTATATTTTCGACATACTATACCTTGACTTTTATTTTTTTCGACATGCTATTCTATGACTTTTTTTCGACATACTATACTATGACTTTCTTTCTCATTCTCAGTCAACTCAACTTCTATAAGCACAATATAAATAAATATAATTCAATTATTTGTTCATTCATTATCATTGGCAAGTATGGAAAATGAAATGTTATTAGCCAACTTACAGAAACATTGCGTTGTCCACCTTCTTTCTCTCTCAAACTCAAACACGTGCGCCACATTGGCGGTACGTAATTTTAATACCCTCCATGCCACCAACCATGCACCATATCAAGAGGTCGTGGTCATTTCACGTATTTCTGCACACACACCGCAAGCTGTGGCGCTTGAGCTGTACGCCTCACTGTGTAGAAGTGACTGGGATCATTCTTTTATGTGTCAGACAACATGAGGCACGACTTAAAACACTGCTTTACTAACTTTGTAAAATAAAATGAAATAAATACATAGATATAAATTTACTTAATTGTTATTTATTATACAATTATCGTACACCAGCAACTTGGTAAAAAATCTTCAAAACTAACAGGAATTACAATTCAAGTTTAAACGTTTTTAATGCAGCAACAAATTGGTCAAAACTTAAACAGGAATTAAAATTCCACTAGATATAAATGTATGTAGTTATTAAAAGAATCGATCGGCCTTATTGTCACCGATACCGATCCAGCGATTTGAGTCAGTTATCAGCTGGATATCGGTGCATCCCACAGTGATCACACAGTTCATCAGCTTCTCTGCTATGAGCTGCAGTTTTCATTGTCTGTTCACCCAAGACGAGAGAACTGACAACCACAACATCAATTGACCCCTTCAAAGAATTTGCTCCTCCGTCATCACACTATTATTAACTTGTTCTGAAATGTATTTCACTCAAGTTAACAAGTACTACATGGTAGGCCTTTGTTTAAAGGCATAGTTCAACATTTTGGGAAATACAGTACGTCTGACTTGAGCACAAAAAAGCAAATATGCAAATAACTGATATACAAATTAAGAAACATTAAAAAAAATACTGATTTCTGAGTATTTAAAAACAAAGAATCCCATTTTTCTAGTTCAGAAATCATAACTACAGCATAGAGCCCATTTGTTTTTAATAATTCAAGAACTTCCACAATCATTTTCTATTCAGTGTGCATGCAGCAGCTCCAACCTTCAAACCATAAACTCCTGAACTGCAGTTTATCTAACCAAATGACAAAATGATGAAAAACAAGTCAAACTGGTTGTAAAAAACTGTTCATTTAATAGTAAGACTGCTGGTGGCAGTAGGTGATTTCAGACTATATAACCTACACACAATAATCAACATTTTCAAATCACAAACTACACACAACAATACAATCCATTTCAAAGTCCATTTGTCTCAAAGCCCCATGGGGATTATTAAGACATCAAAAAGGTGATGTCATATTTCAATGTTCAGGGAACTTGTTGACAGTCCATAAATAAAAACATGCTATATACTTTTCCATAAAAAAGACAAAAGTTGTACAGATAAGTACAGTATAATTAAAAAAAACGTGTTTTTTATAATAACTGGATGTGTAAAAAATATTTCACATGTAGGGCACCAGTACGCAGCAGATTTTACTCATTCTTGTCCTGAGATTCTGCTTTACAAAAACAACAAAAAAACAAGTTAGTCACTTTTTTTTTTTTTTTTACAATACCACTGTGGGCTCCATCTCCTGCAGCTGTTTCAACATAAGGTCAGTGGAACCTGAAAAGGCCCCGTCTATAAATATTTTGACCTTACTAAGTGATTTCAAATTCTGACGGTTGCTGAACCTGACATAGGTGTCTTTGCTGTTCAGACTGGATGTCTTTCTCGATGTCTCTGGTACATCAGCCTTCCTCGCCAAGGGATGTTCACATTTATTCGACTGTTCCAGGAATTTTAAGAAAGACATTTCAAATCCCATCGGTTTAAAAGAGGCCAGCGGAACGTTCTCCTCCGGCATTACCGCAGGGCAAGAGGAGTCGGATTCGTCGTCCCTGCTGTAAACTACGTCGACCTTGGTCGTACGTGGAATTTTCTTGCGTTTCGCCGCTTTTCCGATCAGTTTTCGTGGACGTCCTCGTTTGCGTTTGAGCACCACAGAGCCATCGGAACTTTCATCGTTTGATAATTTGCTGTCAAACAATGTAGCAGGGGACCCTGCTGAGGCCCTTTTGCGTAGGACAGGCTTTGAGTATCCGTATTCCCCTGCTTCCAGGCCAGTGTCTGCTGTCAGTTCGTTGTCCGACAGGTCAGAGGTGTTGTCCGATTTGGAATCATCACTCCTGATGGAGCGGCACTTCTGCCTAGGAAACTTTTTGCAGAATATGAAGTGACTCCTTTGCTGTTCCAGGTACTTTTCTGACAGTCCGTGTCCCACATAATGTTTTAATATGCTCCGCTCTGATTTCATGACTGAATCGCAACCTTTTATCATACAGGGGTATTGTAGAGGAAATGTATTAGTGCACATTGAAGATGCCTCCACTTTAGATTTCAAGGAGGGTTTTCCATATTTAGTCCAGTGGTTGCTTTTTGCCTTGCTAACTCTCTTTGTGTCACTTCCCCTCTGTAGGATCTTTTTATTGCTCTCGATGTTTTCCTTCCCATTACTTGTCTTGGTAATTTGGTAATGTAAAGGCTTTGAGTTTTGTTTCATCATTGGTTCTTCTTTTATCTGTTGATTCTTTAGTTTAGGCTGGTACAGGTCCTGATGCTTTTTCATGACATGTCTGAGCAGGTTTGACTTTGTGGCATACGAAAGGTCACAGCCTTCAATTTCACACTTGAACGTGCCGTTTAATTGTTCATGTTTCGCCAACTTCATGTCTTTATGCTGTTCTTTGACGTGCCCTATATACTTCCAGAAAGCCGTGAAGGTTGCTGTGCATCCTTGGTGGCTACAAGCGAACTTGCCGAGCTTGATGCTGGACAAGATATTGCCAACTTTGTCAAGACTGAATTCATGCAGCTGAAGATAATGCTGCAAAAGGTTGGGAACTTCTACGAAAACTCGGGAGCAGTCTTTGACTTGGCATCTGAATTCCGAAATTTGGGGGATCTCTGCCTCTGGCTCCTCCTCATCGTGGTCCATTATTTCATCCGGTCCATCACTCTGGTCCTGCTCTTTGTTCACCTCCAATGCTGACAAAGCAGACTGGTGAACAGCCCTGTAGTGGAGGATCAGATTGTGCTGGATGGTGAAGGCTGCCACACAATCTTGATGAACGCAACGATATGGTCTGTACTTACTCATGGCATCACCTGAGATGGGCTTCTTCTCTTTTGTCTTCTTGGTTATGTCTATGCTTGACTTAACTATTGCCTGCCTGTTGATAGCAGATTGTTTGTCGAGAGATGGAGGCGCATTAGCTCGAGGTGCGGCAGACAGAGCCTGGGTGAGAGGAGCCGACACTTTGGGCAAATGGACTTGAACTTGTTTACCACTCACGCGTTGAGTGCGCACCTTGGGCAAGGTTCTTTGCGGTCCATGTGACCAGTGGTGTGCTGCCATCCCTGCTTGTACTGACTGAAAGGTTGATGTGGAGGTATGGGCCTGCACTGGTGGAGTCATTGCTTGGTTGTGCATGGGAGCTGTTTGCAAGGGGTGAATGACTGTGGAGCGACTGTCATCCTGACATTTCTGATTAGTCATGTCAATGTTTGTGAGCGATACAAATGCCTGTAATGGGTATTCACGTTTTACTGCATCTTGGAGTGAACTGGCCATTGTGGTTTGAGCTTCTGTAGAAAGAGAGTTTTGAAGAGCAGCAAATGCAGCGGCTTTGGCCTCTCTGCGCTTCAAATCTAGATCTGCAATTTCTTTAGCTGCCAATTTGTGAACTGAATGGTAGTGAGCGCGAAGGTTCGAGTTACGAGTGAATCTTTTACTACATTTTTGACACTTGAAAGGAGCATATTGGCCGTACCTTTTTTTAACCACATTCACCATCTCAATTGTGTAGTTGTGAGTTTTGGAGAGGTGTTTCCAAAGTGCTTCACTTGACATGGAACTAAATGTGCAGTACTCATTTTCACAAGCAAACGGCTTGACGATGTTCTTTGCAGGACTTGTATGGATTTTCGGAGTACTACTGCTACTTTGTGTCACGGGAGCTGGCTGTTGAACGATCTGTTCAGATATTTCTCTGACCAAGTCAAGCCTTTCAAATGCACTTTGAATTTCTGTCATCCACTGTTGCTGGCTGGCAGATAACTGAGTGGGCTCAAGATCTGCATCATTTGCCAGAACGCCTGTGGAGCTCAGTACCTCTGGCTGCGGGGTGGTCGTCTCTCTGAAACAAGTAAAGCTCTGTGTGTTTAGTAGTCGTTCGACTTCGTCATCGTCTCCTGGGATGATTGTAGAGTTTTCTTGAATGATTTGTCCTTGACTAGCTGAGTCACTCTTTGCATCACAAGACATTTGATGAAGTCCATAATTATCAGAAGGACTGCACATTGGGTCAAAAGACATGGGACTCTTTGAATTGGCATTAGGGTCAGTGTTGCTTGAATGGCATAAGCTGTTTCTACGTTGAAAGTCGCCAGCCAAAATCTGCTCCCGCAGTCTCTTTTTAATATCTTGCTCAGTTGTCATCCTTTGCATCTCAGCCTGCTTGCCACTTGTTGTTGCACTAAGCTGACTATCAGGTAACAGTGTTTGCATCGCCTGGTTAGAATGTGGTGTCTGAATGGTTGTCTCAGAGTTATACCCTTCACTGTGGTTTGTGGGAACACTTCCAGGAACAGCAGTGGAAGGGTTTTCTGTGAGAATCTGAGAAAGAAGTGGGTCAGGCTGAGGATAACGGGCTGTACTATACGAGTTGTCCTCTCGCTTCAGCTGGACATTTTCTGTATGCTGTATGACTGAGCTCCCTGGCAAGCGTTCACCCGCTAAATAGGGAACACAAGGGTTTTGGAACAATGACTGGCCAGCTGGTGTGTTCACAAAAAGCTCGGACAAGTTGGATTCAGCCATGATTTGTTTAAGAATGTCATCACTTGACTCACCCTCCCCATATTCTGGCAAATTATCTTGTGAATAGTTAGGGGTGGGATAGTCTTTTACAGCTGTTGAACCATTTGTTACTGACTGATGAGGCTTCTCCTGATAAACAGCAGAAGGATTATAAGACAACTGTGGCTGAGCAGTGCTAACGGTTTGCTCTGAATTGAGAAGGTCAAGAAACGATGCTGGCAGGTCTGTGTTCAATTCTGAGTCTTCATATGGTTTGCAGCTTGCACGCTTGGACAAATGGCCTCCAAGGGATTTGGGACTATTAAATTGTCTGTAACACCTGCAACAAACAAATTTGCCATCCCTAAGAATAGCTGGCCATTTGGTTCTTTTGTTTTTTCTGGCTGGCTTTTGATTTTCAGGATTGTTTTCAGAGACGCCATCTTGAGGTTGGTTGTTAATGTGTTTTTGGCTTGCTGTGTCTGGAGAGGAAAAATTAGACTGCACATGACTTTGCATTGATTTTGTTTTTTCTCCTGCCCTGGAACCGCTTTGCATCTGTGATGTATATGGTGTAATAGGGTCTTCAGCTTGTTGGGACACATCCTTAGCACCATCGATGTACGAGGGCAAAACACGCTGGGATCCATTTGCCATAAGTGGTGACTGCAAGGACTCTGCTGGTCTGTTCATTGTTGAGCCAATCATAGAGCAAGACGGGACACTAAGTGGCAGAGCAGCACTTGTAGAGTCGACTTGTGGCATCACTTGCATGTTAGATGGATAGACTTGGGAAGAGCCACAGTTTTGAATTTGTTCACTTCCAGGGGCCGAGAGCCAATTTTGACTACCTGAAACGTGGGACTGTGTCGTGATTGGATTCGAATCCCTGCCTAGCTGAGAGAGAACAATGGGATTTAAAACATTTTCCATTAGGAGTGAAGCATTCTGGTTGCGGGCAGATGAGGAATGGGAATGTAGAGAACTACAGTTTGCCCTTTTACCCATATTAATATAAGGAGTTGATTGGATAACGTTCTTCCTCTGAACTTCACAAACTGGTACTCTGTTGCCCAGCTGGTTCTGAACTGAGGCGACTGAACTGGGACGTCCAACAGATGACGTGCTTGGTGCTGGAGCGTAGGTTATCTTGATTTTAGTTCGGGCAACTTTCCATTGCTCATAGAAATCTGGGTGAACTGTTTTCATGTGCTTGGCAGCACTTCTGTAGGAACTGTAGTGCCTTGTACATGTTTCAAATGCACAGTGAAATCGCTCTCTGTGTCCCGGAGGGGGACCTGTGCTAGTTGAGGTTGTCAGAGAGTGCTCTGATCTGTTCCCAGTTAGTGGCTGAGGGGTTACTGTTGGAGGAAGTGGTTGTGACATTGCTGGCTCTATGGAGTTCTGGGGCGGTGTTAATGTTGACATGGCGCTACTACACATTGGCCCTTGCAATGGTAAGTTGCAGTCAGAGTTGTAACTCGTTGATCCAGTATTTACATTACTGGGGAACATTTGTGGCTGGCCTCGCAAGACATCTGTATTACAGCTATGTGGCACGTTACCTAAATGAGCTTCAAATGGAGGTACTGGTTGTGTCTGTTGAGGTGGTCTCATATTATCAAAAGAATGACCACCTGAACCATGTCTGTGTGGATTAGGATCAGACAAATGGGAATTTGCAGGCTGAATCACAGAATTATTTAAACTCTGTGTCTGACTGGTGGTTGAACAAGGCAAATCTTGTGATTCCTGTTTGACTCTGTGTTGTCCAAAGGTTTCCACAGGTGCTTGTGAAGATTTCAGCAAACTCTCAATGGACACGGGCAGCCTTCCATTGTTTGAATTAACAGCACTCTCAGAGTTCCAGTTTTCTTGGGAATTCTCTTGTTTAAGAGGAGAGTGACTGGAGAGCATTTGTTCAATGAGTGAAGGGCCAGGCTGCATATTTTGTGAGATCTGTTCACAGGATGGGCTTTCCTCTTGAGCGGCATGCCCCCCCTTGTGCAAATCCAGCTGGAGTTGTGAATGGAATACCTTTCCACAATCCACAACTTTACAAGTGAATGTTTTATAATGCTGTGCCTCGTGGTCATAGAGTTTGAAGGCCTCATTGAAAATCTTTCCACAATTTGAAAACATGCATTTAGCCTTAAAAACAGAATGTGTTTTCCTGTGTACAAGGAGTTCAGTATTGGACAGAAAACTTGCCTTGCAGTTCAACTGTATACAGATGTAAGGCCTCACACCACAGTGGACCTGTAAGTGATCATTAAGATGGGTGACATTAATAAAGTGGCGGCGGCAGTACTGGCAAACAACCTTTTTGCTCTGCATTTCGAGGAAAGTCTTAGCTTCCTCGTTCTCCCCGTGAGCTTTAACGTGCGCAACAAGATTTCTGAAAAACTTGAAGCTCCTTCTGCATTTTCCAACAGGGCACACGTTGGTGTCATCACTACTCACTGTGCTACACCTAGCCAATCTGGCCTCAACATTCTGACTCAACCCCCCACTTTGCCCTAAGGAATCACCATTTTCATGAAGTTTGTTTTCTGTCTTGGCCTTTAATGCTGCAATAACAGGTGCAGCTGTTTTGGGATTAGCCAATTTCTGGTTTGTTTTCAGGGCAGTCATCCTTTCCTTGCATGACTGTTTAACATGTGATGTTACATGGGGAAGCAATGTGTCTTTTGAGGTAAAGGTTTGAGTACATATTGGGCAGCTGTATTCTCCACCGCTCAGATGAGTCTGTGCATGGCGTACAATTCTGTGACCGAGAAACTCTTTGTCACAGAGCACACAGTACTGCATATACACCTGCCAGTTTCTGAACCTGGCAGATATGAAACCTTTTTCTCTCAGTTTCTTCATTTCTCTGTTTTTTTGTCTCTTGTCTGTTATATCGCTTAGTTCATAAGTGCCGCTGACATTGTGATCTGGGATATTCCTATACCCCCCCTGACTGAAGAAGTCTTCCTCTTCTTCGGGGTCCTCAGTATCATTCAGCAAGTCAATGGATGACACTATTGAAGCTTCTTCACCCATTAGTGCTAGACAATGACGCTTAAGTGTTTTCCAGTCCCAGAACTCCGGGTCGAAAGGCCACTGGGTTTTGAAAACCAGCAGGAGCTCGCAGCGTAGAGAGTTGGGAACAGGCATATTCTCCTCCTCTAGTTTCTGATCTGGTTCATTGTAAAGAGTCTCCACAGCATAGTATGAATCCACTGTGGGCTCCAAAAGGAACTCTGTCAGTTGGCAGGCTCGCTTGACCTCCAGGTCAGTGGGAAGCAAGCAGGAAATAGTTTTACACACAGTGGCCTTGGTGTTTCCATCATTTGAGTCCATTCGCAGAGCCCTTATGCACATTTCAATGCACACTGGCAGTCCAGCGGTGTCAATCTATGAAAAAGAGGAATCCGAGTAATTTAAAGCTGCCAAACACATGGAGCATCTGGGACCACAATTGATAAAGCAAATTCAAAGAAACACTTCCAATAATCCAGGGTTAATTCTGTTTGGCAAAGCAAAGTTACCAGCAACAATGCAAAATTAAAAGCTACAAGCAGCGATGAACAGGCCCACGCACCTTCCCGCGTGTCGGGGGTACTGGCCCACACTTTGATAATACCACAACAGCTGACTGTTTACTGACCTCTGATTGGATGACCTTGATGAGGAACAGGATGTGGTACACAGTTTTGGAAAGTAAGGACATCTGGCGGCATTTGTCGAGGAAGGCCTGCTCTGATGGCTCCAATCGCTTCAACAGCTTGCTCCAAAACAGAGTGAGCTCCCTGGTTTGAAGAAATGGAATTCATTGCCCATTTATTATCTGTGATGTCCTAATATCTATTGATTCATCTATTCAGGCTCACACTGACCAGTCAGCCTCTCAATACTACCCCATTTATCAATGACACAAACACGTAATAGAAGAGCTTCATCAGCCAAGGACAGAGTATGGATTAACAACACTACATACTGATTAAGTGATTCAATATGTGGACTGAAGACAAATTCTGCATTAAACTTGAACATAATCTTTTTTTCAGTATGATATTTCTTCACACCAGCTACATATGAAATTTGACATGCAAAGCTGATTAGTTTAGTTAGTTAGTTGGATAAAAATGCAGCCTTATTAATTTCATATAAAAACAGGTGAAGATTCTGGGACTAATACAATCACTGTTATTTGGTTTTGCCCTGTCAAGAATAAATATTTTCTTCCCTCCATAAAACAAAGAAACCTCGTATAGATGAGCATCAAATGAGGTGGCTTGTGTTTTCTTACCAAGCACAGTATGTATCTCCTTGGAGAAGCTGTCGGGTCAGGAAGGCTGAGCATAAGCTGAAAGCTGCCCTCTCATCTCCATCTGACTCCAGGTTGCAGATCATCTCTAACACGTCGCGGCAATCCTCCTTTGAAAGCTGTACAGATAGATACCATGTATACAGTAATTAGGTTTCACTGGTAAACAATATCTATCCACTTAAGGAAATACCTACATGCTTCATCTTCCAATATTTATAAAGAAGGAGGCACCATCAATGCCTCCAGTCTCTCAAAATGCTTTCAAGTGTAGTCTGCCATCTTGTGGATGAGGAAATTATTACAGGAAAGTCCTGTAACAGTTGACACAACACAACATGGAAATGCTGTACTGTACCAATACTAATGTAATGCAAAGCTCTATTAAATGAAATTACATCTTTATTCACATCCTTTAGGTGTGATTGGATCCTTTATGCACAAAAGACAAGCTCTTTGTTGTACATTTTTATCATACACAAATGAAAGTCAGTAAACTCAACTATCCAGCTTCACTTACCTCATCCATCAGCTGGTCCGGTTCTGAAGTAGAACAGAGGCAGACGAGGTGCATCTGCTTGAAAAGTCCCTTCCCTTGGAAGGCAGGACACTCGGAGCATGCCTTTGCCAGCAGCGCAGCCTTCCCCAGCTGATTGTCCTTCATCATCTGTTTCACTCTCATCTCCAACAGCACCAGCCCCTCCTGCACCAGAAACTCCTCAACTGAAAACCAGTGGGAATATTCACATTGTGTTGGAATGTTTTTTTTTACATGTGCAACAAGAGTACACCCATCATGTTAAATAAAAGATGAAAATTCTTGACAATGTCATATTTTCTTCCCAGCCGAGACCGCCATCACCGGCGGAGCACCGCTCAACCATCTGTCTCCCTGGTCCCCGGTAAAATGCCTAATCCTGAACACGGTGCCGAATTCATTACACAAGTGCGGAGAGCAAAAAGTGTGATATATATTTATATTTAATGTCACAAATCAACGAATAGACATTTCTCTCACAAATTAGTGGTATTTTCTTTTTAATTTAAAAAGGAACATGTAATGTTTTATACTTCTGATGAATATAATCCAATCAATCTTATTTCCATATATGCATTTTGTATATACAGTTCCGTTTGTTAACGCCTTATTTTGAAAACCAGACGTAGTCACGAGTGTATACTTCCGCTAACTTTGCCGAGGTCGTCGCTAGCTTTCCCCGTCAGCTCCGTTCTCTTTATACATCCATGGTCAGCTCTGTTTGACTGTATATACCATAAATGTCAGTATATGGGTGTGCTACAGTTGTAGCGTCACAGATTTTACCACTATGATGCTAGTGGCGGTTGGCTTGACCGCATATTAACATTTCGATGTGCGCACGCATGACCGTGAGTGCACACAATGGTTGGTTAAACCACTGTTCATTCGACCTGAAGAGAAGTTTGTTGCATTTTATTTCATGTTAAATGTTATTGCTCTAACTTTTGCTTTGAAAATGAGAACAGAAGCAGCATGTTAAACCACTGTTCATTTAACTTGAATAGAAGTTTTTTTTTTATTTTTTGTTAAATATTGCATTGCCTTGTAGCTTGAGAACTGAAGCAATTTTTATTATTTTCAAATAAAACGTGTATGTATTTGTCATTAATCATTGTGTTTATATCCATAATTAATTTATCCCCGATTCCCTTACAAGAAAAAACTTTGAGGAATCCTGACCAGCACTGTCCAGTATCCAGCTATTTATTTCACAGTCACACTGATTGAATTTTTGGGCTAAAAATAGATACTGTATCGATTTTAAGTCATTGAATTGTATCGTATCACTTTAGATGAGCCAAATATCGTCCTTGAGTAATATCGGAACCATGGAAAGTGATACGTATTGTTGTAAAAACCAATTTGTCATACCCCTAGTGTTAAATTCAAAACATTTAAATATGGCATCCGTACATTGTTGTGAATTTAATTAATAGTAACATAAAAACAGTTGTCATGAAAACTATGTTCATCTGACAGAGATCATAAAATACAGCGGTATAACAATACAATGGACAGCGACATCGCTTTAAAATGACGGCTCAGGGGCAAGGATGTCTCATTTTGTTAAATGATTGTTGCCTTGACTCCTCTCTCCTCTTCTGCTCGCATCTCCCGAGGGCGGGACTAAGATGCAAGAAGAGGAAGCGAGGAAACAAATCGAGGATGTACAAACTGGGAAATGAGAAAGGGCTACAGGCCTGTGTAAGAACTCTGAAAACCAGCGCAGATGCTCACCTTCTTCAGTCTGTGGGTTTTCATCGGACAGAAGGCCTTGCAGGACGCTGTTGGTCCAAACACCATCATACTGGCCCAAAGCAAAGAGCAGGGACAGCTGAGTGATTCCATTTTCCTGCAGCTTACTGTAAGCAAACTGTACACAACAGGAAAACTCCATGAGACAAAATGCAGAGGATACAGTATGTGACTATCTAAAGTTTAAGTCCATTAAGTCAAGCTGTTGGTAGTTTGAATTGCAAATGAAAAGCAAACTGTATGGAAACGTTATGGAAAAATTAGTTGAACTAAACAGGCCATGAACCCTGCATGTGATAGAGTAAATCTAGTTTGAAGGAAATTTCCTCACTTGAATCTGAAGACCTAATAACAGTGTTTAATGCATTTTGTGGATATTAAAGCAGACTTTAACTAAATTCTTAGCAGTACAAGATACTGTAAAAACAAAAGGAAGTTGCGGGGTGCATTGTCATGGGGTGCCAAACTTGAGTTTTAGTCTTAGGCCTTACAATTATTTAAGATAAATCCACATTTCTTTCTTAAAATGAGAATCTTCAGCTTTACCTGCACACATGACTTGAATTCTTTCCATAAGCCATCTGGAACGTCCGTCTTCAGTGAGAGCAAAAGCTCTGCAAAACTCCTGCAGAACGAACGGGCAATCAACAAAAACACAATATTGATCTTCGCCTGCACTTTAAACATGACTTACGAAACTTTGATAGAATTAACAAAGAAATATAACTCATATAATTTAGCTTTTTGTAACAGGGTTGCATTCAGCATAATGATGATTGATTATGGGGGTAAACCCTAAATCTTATCTGCAGTTAATCACATCTTTAATGGTACTTACAGTGAGAGCCTCTCAACCACAAGAGGAACATTTTCACACTGCAATGAGAGGTATGGAGAAGCCTGGGCATAACTCAGCAGTGCAGCTATGTACACTTCCACCAGCGCCAAAGGCTCTTCCTCTATCCTCCAACGGCCTGCATACTCCAGCAGAGTCTAAAGAGACGGAACCACAGTCATTCATTTACTAAACAACCATTTTTGCACTGACAACTTTTACCAGCAGTTTGAAAATATAAACAGAAAGTTGGGTATTTAGCACAAGCAGTTATACCCATCGACATACATACATAGAGACATTATTGGCCGAATGTTACAAACGGACACGGAGTGAAAACTGGGGAACCTCGTCCACACCGCTCGAAGCTGCCGCTGACAGCAGCCCACCGAGTCAGTCCGTGTGCGCGTCGGCTTGGGAATATAACCGAGTGAGTGAGTAAGTTAGTTCGTTAGTTGAAGGAGAACATTAGGCCGATGATGTCTGAGACGATTGCCTCATTAACGTTATGGTTCCCTAGTAGCATTGGATTTAAATCTAAAATATTGCCAAATATGCGCGTTTGCTTTTCGCCTCGACACCAAATCCTCCGCCATCATCTGCCAACTCTCTCGTCCCGTGTGTGAAATCTGATCCTGCTACTGTGCTGAAACCCCGTACAGAGCAGACACTTTCACTTTCAGTTTGTAATGTCTGTCGTACCACTATGTATTGATAACACGGCGAAATTGAATTAAATGGGTTTTATTTCTATAAAAAAAGGAACACAGACTACCGCGGCAAGTCTAATGTCCAAACTCCTCAGGTGAATAAATTGTTGGAACAAATAGGACTGACGAGAAACATCATAAAGAATCAAACCCAAATTGTGAAAAACTGCAATTTTCATAGAAAATTTAAGAGAAGTTAAATTAAGAAGAATTAAGAAAAGCTTTGATGTGGTGGTCCACTGCACAGCATTTAAGTGTCTTCTTAACCAAGAACTTTTCAATTCTCAAACACATATTACTAGATTGACTGAGTAACTTGAATGCACTTATGGCATGTACAATGCATATAATATATGATCAGTCAGATTGCGCTTGGGGTTAAAAAAACAAACAACAAAAAGCAAAAGAAAACAAACTTAAATTAAGAACCCCCTAGTTTGTAAATGAAAAAAAAAACATATTACGGAAATACAGGTGTAAATATATGTTTATGTCTTTTGGTGTAAAATATGCAAAACATTTTTTCTTCACAAAATGGAGGCATAGTGGTTAGATATGCCTTCCTTCATAATGATTTATTCTGATGAGAAAACAAAGATAAAACAACTACTAAATTGTCCTGCTTATGGCATCCTAGACATAATGCCGATTCATGCTGACCTTGGTCAGAAAAGCAAATGCAGTCTTGTCAGGCAGGAGAAAGCAGCCTGTAGGGAAGTGTAAAGACAGCTCTATTTACAGAGCATGCTCTCTGCTTCTAGGATGTCTTAACTTCAGCCAACACACTCATTGTCCTCCACCCACAGCTTCTCCCTCTGGGCTCTTTACTCTACTTTTAACCAGGGTTCGAGCCTAAGGACGTCCCTCCTCCCAGGGCCGACAACGATCCGCGATTAAAATGAAACTGACTGCATGTTTTGTGTAGCACACACACTTCTTATTAAAGCTCCTTAACATAAACACAGCACATACCCCCGGCTTTTGATCTAATGTATGATTTATAATTGAATAATAGAGAACAATTACATAAATTTACATCTATGTATTTATTGGTCACATTTTGTTTTACAAAGTTAGGAAAGCAATGTTTAAGTCCAGCCTGATGTTGCCTTACACATAAAATAATGATCCCAGGGACTTACACACGTGAGGCATACAGCTTATTAATTAAACACTGGTATCGGATCGGTATTTGGTATCGGCCGATACCCAAAGCCCATGTATCTCTATCGGTATCGGGACTGAAAAGGTTTGATCGGTACAACCCTAGTTGTGATATGACAAAAAACAGAAATCCTAACAAGTCGTTTAAAGACAGAGTTTCTGAATACGGGCTGTGTGTATTTCTCACTGGATTGAACATTTCGATACTTTCAGAGTTTCTATACAGCACTTAAACTGGCTTTATAATAAAACAAAAGACATGCAAATCTCACTTTTTACAATATGGGACCTTTAAAATGGACCACCTAATCTCATTTAGTGACAAAGTGACAAACTGCTACTCAGCACCCTACCGCCCAAGCCTAGTCAGGAGTGGCGGATGAGTTCAGAGCGGAGAACCTGCTGCAGGAGTGGCGGCTCTCTACAACAGGGGTGTCCAAACTACGGCCCGCGGGCCAACTGCGGCCCGTGGTCCATTTTTAATTGGCCTGCAGGGAATTCTAAAAATATAATGGAATGTGGCCCACACATAAAACTTGCGCTTGAGTGTATTGTAGTTCTTAATTTCACCACTAGATGGAGCTACTGCCTTCAACAAGGCAGATTCCCTGCAAAACACAATTAATCAAAGAAAAGGTTTGCCACTGATGACCAAAAATGGCAGAACCAAAGAAACGCAAGATAGCAAGTGAGTGCAGAAAATTTCAGACACGGTGGGAAAATGAATATTTTTTCATGGAGGTCAAGGGGAAGTGTGTCTGTTTGATTTGCAATGAAACTGTTGCAGTGACGAAAGAGTATAATGTACGAAGACACTACGAAACCAAACATCAGACCTACACGTCCTACACTGGTGTTGAGCGAGAAGAGAAAGTAAAGCTAATGGCAGCTAGCCTGCTAGCTCAACAACAGTATTTTTTCCGTGCTAACAAAACACAAGAAAATGCTACAATAGCTAGCTACGAAGTAGCTCAACTCATAGCGCGACACGGGAAACCTTTCTCAGATGGGGACTTCATAAAACAGTGCCTCACTAAAGTCGCAGGAATAATGTGCCCGGAAAAGATGCATGAATTCAACAGCGTGAGCACGTCCAGAAACACAGTTGTGCGGTGAATCGAAGACTTGTCAGCTAACTTAAAGCATCAAGTGTCACATAAAGCTTGTGCTTTTCATTTTTACTCGATTGCATGTGATGAGAGCACAGATACCACAGACACCGCACAGCTGTTCATTGTTTTGCAACTTTACGCACACATGAAAGCATTCTGTGTGAAGCTTCGTCTCTTTGAGACACAGCTACGTAACTTCAATGTTGCGCACTTCCCCACGCTGTCCGAAGTCAAAGTTGCTTTTCCAGAGGTCAACCTTTATGCTAAAAAGGGAAAATATGTGTCTGTTATCACATCTCTCATGACAGAATTCAGTCAGCGCTTCCAAGATTTTCCTGCCATTGAGAAAGAAATCAAGCTGTTCTCGACTCCCTTCCTGATGGATGCAGAAGAAGTCGAAGAGAGTCTGCAATTAGAGCTCATCGAAATGCAGTGTGATGATTCTCTGAAGAATCAGCATCAGCTTCTCCCCCTACCCGACTTCTACCGGAGCTTGGAAGAGGCCAAGTTTCCTCTGATGCAACGCCACGCAAAACGAATGATGAGTCTGTTCGGCTCAACATACATGAGCAAACATTTTCTCTGTTAACACTGAACAAAAGCAGACTGAGAACCAAAATGACCAACAGCCATCTCTGTGATGTCCTCCGCATCTCAACCACCAAACTTACTCCCGACCTGCCAGCCATCCTTCAGTCCAAAGCGCAGCATCACTGCTCCCACTAAGTGCAGCGCTGTTCCCATTATAGGTGAGTTAAAATATATTACACAGTATTCATGTGTTCAAAAGCCCAATTACTTAATAAATTCAGTCAATTGAAGTTGATAACATTTTATCAAAAACGTTAGTTGATTTGTTAACAACCCCAATAACTTATTATTAATATACCCATCCTCTTTTCCCCTTATTGTCCCCCTGTATACAGAGCTGTGAAAGGGGATCACCATCCTGACTAAGAAGCAATCTCAGGCTGCTGTTTTGAGAATGAGCTGCCAACCCTTTTTGTAACAAAATAAATGAACACATTAATGGAAAGTTGTGATGTAGGATGTTTTTTTTCTTTAAACATATTCAAATATCAAGCATAATTTACCTCATTTGATTAATTTTGTTAATTTTAAAACCATAGAGGTGAGGCGATATACCTCACCTCTAGTGAGTGGCCCAGCCTTTCGTATATTTTTCTTTATGTGGCCCTCAGTGAAAAAAGTTTGGACATCCCTGCTCTACAACAACAGCTGATGGGGAAAATAACAGATCATGAAAAGAAAACTCTTTCTAATAAAAATGACGGAAGTTGTTTGAAATCAGTTATCGGGTCTTATGAAGCTCTTTCCGTGACAGACTCCTTCAGCCGCGGTGTGTGAAGGAGAGATACTGCAAGTCCTTCTGCTGCTGGAACACCTACAACTAACACAGATTTGAACTAGATGGTGAAGAAGGAAACTAAAATATAAAACTGTTAATCTGTTATCTGTCTTCACTCTGGTATGAAACTCCAGCAATGTTGACATGAATCAGATCAGTCCGATCGGCTGCAGCGTCCAATCAATAACCGATATTCAATAAGGAGGCGTTTCGGTCGGTAAAAGACTTCCGTGAAGGCTGCTCTCGTGTATCCTCGCTAATGGCTCCTCAGAGATCCCTCCTCGCTCCTCCATACAGAAATAAGACCTTTGGGATGGTCTTCAAGATGGCGCACCAGAACAACTTCCGGTTTAAGCGATGATGGAGGGGCGAGGAAACGACAAACAAGAGACTTGGGATGTACCCATTGTCGGACGATTGACAGTACAATTATGAACTGAAATTGTCTGCTCCGTACAGAGTCTCAGCTCAGAGTAGTAGG
Source organism: Sebastes fasciatus (assembly GCF_043250625.1). NCBI lineage: Eukaryota > Metazoa > Chordata > Actinopteri > Perciformes > Sebastidae > Sebastes > Sebastes fasciatus. Next base: position 7,357,811 of record NC_133812.1, read on the forward strand.
AGTCAGATTTTACCCACTTATCATTGGACGAGAGAGAGTTGACAGACGATGAATGGGGGATTTAGGCCCTGTTCAGACCTGGTATTAACATGCATCTTCAGTGATCCGATCACAAGTCGACATCTGTTCACACCTGGCATTAGAATGCGTCTCCACATGCGTCTTGAATAACCACTTGTGATCAGATCTCACTTCCCCGCTCTATATGCAAATAAAACATGTAGTACACACATCGCTAATACAGCAGACGTTGTGACGTAATATTACATGAATGTCAGTAGTAATATCCTACATATTTGTGAATTCTGGTACACAGTATTAACATAAAAATAAAAGGTCACAGTACCGGCGGTCCCCGGGGACCTCCACGCCGCCAGCACCGCTGCTTTTGCCAGACAACAGCGGGGCACATATAGAGAGCCTCCGAGAGGAGAGAACAGGCAGGCGGGCGGCCGGGTGTCAGCTCCGTGCAAAGCAGCAGAACAAAATCACTGACACATCTCCGACAATATAATAACAATGCACTTTGCGTGCCTAGTCTGATAGTCTGTAGATATGTAGCCTATAATCAAATTTTAATAAAATACAGTTGTACCGACAGGATACTGTAGAGCACAGAGGCCGTTTCCATGCTGAGAAGCCCCCTCTGTCTGCCCGTTCATTCACCTGAGGAGCGCAGAGACCCGCTGATCCCAGCGGGATGTTAGTTGAGTAGGGGGTCCTTAATGTGGCCCAGGACACATTCACTACACACTGCTAAAAGACCTCAGACCACCTCTGAATGTGGTCTGAAAGATCCGATCTCAATGTGTCCTCAATGTGTCTTGAGTGCATTCACACCTGTACTTACAGCTGTCCACTTGTTAATACCAGGTCTGAACAGGGCCTTAGTGTCAGAGCAAAAAGCAAAAGCACCTACTTGGCAATATTTCGGATATAAACCTAATAGGGAACCATAACGTTAATGGGGCAATTTGTAAACTTTTAGTATGAAGCAGTGTGGGGGGACGGGGTGGAAACCAGTGGCCCTGCAGCAAAAGCTTAAAGATCATAGTAAGCAATCTACATGTATTGAGCATCATCTTGTCTTGTTAAATATCCGGTGTAATCGGTAACACAGGTGTTGCCAACCAAGAAATCTGCTGACAAACCCGTACTTTCATAAAACACACCACAGACATCTTTAAAGCAACTCAAGTGTGCAGATGGTTTATTGATGTGCTACAGTGCACGGCTCAAAGGTAACTGGCAGTAATGTATTTTTTTAGTGTGCAACTTTGGTCAATAACGGCGTGCCTCTTGTGCAATAGCGTGCTAGTAGACTAGTATCCAACTTTTAAGGAGTAGTAGTAGTCAGAGGCAGTATTAGTTAAAACAGGAGCCCAATACTCAATTCTTATTGGTACTTTTATCAGTGTCATGGCCATTAATAGTTGTGTAACTTCTAAGAGTGGTGTACTTGTTCTTGTGGTATTAATATAAGAATTTAGTAGTAGTAGTAGTTGAAATATTTCCATTATTGTATTGCCATTCTGGTATTGATAATAGCTACTGTTGTCATTAAGAGCAGCAGTATTAGTAATGTAGTCCAAATTAGTAGTTGTAGTGACTGGAGGTTATTATCAGTATTATTGAGCTATTTTAGGAGTACTATTTGGCACGTACACACAAACAAAATGCATCGCGGGAAAAACCTCACAAATCCGTGCTGTTCTCTTGTTTAAGTACATTTTCACGCCAGATTAATCAGAAGACGCGTCTTATTTTTATACATTCCTTTAACGACAGATATTAGGACCTGGACACTATTTTATTTTTTCTGCATTTTACTGCAGTCAGAGGCATTCATTTAAACTCTCTGTGTTTGAACACTATGAAGTGTAAGTGGCAGCAAATCATCTGATGTGTCAGAGGAGAGATGAGGAGTTTTGTTGTGAAACAATTTTTTTAACTGAGCCATGTTGGTTTTTTAAAAAAGCTGAATTTTTCAGAATGAAACGGAACGTATAAATATCAAAGTAATTAGAGTAAATACATAGTGTGTGTATATACACACAGTAACATTTATCTACAAAAATATAAAGTACACATGAAGTGATGAAAAGACTAAAACTCTCTAGTTTTTCTGCATTAAAAGCAGAAAAAGTTAAAAAAAAAAAAAAAAAAAAGTAAAGCGTAAAGTGTTAACGTAAAGCGGATGCGTTGTCGTTAACAGCAGGATGAATGTGGGGGAACTGGGCTTCAACAAACCCTGTTACAAACTGAACAGGCTGGTGAGCAAGGCTAGCTCTGTGGTTGGATCTGAACTGGATGATCTGGAGGTGGTGGCAGAGGGGAGGATGAGGAGGAAGCTGGACGCTATCCAGGGGAACCCCTCCCACCCCCTCCATGATGAGCTAGTCAAGATGAGGAGCACCTTCAGCCACAGACTCATCCCCCCTCAGCACAACACAAAGTGCCTGGGTCAGTCCTTCATGCTGGTAGCCATCAGGCTCCACAACCAAGGCTGACCCCTATATGAGAACTAGGAGGACTTTAAGAACTTTAAACATGCTGCACTATATCTGCAACCACCGTGGACTCTAAACACTGGCACACTTTACACTCACTTTACATTCTATATACCACTTTATAGACTGCACATATGTACATATTACATTTATTTATTGTACATGCTACATTTATTTATTGTACATGCTACATTTATTTATTGACGGACTGTACACACTATGTTCACCCATTCACTCTGTATCTTTTATATCTCTATTTATTGTTTTTATAATTTTTGTATATCATTATACCTCTCCTGTGTTTCTCTCCGTTTGCTGATGTTGCTGCTTTGACACCTGAATTTCCCTCCGGGGATTAATAAAGGTCAATCTAATCTTATTTTACAAAGGTGCCAAAGCTTAATAGAAAGAAACAAAGATGTTCTACAAAAAAATAATCAAGGCAAATGCAAACACTAGTATGTTACACTTACTTTACACTCTACATCCTATATACCACTTTATAGACTGCACATATATACATTTATCTATTGCACATGCTACATGTATTTATTGTACATGCTACATTTATTTATTGACGGACTGTACACACTATGTTCACCCATTCACTCTGTATCTTTTATATCTATTATTGTTTTTATAATTTTTGTATACCTTTACCTCTCCTGTGTTTCACTCTGTTTGCAGATGTTGTTGCTTTAACACCTGCATTTCCCTCCAGGGATTAATAAAGGTGCATCTTATCTTATCTTACAAAGCGACACCCTGTAGCCAAACACACAGGGCTGAGAGCTACTACCATTGGCTAACGGCAGCTACAATCGTTTTGCCTGATAACTGTGGACTAGTTAACGTTACCAAACATTGAAACATACTGGTACCAGTCTGCTGGACTCAGTTCACGACAGATAATGATATATACCTAAAGGACTCTTTACGGTAAACTAACGTTACCTCCTGCAGACAAGCTAGCGTGTGCTAGTAGCTAGCTAGCTGAGCGGACAGATTGAGTTATATCTGTTTCACTTCACTTATTAGCAGACGTTTAACCAGTGCAACGTGGTTTTATTATGTCACTTTAACGTGTTGTACAGCTGGAGAATCAACCCTCTGTGTGTATTATTCGCATAGCAGGGCATAACGTTGTCTTTATTGTGAGTGCTAGCTCGCTGTGTTGTTGCCTAGCGTTAGGGCTGTTGATAATAACTCACCCTGCAGAAGTGCTGGCAGTACTCAGAGGACGTTTGGGTCGGAGAGTCGTCTCGGTCTCTCACCACGACTTCTTGCAGCTCCTGCAGCCGCTGTGTGAGCTCCACTATCGTGTCTCTGGTACCGTTCTCAGGACTACGGTCCTGCTCGGCCTCCTCGTCCGCCATCTTCACACCCAGCTCCAGCGCGTACCCACTACACCACTACACAACGTAGCGACGTAAGGCAGCGTGAAGGCGGTGTTGTACGTAACGTGGTGACGCAATAATGCGGTCACTTCCGGATTTAGTTCTAAAGACTTAAGAAGATTTACAATGTTGATAAATTAAACCTGCAAAACTAGCACATTCTCATAAACAAGCTCTGCTGTCCTGGAAACTGTTCTATAAACATAGTTTTTCACCAACTACTTGCTACATTTGAAATAAGAACAATATTAAATACAAAAATAAATAATTATATTATATAATGTAATATATATATATATATATATATATATATATATATATATATACATACATATATATATATACATATATATATATACATACATATATATATATACATATATATATACATATATATATATATACATATGTATATATATATATATATATATACATATATATATATATATATATATATATAGATCATCTAACTCTGTATCCACTTTGAAAAAACTTTTGAAAACACATTTTTTAGGATAGCATTCCTATAGGTAGAAGGGTATAAATATATGTATGTATACATCCGTTTCTGGACGCATGTGTACATTTATACACATTTATGTATATATACTGTTTATTTGTTTAATGAACTTGTCCTACCATTTTACCACTTGCCACTTCTGTTCTGTTTTAGATGTTACCATATTTGTTTTACTCTATCTGCTTTTATTGTCTGATGTTCTGTTTTAACAGTTACCATATCTTTTACTTTATTTATCTGCTTTTATTGTTTTGTGAAGCACTTTGTAACATCTGTTTTGAGAAGTGCTATATAATATATATATATATATATATAAATATAATATAATAAAATGTATATCCATATGTACTGTATACTGTGTATACTGCACTATTTTAAGTATTTTTAACATCCGGATTTAGTTCAGAAGACTGAAGAAGATTACAATGTTGATAAATTACCTGCAAAAATTAGCAAATTCTCATAAAGAAGGGAATTGCTATCCCTATATTGTAAATGATGGGAATATTACAATGGGGAATCTGCTAGGTAAGACATCTAAGAAAGTACACAATCTTCTAATTAATTACTTAAAGGGACTATTTGTAACTTTCAGAAATGCTTCTTAACAGCGACACCTGTGGCCGTGAAATCAACGAAAGTCAGCGTCGGGCTCACGCTTGCTCGCTCTAAATATACCTGAACGAGCATCGCTCAAAACGGTGAGGCGACACACGTCAGCTAAAACCACAATATCACTCTATATTTCAGCTGCTTGGCAGTAATGTTAGCTGACCAGACGAAGGTCTCTCCATGAACAGGATTTAGATCTGATCCTAGTGTTGGCTTTTCCTGCCTAAGTGCAGGCTGAAGCAGCGGGGCTCTGCAGCGTGTCTCCTCTGCTCTCTCCGGCACCCAGTCGGTAACGAGAGGGTAACGTAACTCTCTGAAGAGCTCCGTCACTTCACAAGACACGGGAAAGCTCTGTTGGTCTGGAGGAACTGCAGCATCTATTTCTGCACAAACGTCCCCTGTGCATTCACTAGATATTCTCAGAGCTAAACTAACTCTTCTGCAGTGTGGAGTGAACGCGCGTTCACGTCTAGAGGTGGAGCGAGACAGCGAGGACGCGCGCGCATTCTGAGTGAAGGAGAGCAGGCAGCGGAGACGAGGCTCCAGCCACACGCGAGCGCGCATATGCGAGCGCGCATATGCGAACGCGCATGTGTGGCGACCCGCTACATTTATACGCTTAAAAAGTTACAAATAGTCCCTTTAATAATTATTATTATTATTTGTATTTATTTATTTATTTTTCTGCCAATCTGCTGCTTCACACTCCAGTCCAGTAGGTAGCGGTAATGCACCTATAAGCTGGTTTGCCAACCGCCAATAAACACCAAAGAAGAAGAAGAAGAAAAAAAAAAAAAGAAGAAGCAAATTCTCATAAACAACCTCTGCTGGCCTGGAAACTGATCTATAAACATAATTTTTCACCAACTACTTGCTACATTTGGAATAATAAGAATATTCAATACAAAAATAAATCATTATATTATGGAAAATGGGTTGACAACAGTATCGTATTGGTCAAACAACTTCTTAATGCTTATGAGCAGTTACTAGCGTACAATGAAATCCTTTCCAAATTTAGTTTACCAGTTACTCCGAAAGAGTAGTGTTTGATGCTCTGCTGAGGAGTATGCTGCAACTTCTTAGAGATTCAGTAAGGGAGATTTCAATGTTGGATCCATTTAATAGTGATATATTCCTTGGAGAAGTCGACATTACCAAGAATAACTGCACTAATAAATACATAATGAATTGCATACAAGCTGTAACTCTGCCTCCAGGAAGATTGTTTAGGGCTTCACTTTATGGAGAAATTAATTGGCAGAAAATTTGGGTAGACCTGCTCTATATAAAAAAGTCTCGAGATAACTTCTGTTATGATTTGACGCTATATAAAGATAAATTGAATTGAAATTGAATTGTACAGTTGATTCTATTTTGGGGAAATTCCACATTCACAAGAAGAGATAGTCGGACTCCAAACCCAATTTTGAACATTTATATCAAGAACTTAGGCAGTATGGCACCACAATTAAAAACATTAAGAATAAGAAGGCAACCAGAACCAGCTATGTGTTTGATAAATTTCTTATGGACAGATGAGAATTTATTTTGATTTTGTATTTTTTGTCTCTATATACTGTAGATGTATATCTCTATACTGTTTATTATATATTTTTTTATTTTCTTATGTATTTTATTTATTTTTTATTGTACCCCTGGCATGAACAGTTTTGAATGTACATATTGTTATTGTACTTATATTTTGTTAATAAAAAAAGAAGACTGAAGAATGAAATGACTTGAATGCTTGAACGTACATATTCTTTTTTTTTTTTTCAACTGCATGTAAACAGCTCCACGTACACTGCTTTCATCATGCTTCCTTTTGTTTCAAGTTATTTACGTCATGTGCACAACAATTATAGAGAAGCAGTCACTGGATGTAAGTCTGTGATCTAAAGCTCCCTCCAACAATGCTCATTGAATATGTATAAAGAAAAACATGCAAGTAAAAAAAGATTGAGAATACATAAAATAGTGCAGAAGTTAAAATTTAGGTATGAAATATACATACATATAAAATACAAAATAAAATAATAAAGTTTGTGGTAGACAGGTGTTCAGTTATTGCAAAATGAGTAAACTGAATGACTGTAAACTGGAGTGTAGTAATTATAGTAATATATACATATATATATATATATATATATATATATATGTATATATTAGGGCTCTCAAATTATTTAATCTTGATTAATTGCAAATTAATCGCACAATTGTATCTGTTCACAATATACCTTGTACCTTGAGATGCAAAGTATTTAATACTCTTATCAACATTGGAGTGGGAAAATATGCTGCTTTATGCAAATGTATGTATATATTTATCATTGGAAAATCAATTAACAACACAAAACAATGGCAAAAATTGTCCAGAAACCCTCACAGGTACTGCATTTAACATGGCAAACTGCAGCCCAACAGGCAACAACAGCTGTCAGTGTGGCAGTGTGCTGACTTGACTGTGACTTGCCCCAAACTGCATGTGATTATCATAAAGTGGGCATGTCTGTAAAGGGGAGACTCGTGGGTACCCATAGAACCCATTTACATTCACATATCTTGAGGTCAGAGGTCAAGGGATTCCTTTGAAAATTGCCATGGCAGTTTTCCCTTGCCAAAATGTACTGTCAGGATATAGCGACTGTTTTATAAAAATAACTTTTTTATTATATTTGCTCCAATCTCTCCTACTGCTGCTTTAAGTCCCAGGAATGAAATTTTGGATTTCAAACACCACTTTTCTTCATGTCCCACAACGGTGGTCTCAATATTGAGATACGTAAAACTACTTTACACCATATTAAAATACGTTTTTGTTTACAAATCATTTATATGATTTTTTCATCTAAATGTGCCCGTCTCTCACTTCAGAGTCCTTACTACAACACTGAACAAATGCCATAGTAAAAGTTTTATTCAAAGCCAAACAAACCTAGTTTCTATGTAAACAGATGTCAGCAGGTGAGCGCATGGATGACAGGTTGAGCACCGCCCACATAGGTGATGCGACTAGATCAAGAAAAACAAGTAAAAGATCCCCTTTTTTCTGAACTGTTTATTGTGTGTCTTTACCATACAACTGAGTAAATGTGTATCATGTGTTCATCACTTTAATGTTGCAGCTGGTAAAGGTGCTCATTTTAACTACTTTATATGCGTAATAATAATAATAAATAATAATAATAAATTGAACTTCTAGAGCGCCTTTCAGAAACCCAAGGACGCTTAACAAAGGGGGCACACAAAATCATACTAATAAATAACACAGAGGAGAAACTATAGCTAAGTAATTAAAAGAGTGATGTGTAGGAAGAGTCAGCTGAGATCATGGGCCTTGATGAACAGATAATGAACAGTAATAATGATATACTACTTCATAATACACCATAGTTTATTAGTTGATTTTTATTGAGTATTATAATCTGAATCTGCACATAGCTAGTAACTAATATTGTCAAATAAATCATTGAAATAAAAAGTACAACATTTCCCACTGAAATGTAGTGGAGTAGAAGTGGGCTGTAAGGTTACATAAAATAGAAATACTCAAGTACAAGTACCTCAAAATGTTACATAAGTACAATACTTGAGTAGCCTACAGTCCACCACTGCTACAGCACACAATTGTTTACAAGAGCACAAGATCTAGTCTCTAAATTTTGCTTTGAAAGTGCACCAGATTGATGCATTTAACTTTAAAATGTAAGAAAATGTTCTTCTGGGGGAGCACGCCCCCGGACATCCCTAGAGGGTCCGAGGTCAGGATGATGGTACCACCTCCGCTTGATGCCAGGAAAAACCCTGAATATTGATTTTACAGCAGTGTTATTTAATAAAAGGTCAGTAAAGTTTAACGTTTATTACATCAATTGAATATTTTGGCATTTAATATATATAATATGCACTCTGTACGGAGCACCGTTAAGCTTAATGATCTTCCTTACACAGGCGGAGGCGTTACTTTTCCCCACTTTTCTCAAAAACTATTGGTCCTAAAGACATCATTCAAAGTGTAGACTGTCTGATGGATATGTCTCTGGAAAATGAGCACACATACAAGCTTGTCAGGCTCGAGTGCTGCTTGGCATGGCGCTAAAGGTCAAAAAGTATACGTACCAGAGCTCTGCAATGACATTTTAGGAAACGCAAATTCAACAAATCCTAAAATCGTAATCGTAAAACTGACAATATTCAAAATCTACCCAGTTGATTTCTCGCCTCAAAACTTTTCAGAAGTGAATTTAGTGATGAAATAGCTACGAAAAATGTAAAAAAAAACAAGCCGTTTTAGGCTGCTGTTGTTGTAATCGTAGCCTGTGGCAATCCAGCGCTTTGCATTGTGGGATACAGTAGGCGAGGTAGACTGGTCCGATGTGTACTGGAGATTTTTTCCAAATCAGTACGACATCCGGGTATTATTGGCATACTGTAGATTTTGCTTTTGTTTGCATACTACATGCTACATACTACATTTTAGCCAAATCAGTACGTACTACTAGTACGTAAATTATTATTTTCTCACACACTATGAACGTCTTTTAACGTTAATATGGTCATTCGTATAACTGGATGTATGTTTGATTCTGAAATCATTATTTCCTGTCTATAGGCAGAAGTTCTTGTGATATTCTCCTGGCAGCTCGGAGGAGTACAGAGCCCTGGTGGAGAACTTCGTAGGGTGGTGTGATAACAATCACCTCCAGCTCAACATTGGAAAGACAAAGGAGCTGGTGGTGGACTTCCGGCGGAGCAAGAAGAGGCCCCCAACTCCCATCACCATCCGAGGGGAGGAAGTGGAGGTGGTGGACACTTTCAAGTTCCTGGGAGTACATATGAACAGTAAACTGGACTGGACTGACAACACCGAGGCCCTCTACAGGAAGGGACAGAGCAAACTGTTCTTCCTGAGGAGGCTCAGGTCTTTTAATATGTGTAATAGGCTGCTGCAGATGTTTTACCAGTCTGTAGTAGCCAGTGTTCTCTTCTTTACTGTGGTATGTTGGGGGGGGGGGGTTAACACCAACACAAGGGATGCACAGACTGAACAGGCTGGTGAGGAAGGCTAGCTCTGTGGTTGGATCTGAGCTGGACGATCTGGAGGTGGTGGCATGAGGACGAGGAGGAAGCTGGACGCTATCCTGGATAACCCCTCCCACTCCCTCCATGATGAGCTAGTCAAGATGAGGAGCACCTTCAGCCACAGACTCATCCCCCCTCAGCACAACACAAAGTGCCTGGGTCAGTCCTTCATGCTGGTAGCCATCAGGCTCCACAACCAAGGCTGACCCCCATATGAGAACTATTAGGACTTTAAGAAGTTTAAACATGCACTATCTACCTTTTAACATGCACTACCTGAAACCATCTTGGACTCTAACCACTGGCGCACTTTATACTATACATCCTATTTACCACTTTATTGCTGACTGCACACATGTACATATTACATTTATTTATTGCACATTCTACATTTATTTATCGACGGACTGCATACACTATGTTCACCCATTCACTCTGTATCTTTTATATCTCTATTACTGTTTTTATAATTTTTGTATACCTTTACCTCGCCTGTGATTCACTCTGTTTGCTGATGTTGCTGCTTTGACACCTGAATTTCCCTCCAGGGATTAATAAAGGTTCATCTTATCTTATCTTATCTTATAGTATGAGGTTGCACTACTAGTATAGTAATTAACAGCCCGTGTGCCACACATGTCATCACTATTTATGTCGCCTGAAACCCCGCCCACTATGTATGTCGCCACCTCCTGTGCACCGTTGCCAGTGTGACGTGTGTGTGTGTGAATTGTTTTTTCCAAATTTATTGAGTAAATTCAAGGCATTCAATACATGTTTTATATATGTTAAAATGTCTTTATTTTAGATTGGGTACTCTAGAGAAGCCTACTTATGCTCATTGTTTAGATTCACATTTTGTCCTATTGTTGCAGTGGACATTAAAATTCCACTGAAGAAGCTGTGCAGTACTTTTAACTTACACAACCTGATGAATGACCACAATACAGTGTGTTTCATGCTTGTAAAGTCTGCATTATTAACTGTATTTATATTGCTTTTATTTGGTTATTTCCCAACAAGAGACAACAATGTAGTTTAAATGTATTTATTATTTTATATTATATTTAGACCCCAGAATTCATTGTGTTTGTGCTGCTTGATAGGCAAATCAGATTTATTTTTTTTGTAACTTTTTTTAAAATATAATTTGAAATCCAAGATCACTTCCTAATTTAACAATGTTTGAGGGGGACTTCTATTTTGGATTTTATCCACTAGATGGTGCCATTGTTCAATATAATAAGTATTCTTTTTTTACATTAGTAAAGGTTCTGAGTTCTTCTAACAATACTCATGTGGGATTTATCAGTCAAAGTTCAGATCCGATCACATTATTTCTTGGTGCTTTGAAGCATATAATTCCAAAACAGTAACACCTATTGCTTCAACGGGCACATCAGAAGAAAGAAGACAAAAATATGTTTTGATGTATTAATTGTGTAGTGGAAGTTGTGGAACCTACAATGCTTTTTGCCAGACATTTTTGCAAAAAGGAAAAACGCAGGGAGGGTTAGAGTGGAAGTGATGTTATCACTGTAAAGCAGCGAAATACACACCCATTATAAACCCAGAAAAAAGTCTGAAAAGAGAGATAAAACTTAAACTGATATAAATCAAAAACTGTAAAAGATATCAAAAAGCTGAATCATAGCTTAATAGTTCAAAGACTTGTAACCTTTAAAGTTTAAATGAAGTCTCTAGCTGAAAGTATGCGGGAGCAGCGTTTCAAAGTGGAGTATGTTTAAGAAGATTTGAAGATTGTCTCAACTGAGTTACATTATAAAAAAAAATGTGAAAAAAGCTTAATATTTTTAAAAGTATAAATGGTAGAAAAAAGTTGAATGTAAGCACTAATGTCCGTTAAGAGCAGACTATTTTTATAGTTGAATGGTTTCTGTAGCTGAAAGTATGCTGGAGTATAAGTCCTGCATACTTTGCTGAATCAGCATTCCCACAATAAAATCACCCTCGGTTTAAAAGTTTATACGTGTTATTAACATGAGTGAAATGTGTTTCCGTTTATCACTAGGGCTGCAACTAACAATTGCTTTCATTGTTGATTAATCTGACAATTATTTTCTCAATTAATCGATTAGTTGCTTGGTCTATAAAATGCCAGAAATGACGTCCTCAAATGTCTTGTTTTGTCCACAACTCAAACATATTCAGTTTACTGTCATAGAGGAGTAAAGAAACCAAAAAATATTCACATTTAAGAAGTTGGAATCAGAGAATTTTGACTTTTATTTTCTTAAAAAATGAATTAAATAGATTAATTGATTATCAAAACAGTTGGCGATTAATTTAGTAGTTGACAAATAATCAATTAATCGTTGCAGCTCTATTTAACCCTATGAAACAGGTCTGAAGTATTTAGGTTGCAACATTTTAGAGTACAAATAGTTCAAATAGCATCTAAGAGTACAAATGGTAGTAAGCGTTATGCTTGAAAATGTAAATGAAATAATTGAAAAGTTTCTCCCCTGTAAGGGATCCCTGACCCCAAACGTTTGAGAACCGCTGCCTTAGTCTAGTTAAAACTGTCTCCTCCCGTCTGTTTCCTCTACACATCCTGTGCAATAATGCTTTTCTGCACACTGTAGTATTTCTTTCTGTTGTTATCCCTGTCCCATCTGTCGGCCATTTCTTCATTATTTCCTTCTTGAGCATCGCCTTAGCTTCTCCTTTGCCAAAAGGTATATCTAAAGCTATTTTCCTTCATTCCCTTTTATGCCTACGAGAGCAGGCACAGGTGTTTGCTTATTGTTAGTTTTCTTGGATGTTTAAGCTCCACTATGCAGAATGATGGATGTGCAAAGTTTCACACAATAAGAGTACTTTCATATTCCTCTGCTGAAGGGGGGAAGTTTCTCTGTGCTCACCTTAAATGAAAAACATTTGCATATTCACAGATCCAGCGTTTTTTTCAATGAGGGAGGAGTAGAAGTTATTTTTTAAATACTAATTTATTGAATATTTTTGTGAAATATCCATATCAGACACAAATTATTAAACACAACATAGTATTAGACACAGGCAGATAAGCACTCACACAAGCATCTGTTAATATTGTGAAAAATCCACCTCTGTAAATCTGTAAATCTGTAAATGTGTACATTTTTAAATGTGTAAATTCAAACTTAAGCTCTGCTACTACTGTTTTTATCACTGCTTTTAGTCATTTATTTGTTTTTTTACAACGAGGGAAGCCTGCGATATTTCATTGTACCTGAGTATAATGACAAAAAATGATCATTCTGATTTACTCAGCAGGACACACACACACATACACACACACGCACACACATGCACACACACCAGTAGGGGGCACTGTTGTGTCACGGGAACAGAGCGGGGGTCTTTGCACCTTGCCATTGTTCACTTAGTGCTCCACTCATTTGATTTTGTAATTTAGACCAAAATTAAAGCACAGCCGCTCCTCCATTCATTGCTCTACTTTACACATCAAAGTCAAATGAGTTGAGTGCTTGGAAGGTTATGGAAAGGCTCTTTCTCCTATCATCTGTTATCATGTGTGCTAGCTGTGACACAGTCTCAGCCAGGGAAAACACCTTAAAGGGGGGAATCTACTCCAAAAATAGAGCGGCATTTTTTAAAAATGTTTTCTTCAATCAACTTGGACAGTGAAAACAGGCACAGAAAAAAAGACAAAGCTCTTGCTTTACTTTAATCTATTTCTGTGGAAGAAAAAAGAAAAACGTGGGCTTCTATCACAGATCAGCACCTAATTTATTTCTGCAATAACAGTGAGATATTGTAGGGTTGTTTATTTACAGAAATCTAGAGCTCCATGATCATAGCAGGGGTAGTTTAAAATTCTGTTTTAGGTTGTACTTCTCATTAAAGTGCCAGTAGGCAGAATATTGTTGGCATCATTGGGAAAAAATTCCATAATAACCTTTCAGCATATTGTAATTCAAGTGAACTGAGCGATAATTAGACTTCTGTACCACTTTTGGCCAATCACAGGTCATTTCAGAGAGAGAAGTTTCAAGCTGTTCATTCAACAGAGGCAGCTGTCAATCACTCGTGATCTCCGATCAAATAGTCAATATTCTGTTACTGTAATGCCTATTTCTTGCCTCAAATGTTTTTCAGAACTATCTTGTAGTATACTGTTTAAGGCTGGTCCACACTAGAAGATTTTTCCAATCTAGACAGATGTTGAAAATGTGAGAGAGCCCACATATATCGACATGTTATGATAAATTTAACAGTTTTGTTCTTATAGTGTGTGGAGAACAACGATTTGGCCAAAACAGCACACCACACACCAACAGATTCATTCATGAACAACAAGAGTCCCAACTGAAAAAAATGGAAATCTCACAAAATCTCTCAATCAAACATGACGGACGACGGGCAGGAAGAATTAGCAGTTAGTTTTTGCACTACTTTGTACTGAAAATTAACAAAAGATGGATGAATGAAGTCATGGAGACATGTTAAATTAACGTGCATTGTCACCACAAATTACCAATTTGGTCTTCCACATCTGAGCTCCATCTTAGTAATACTTTATGCTTCGCGTTTTGCATTAGTTCATGCATTAGCCGTGGCCACAAGGATGGCGGTGGTTGTCCTTCCGCTTCAGTCAGCTTGGTACACAACAGGATATCCGAATATTAAACATGTTCAATATTTACGATTTGAGATCGGTGCGGCCAGGATGGACTTCTGAGCTGATCGGGGGATGTAAAAAAGAAAGTTTGCTCTGGCTTTGTATTTCCTCAACTGATCTCAACATGGTGGTCGGGTCGCAAACTTTCTAATTTTACTAAACAGTACACTACAAGATGTGTCTGAAAACATTTCAGGCAAGAAATAGGCATTACAGTAACAGAATATTGATTCATATTTCATCAGCGCTGCCTAGTTTGACCGTTTGATCGGAGTTAGCGAGTGATTGACAGCTGCTCAGAGACGGTAAGGCTCCAGCTCGGCTCTGATTGGTTGTTTTCCTCCGGTCTGTGAAATCTTGCAGATGCCATTAGGAGCACCGGAGGACACAGAGGACACATGATTTTTTTTAAGATTACCTGTCTCATGCACTACTGTCATGACATAGTGACCGCTTTCTAAAAAATAACTTTTTTTAATCATATTTGCTCCATTTCTAACCACTGCAGCTTTAAGAAGAAAACCCAGTAGTTCCACATTCCACATAATGTCTGTGATAAAATCCACACGTGGCACAGACCTAACGTACCGAATGTCTGGGTATAACCTCGTTAAACGTGCATCAAAGCCAACACAGAAAGAAGAGGCAGGAGCTGGGTTGACAGAAGGAGGCTGCTCCTGCATCAAACACAAACAATAAGGAAACTGATAATGTTTATTATTTATGTCTTCCGTGCCACAGAGCATAGACATGTACAATCCAACACCTTTTTATGTTGAAGCCTCTGTGCCAGAAAGGGGGATAAACTCACAAGAAAGTGAAATTGTTTGTATGCACATTTGGTTTTGTGATGTTTTATTACAGTAACTCACGCTGACAGTCCAAAGCGTATCACTCACTAACTGCGCTGACCCCTGTGTGTCTGTGCCCACACGCTACAGTTATCGTGTGTAAAGCCATTCCAGAGCGGCGGCGATGGCTGCCGTCTCGATGTGTTTGAACGTGTTTGTTCGATGCCGTGACCTCAGAATCCGAGCGTGTCTTCGCTGTTGACAAATGGGATTAGACGTAGAACGTTTCAACTGAGAACCCGCTGTGTCGGAGGATTGACTGCCTCTGTATCTCAGTCGTACTGTATCAAACCAGGTCAGTGGTAAGACAGCAGCTGCGTTTCATTATTATTCCCCTGTCATATCGCATCAACCCTACAGAATCACACCGCTCTGCCCGAGTTTCTTGATACATGTGTTGACTGTTTTTTTTTTTTACACCTGCAGCTCTCAGGTCTGTGGCACTGCGCGGCTGATCCATCACATCTAATGCGTGGTGAAATTGCTGCTGGCCTGTTAGGGACACGGACACAGACACACACAGACGCACACACACACACATCCACCGCCTGCGATCTGTCTGATAGAGGCAATCGGTAAAGATTTACAGGATCATAAAAGATACACTGCGGGTGTTGACATGAGCAGCCAAAATAAACTTCCCCTCCCCGGAGTGCTGTCATGTGCACGGGTGTGACTGTAGAAAGCCGAGACGTTCCTGCTGAATTATTTGGTAAGAGCACACTTTAAGGAATATCATTAAGTAGAAATAGAAACAGCAGCACATTAGGAGCACTGTTTAAAATTCGGTTAAAAACACACAAAACAGCAGGACTCACTGTGACAAAAAAAGAGGAAGATGTTGAGACGTTGACCCAAGTGGGAACAAATCAGGAGCTAACTTCTAATTAACACGCAGTCAGCAAGTATTTGCTTTAAGGCAAGAACTAAACAGTACATCATAATAAAGTTTAGGGCTGTCAAAATTAACATGATAATAACGCAAATTTCTTTTATTCGGGAGCCACATTTTTTTTTAATGCAATTATTGTTAGGTTGCAGCAGGCTCAGTTTTAAAGCTAGAGTGAAGATACTGGTCATCATATGAAACTAAATAAACTAAATAACCTAAGGAATCCATTGGTACCAACCATGTCATACTAGCTTGTCGCGAAGGAGGCTAAATAACGCTCCAAACTCATGCTAACTTTTGGCGAGGAAAAACTGGCATGGCCATTTTCAAAGGGGTCCCTTGACCTCTGACCTCAAGATATGTGAATGAAAATGGGTTCTATGGGTACCCACAAGTCTCCCCCACTGACACACTGACAGCTGTTGTTGCCTGTTGGGCTGCAGTTTGCCATGTTATGATTTAAATGCAGTACCTGTGAGGGTTTCTGGACAATATTTGTCATTGTTTTGTGTTGTTAATTGATTTCCAGTAATTAATATATACATACATTTGCATAAAGCAAGCACATCCACTCCCATGTTGATAAGAGTATTAAATATTGGACGAAACCCCCTTTAAGGTACATTGTGAACGGATAAAAAATGTGCGATTAATCAAGATTAACTATGGACAATCAGGAGATTAATTGCGATTAAATATTTGTATCGATTGACAGCCCTAGTTAGAACATGTTGCTTTTAAGTTTGACCCACATCTATGGTGAACTAACTGTGAACTGATATATGTTGTAGTATTGGATTACAAATCCTCTAATTTATGATTGTTTAAGATCAATAACTATGGGTCCATTACTTACAAATGTTAATGTTAATATCTTCCTTCATTCACAGAAGCTGCTTCAAACACTACGCAACAGCTACTAATAATGACATATGGATATGAATAATAATAAGTAAATGTGCTCTGAATATGGTGATTCATGCGTTTGTTTTTGTTTTTTTTAAAATCTGTTGTGTCTGTTGTGAATTAATAACAAAACTTTTTGTTCCAGATTGCAACATTAATTCATGAATGACGTGGATTAATGGTGCGATCTGAAGCAAAAAAAGTTTGGTAGGATGACGCTCTACTACTTCACTTGAGGGAACATAAAAATGGTAATTAATGGTAAGGTAATCACGAAGTAATGAAGCATAACGACACAGTATGATGCACCACTTTACCAAAGGAGACGCAAAAATAGTAATATGTATGTAACGAGACTTGATTAACAATGGCTTATGTGTCATTTCACACCTGAGTTAAATATAAGTAAGGTGTAAATTATGCAGACAGATGTCAGCTAATGACATCTACTGTGACATCTACATGTGTAATTTCACTTGATTTCATATATTCTGGTGCATGTTTTGGAGTCTATTGCCTTCACTGGTGGTGGAGGCTGCCTCTTTGTCCCACCTCAGCTTCACTGCGCTTTAGTGATAATCCCAAGGTGTCAGCACATGCACTCAGGATAAGGTGAGGTCAGGTCACATCTATATTGTTCTCGTTTCAACAGTCTGCCCTCTAGTGGCTGTCATAAAGCGTCTATAGGCAAAATAAATTATGAACGACTCGCTTCGCTCTGCACCTGCAGTAAACTGTTACATTACAGGTGCACTGTTGTGCCCTGAGGCACGCTGAGGCAATATACATCGAGCTGTAAAAAGCTGTAGTTGCTGATTTGACCCTCTACACTCTGAATGTAAGCGTGACCCTGCAGTGTATCCGCATGCAATGAAAGAAAAAAGCTCAGGTGTGCCTTGGGATTCAGCTGAAATGTAGACAAAAATCCTAACAGGGTTGTGTCATCACCGTCAAACTACTTCAGGGCAAAACTTCACTTCTTCTCCTTCACCTCAATGCCCTCACCGTAGTGAATTTCCACATGAAAAACTGAACCTGATGTGCAGTTCTCTAGCTGCAGCAGCTCCTACCGAGCGAGGCGGTGACATAATGAATGGACAAAACCGATCTTGTTCCCGTGGCTTAGAGTGGACTATAATCAAGATCAATGTTTGCTTTTGATTGCTTGCTGTCGGAAACTCCGGGATGTAGCTGACTTTTTGATGGCGGGGGAGGGGAGGCGGGGGGGGGACTCTGGTCGAGACAGAGTGACATAGAAGAGGAGAGAGAGAGACAGAGAGAATCAATGGATCATCTATTATGTCCAGTGCTTAATGAAAAGGCTCTGCCGCGGATGAAATAAAGTGCTGCCAAAAGGAAGTCTTCGGGGGCCTTCTCTGCCTTTAGCTTGATGTCATGATCAGTTTAATACTCAGGCTGCTTGTCCTCCACTATTGATCCTCTGCTTAATGGCTTTTCTTGCACGAGCATCATTCAAACTGCACTTTATTGCTGTTGTTTTTCTTGTCTTCGATTCTTTCTGACACCGCTCATCCATTCAGGTACTAAATTGCTATCTATCTATCTATCTATCTATCTATCTATCTATCTATCTATCATCCATCCATCCATATATCCTTCTATCTCTCTATCTATCCATCCATCCATCCATCCATCCATCCATCTATCTATATATCTATCTATCATCCATCCATATATCCTTCTATCTATCGATCTATCTATCTATCCATCCATCAATCAATCTATCCATCCATCCATCTATCATCCATCTATCTATCCATCCATCCATCAATCAATCCATCATCCATCCATCTATCTATCTATCATCCATCCATCCATATATCCTTCTATCCATCCATCCATCCATCTATCTATCCATCCATCCATCAATCCATCCATCTATCCATCCATCCATCAATCCATCCATCTATCCATCCATCTATCCATCCATCCATCCATCCATCCATCCATCCATCTATCTATCCATCCATCCATCAATCCATCCATCTATCCATCCATCCATCCATCCATCCATCCATCCATCCATCCATCCATCAATCCATCCATCTATCCATCCATCTATCCATCCATCCATCAATCCATCCATCTATCCATCCATCCATCAATCCATCATCCATCCATCTATCAATCCATCATCCATCCATCCATCCATCCATCCATCCATCAATCCATCATCCATTCATCCATCCATCTATCCATCCATCAATCCATCCATATATCCTTCTATCAATCCATCATCCATCCATCCATCCATCCATCCATCAATCCATCAATCCATCCATCCATCCATTAATCCATCATCCATCCATCTATCAATCCATCATCAATCCATCATCCATCCATCCATCCATCCATCCATCAATCCATCATCCATCTATCCATCTATCTATCCATCCATCCATCCATCCATCCATATATCCTTCTATCCATCCATCCATCCATCCATCCATCCATCCATCCATATATCCTTCTATCCATCCATCCATCCATCCATCCATCCATCCATAGATTTATCAGTAGATGTCTTACAGTATATTAGTACACATGTCTGTTACCTGCAACATGAGCCTATAAATCAGTTATGTGTTGGCTTCACTGGAGCTGAGATGCCGTCTCTGTGGGACAGCAGAGTGCAGTGCAGCCGCGTTGCGTCCTCGTTAAAGCGCCTCTCTGCGGTTTATGTGTCCGCCGGCACTGTGAACCACGGGTCCCTGGGATTTATAACACCTCATTAGCGAGCCATCATAAAACCCTCATGTTTATAATATTAATGCCTGTGACTTATATTTAAATGTCATCTATATGTCGCAGTTGAAAGGTGTGTTAATGAAAAGGGGGGAGGCGGCGAGGAGGGTGACGGACAGCAAGGGACGGGGAACATAGTGAGGGAATGAGAAATGAATTCCTCCGTCTTATTGTTCGTCACTTTGTGCTTGGCAATTTGTCATGAAGGCTGCTTGTCCCATGTGGCATATCTGTAATCAGTTAATTATGGATATCTCTCCTTTAGCCACAGTCAGAGCTGCCACTTTCTTTTGTGCCAGTTTGTGGGCGCCGCTGATGATTCCTTGTTATGGTGATTAATAATTTGATGTACAGAACACTGCATGCGTGTGTCTGTATTCTCACTTCAGATGGCATCTCACAGATACACTGATAATATCTGTCTGTGGAGGAGATAAAAAAAAAAGGAAAGCGAGGGAGAGAGGGAGAGTTCCTCCCTCTGCTCCTCTCCTCAGGAGGTGACACACTTCCACATCAAAGCTGAATTGTAGCTTATTAGCGTGGCAGAGTGAGACTGGTGCTATGGTTCAAATGCCCGTGCTCGCTTTCAATTACACTTCTGGAGATAGATTCATATTTATATCTGGGAGAAATGTGATCATCAAAGCAAACAAAGCGCCGCACATTCACATTCACATTCATCCCCCCCCCCTCTCCGTCTGCAGCTTAGACGAGAGTTAGAGCTCCTGATTTGAGCCAAACGATCGAATTTCATCACTGCGCATATATATAAACGCAATTCTTATCCGCTGGAATAAGATAAATCTGATATTCTCGCATCGCTCCGCATGAACAAGAAGCCTGGTTTTAATGATGAGGTCTTTGATAGCTTCCATGACAAACCGAAGGTTGCTGAAAGTTTGGATCAGATGGACCCGATAGCCAGGAAAACACAGCGGAAACCAATCTATGGCTCAAATAAGTTGATTTCCTGAAGCAAAATAGGTAATGTGTTCCAGATACCCTGGCAATAGATGTCATTTCAACAGTTCCCCACAAAGACATGACCTTCTGGGTTGACTACTTTTTTTTAACTTCCTCCAAAATCTGGCTTGACCGACAGGAATTGCATTCCAGATTTTGGCCTCAAATCACACGGCTCTGATTGATCTCCATCACTCCGCTCTGCCATATCTTGCTTTTTGTATCACCCATCCAAAATTCTAATTTGGGCTGCAGAACGGGGGCTGGGTTGAGCTGAGGTGAGACGAGGAAGCGGCAGCCGCCACGGCAGAGACGCATGTCAACTGAAGCAAACACAGCCCAACAATATTCCTCTCTATAAAGCTGTACTAACCAATAATTTTGACAATGGACCAAAATGACTGACTGTAATAGGAAAGTGGTCGCATGTAGTGACGAACCCACAGATAGTTATCACCCAACTTTGTTGTTGCTCTCAGCTCTTTAGAGCGTCTTACCCTCTTTCAGCTCATTGTTTTGGTTTTACGGCCTTTTGGTTCACTCTCGCTGCTCTCATCAAACCAGTTGCAGAACTTGTGACTAACTGGTGAACATAGTGGAGCATTTAGCAGCTGAAGAGATGTAACACATGCTGTCAATCGATTCAAATATTTAATTGCAAATAATCACGATTGTTCATAGTTAATAATAATAATAATAGCAAATTAATCCCACATTTTATCAGTTCAAAATGTACCTTAAAGGAAGATTTGTGAAGTATTGCCAAACTGCAGCCCAACAGGCAACAACAGCTGTCAGTGTGCTGACTTTACTATGACTTGCTCCAAACTGCATGTGATTATCATAAAGTGGGCATGTCTGTAAAGGGGAGACTCGAGGGTACCCATAGAACCCATTTACATTCACATATCTGGAGGTCAGAGGTCAAGTGACCCCTTTGAAAATGGCCATGGCAGTTTTTCCTCGACAAAGATTTTGTGCAAGTTTGGAGCGTTATTCAGCCTCCTTGTTATCAATAGTTTTCTAGTTTCATATGATACCAGTATATTCACTAGAACTCTAGCTTAAAAACTGTGCCCGCTACAACCTAAATATTGCAAGTTGCATTAATGTGTTAAAGAAGTTATTGGCATTAAAACAATTTGGCATTAAAACAAATTTGCATTAACTCGTTATCGCGTTAATTTGACAAATTTACTGTTTACAAATGTACAGCATATCCTTTTCTTTGTACTACGGTATTGTACAGTACTGGGAAAAGTCTATACTGTACAATACAGTATTGTACAGTATTGACTTTTTCAGCTGGACAAAACTGACATTCTTCTATAGCAGCTACAGTAAGCAGTCAGTGTAAGTCCACAAAAAAAGTAGAACAAAAGAGAGATCTGTATATAAGAAACATTTCCAGGGTTGACTGCCGTGGTGAAAAAAACATCTATACATTTGGACCAGTGCGGCTCACACGATGCCAAAAGTTGTTTTGGCATCGTGACACATTTTGGTAGCACTGGCCAATTTACTGACACAATAACTAGGTTTTGAGTGATTTACTACCTGTTGCAGACATGCAAGAGAGTTGTGATGTCCGATAATACAGTTGTGACAATAGCACTTACAGTTTAGAGAATGTTAAGACTGTTTCAAAAAAATTTAGATTGAGTAAAACTGTAAAATTGTGTGCCAAGCATCTTGTGGCCATAAAAGGAACTGAAGCATCATTGATTGATTTTCTGGCCATTTGGGGGCAAATGAAAAAAATGATAAAAATTTAAAAAAAAGAAAAGAAAAAGCAACATTGACATATTATCACCTGATACAAATTTTGTTTCGAACGTGTTAGTCAAGAATTGCCCATTTACATCCAAAAGACATGAAGCAACATTTTAAGTTGTGGTTCCAGCCACCTAACAGATCCAATATTCACTCTTCTTTTAGCTCTGTTTTGGTCTCTACCAACTCCTCAGGGAGTATATCTGTCACTTAAGTGGCTAAATGCTTCACAATGTTCACCAGCTAGTTGCTAACTTCTAATGTCTTTGTTTGGTACTGGGCAGGCAGTGCACAATGGGTTTATCAGAGCTTTTTTTTACAATAAACATTTGCTTGCTACAACTGGAAATTAGGTTACTGAGAGCTGCAGGGTTGGGTGATATTTCTCTGTGGACCATGTCTCTGTAAGAAGCACCTTTCATAGTGATTTGATCCACTGTTATTATAAAAAATATTGATCAGTGTAGCTTTAAGTTACTTTCACATTTGGCTTCAGCACTCTGCTGTGGTGGTTGCCACTTGGATGAACCTTCTCAGTCTTTCACTCAAACTTATTTTACAGCGATTTTCTCCTCTCAGTCTGGCGTTGAGATCCAAAAATCTCCCACAGTGACTGCATCCCACATATACATTGCTCTATAGTCTGAGCTTTCCAACTGCTTATCAAGTTTAGATGGAAATGAGACAGGAACACCAAGAGTTTAACCCTTTACCTCACTAAAGTTTGTCAAACAATATGTTCTCTCAAGTGGTCTCTGTTTGAATATGTATGTTTATGCGGAAGACAGAAAAACATTCCTTTAAAGCTGAAGTAGGCAAAATGGATCAAATATGATGAAAAAAGTTATTTTTATATAACTATATCTTGACAGTAGTGTATGAGACAGGTAATCGAAAAAAAATAATGTGCCTTGGTGTCCTCCGGTGCTCCTAATGGCATCTGCAAAATTTCACAGACTGGAGTAAAACAACCAATCAGAGCCGAGCTGGAGCCTTGCCGTCTCTGAGCAGCTGTCAATCACTCGTGAACTCCGATCACGGGTCAAACTAGGCAGCACTGATCAAATACGAATCAATATTCTGTTACTGTAATGCCTATTTCTCTCCTCAAATGTTTTCTGAAACATCTTGTAGTGTACTGTTTAGCTGTAAAATGAGAAAGTTTGTGACCCGGCAGCCATGTTGAGACCAGTTGAGGCAATACCAAGCACCGCCCACCAGCCGGAGCACACTTTCTCATTTTCCAGCTAAACAGTACACTACAAGATGTTTCTGAAAACATTTGAGGAGAGAAATAGGCATTACAGTAACAGAATATTAATTCATATTTGATCAGCGCTGCCTAATTTGACTGTTTGATCGAAGTTCGCGGGTGACTGACAGCTGCATCCGTTGAATGAACAGCCAATAGAAACGCTCTCTCTCTGAAATGACCTGTGGTTGGCCAAAGTCTCCCGTCACAGGCTAGATTTTCTAAAGCCTGAAAACGGAGCCATGAGGAGGTGCAGAAATGTAGTTTTCTCTCAGAACACTTGAATCACGAGTTGCTGAAAGGTTATTATGGAATTTTTGCACAATGATGCCGAAAAATATTCTGCCTACTGCTGCTTTAACCATCTTACATTTCACACATTGTTTTCATTTGATTTTCATTAAGAATCACGTGAGCCCCAGTCACTGTTTATTTGCTAAAGTCCAGACAGACCACTGGGATGAGCTGACTGTGCTCAGTAATGAGAGCATGTGTGTTTGCAGGTGACACTGTGTTTGTTTGCTGCCGCATGTTGAACCTCAGCGGTGAGTTTCTATTTATTCCCGAGATGATGTGAGACTTTCTTTATCCCCCGGACGAAGCGGCCCTGCTTGTAGCTGTTGTTTCGGCCCGCAAGGTGTCTGTGTCTTTGTGTGTTCCAGACATAAAAAGGCCTCAACTGGTGGTCCTGTTGTGTAAAAAGCTGCGCGAACGGCCGAACAACCAAGGGACGAATGGGCTGTGAAGTCCTTGTGTCAGCACCGACAACCACCTACTACAGTCTCCAGAGGGGCTCCTTGCGTGATTGCCAACGGCATTATTTTGTTCTCCTTGATGCAAAACCTTTGTCACCTGACAGCAGTGCGCAACATCACTCCTTTTTTTTTTTTTTTTTTTTTCTTTATTCAAACAGAGAAGCCGATTTTAGTTGGAACACACATGCATGTCTTTTGTTGAACTGGATTATTTTGGAGAAGCTGAATATTTTTTTTTTTGTGAAGTGGTAAATCATGAATTAAAGATGAGGCTGGAGTTTTGCTATCGCAGTGCGGCGCTGGCGCTGAATAACAAAAAGCTGGATCACTTCAAATTTCTACAAATGCCATTCACATCACATCCCGCTGCATTTCACAAAAGCACAACTTACTTTGGGGCCTGTGTTTATATTGTTGAGTACCCAAAACCTCTGAAACCCCTTAGCCTGTACAAATAAAAACAATGGGGCCAATCTATATCATGAAAAGCAAACTGTCCACCACTTGCCGGTGTCCCTGCTGTTGTCATAGCAACCGTGACCAGTGTAGAAGGAGAGGGAAACGGACCATAAACCTAATTAAAGACAAAAACGACGAGCGAGGCGAAAATAAAAAAGTTGCCTCACATACAGCCTCCCCCCCTCGCACATGCCCGGATCTTAATGCGTAGCTGAAAAGCACAACCAGAGAGTCATTCTCAACATAATG
Organism: Sebastes fasciatus; assembly: GCF_043250625.1. Taxonomy (NCBI): domain Eukaryota; kingdom Metazoa; phylum Chordata; class Actinopteri; order Perciformes; family Sebastidae; genus Sebastes; species Sebastes fasciatus. The sequence continues at coordinate 7,383,446 of NC_133812.1, forward strand.
CGTCATCAGAGGGCGCGTGTGGGAGAATATTTCATGGATAATTGAGCTGGTGTGATGCTGGGCAGTGTCATCGTCAGGGGAGAGATAGGCGAAGGGCTCCGGAGGAGAACAATCAGAGAGGCTTAACAAGCTCTCACTGGCTTCACACATCAGTGTGATTAGAACAAGTTGATGGAACAGGCAGCCCTTCTGAACCACTCAGGGAAAGACAAGAGCGGTACAGTTTCACAGGGCAGCACTTCTCTAAATATTGGGGCACGCTCATTCTCGAACTTTAATAAGAGTTATCAGTGTGGTACGAAGCCACTCGATTGAGTTTACTGTGTTCGAATTGCAACAATTCAACAATTGTCTCTCTTCTGTTACACCTATCTCTATAAACAGATCCTGCATTCACATGTAGAATCTGTAGGCAACAGGACAAGGTTTTGGCGTCAGAAACATTCAGGTTTCCCTTTGTAGTCCGAGTAGTAGAGCTGGGACGATACACCTTACTCCTGATTCGATACTATCACGATACTTGAGTGCTGATTTTATATGTATTGTGATTTTTAAAGTATTGCGATTCAATATTACGATTTATTGTGATTTTTGTAAAAGGGACTGTTTGTAAGAATCAGAAATTGGTTGTAACAGCGACACGTGTGGCTGTTAAGTCAACGAAAGTCAGCGTCCTTTTGTTCGCGCTCGCCCGTGTATACGCGCTACTTGAATGTGAGCGAGCATCCATCAAAACAGTGAGGCGACACACGTCAGCTGAAACCACAAAATCACTCTAGATTTCACCTGCTTGGCAGTAATGTTAGCTGACCAGACGAAGGTCTCTCCATGAATCAATGCTGATCCTAGTGTTGGCTTTTCCTGCTTCAGCCTCCCGACCGCGGTCGGAGGGAACAGGGGAGACACCAGATTTTTGGTCGGAGACGATAACGTTTCTCGCTGCGGAGCCCCATCACTTCACAAGACACGGAAAACCTCTGTTGGTCTGGAGGAGCTGCAGCATTTATTTCTGCACAAACGTCCACTATACATTCACTAGATATTCTCAGAGCTAAACTAACTCTTCTGCAGTGTGTAGTGTGCGCGCATGCACGTGAGAGTGGAGCGAGACAGCGAGAACACGCACGGTGTGTGAGTGAAGGCAAGCAGGCAGAGGAGCAGAGTACAGCAGAGACTCCGGCCCTGGAGACCAAAGCTACGGTCTCCTCCGCGTCCTCCGACCGCAGCCAACACTGTTTAACAGATGAGCTTCACTAGATATAACTTTGCGGTTTTGGTGCTTCCGTGTAGTTTGTGTTGGAGTCTGAGTCTGAACAGCGTAGCCACATGTGAGCGCGCATGGGACACCAACCCAGATTGATTTATACGTGTAAGAAGTTACAAACAGTCCCTTTAACTTTTTTTAACATTAGACCGTATGAAGAAGTTGAATCATACACTTGTAGGGACTTTCACTTTGGAAAATATCTAAATGAAACCAGTAAAAATGTTTGATTGTTGAAGTCTGAGTAACGTGATGTCATATCTGTTCCATATCCGTTACCAAAACAAACCGCAGGTGGCCGAAACGATACGGATACGACCTGCACCCTCACATTTTAAATCCAAAGTGGTAAACCCTACACATAAAGTAAAGTATGGAAACACTTTGGGTTTCACACATTGCCAGGAAAAGCAGAGCTAGACATCATGGCTAAAGCAGCATGCGATATGTCATGGACAGGTATCATATTGCGGTGACGTTAATACGACCAACATGAGTGCCCATAGTGCTCGACTGCGGTCAAGTGTCTGCGTCACGTTCATCTCCGTGGTCAAATCAGCCAATGCTACTTTTTTGGTATTGAGGTTTTCGTTTTGACTGATCAACCTAGAATTATTTGATAATGTGACATCCTCATGTTTCTTCGTGCTTCATGTTTGGATTTATACATATCGGGCTTCCTCTCTGGAAAAAGTAAATCTGTCGTCTATGATACGGCATCGCATTTTCTCGACTGAAAATGATCAGTTAAATTATAGTTGTTGTATGACCTTCATCAGATGTACATTATCAGCCTACACAAAGTGATGTGTGATAAACTGAACAATTAGAAACAATATTCTATTGTTGACTATTAAAATGAGGGTGTATGACAAAGCAAACTGAATGACAATAAAATATGCAAACAAGAAAAAACAAGACGAGAAATAGGAATGATGACAACAAGTCAGAGGACTGATTGTTTGAGTAGACAAAGCAAATGAATCCATCTTTGAATACATGAGAAGAACAATAATCACAAGGCATGAATTATGGATTTCTCGGAAAGTCTTTCAGTTTATCTACTCTCCTTCGGAATGAAGGCAGTTTATTATGTGAAATCAGAAGTTTTATTTGCTACACATTGGGTGCTCTCGAAACAATTCTAGAAACGTTATTGATAATTAGGGATGTCAAAGTTAACGCAAATAAAATTTGTTTAAACGCCTAATTTCTTTAATGCATCAACGTAACTTGTGATTTTTAGGTTGTAGCGGGCTGAATTTACAAAAACCTAAGGAACCCATTGGTACCAACCATGTCATACTAGCTTGTCGTGAAGGAGGCTAAATAACGCTCCAAATGTACGTACAATTTTGGCGAGGAAAAACTGGCATGACCATTTTCAAAGAGGTCCCTTGACCTCTGACCTCCAGATATGTTAATGAAAATTGTTTCCATGGGTACCCACGAGTCTCCCCTTTACAGACATGCCCACTTTATGATGATCACATGCAGTTTTGTTGCAAGTCATAGTCAAGTCAGCACACCGACACACTGACAGCTGTTGTTGCGTGTTGTGATTTTAACATATTCTTTATGCTAAATGCAGTACCTGTGAGGGCTTCTGGACAATATTTGTGATTGTTTTGTGTTAAATGATTTCCAATCATAAATATATACATATATTTGCATAAAGCATTTGCCTACTCCCATGTTGATAAGAGTATTAAATACTTGACAAATCTCCCTTTAAAGGGACTGTTTGTAACTTCTTACACGTATAAATCATTGCGGGTCGGTGTCCCATGCGCACTCGCGTGTGGCTACGCTGTTCAGACAAAACACCTACACAAACTACACGGAAGCACCAAAACCGCAAAGTTATATCTAGTGAAGCCCATCTTGCAAAACAGTGTTGGCCGCTGTCGGAGGATGCGGGGGAGACCGTAGCTTTGGTCTCCAGGGCCGGAGTCTTTGCTGTACTCTGCTCCTCAGCCTGCCTGCTTGCCTTCACTCACACACCGCACTCGTTCTCGCTCTTTCGCACCACCTCACGTGCATGCGCGCTCACTACACACTGCAGAAGAGTTAGTTTAGCTCTGAGAATATCTAGTGAATGTATAGTGGACGTTTGTGCAGAAATAACTGCTGCAGCATCTCCAGACCAACAGAGGTTTCCTGTGTCTTGTGAAGTGACGGGGCTCCGCAGTGAGAAACGTTATCGTCTCCGACCAAAACTCCGGTGTCTCCCCTGTTCCCTCCGGCCGCGGTCGGGATGCTGAAGAAGGAAAAGCCAACACTAGGATCAGCAGTGATTCATGGGGAGACCTTTGTCTGGTCAGCTAACATTACTGCCAAGCAGGTGAAATATAGAGTGATATTGTGGTTTTAGCTGACGTGTGTCGCCTCACTGTTTTGAGTGATGCTTGTTCATGTCTATGTAGAGCGAGCACAAGCGCGAGCAACAGGGGCGCTGACTTTCGTTGACTTAACGGCCACAGGTGTCGCTGTTAACAAGACATTTCTGATTCTTGTTCCTTTTAAGGAACATTTTGAACAGATGTGTGAAATGTGAGATTAATTTGCGATTAATTGTGATTAACTATTTTAATCAATTGACAGCCTTATTGATAATGTATTATTGTTTTTTACAAGGCTGATCACCATTGACAGTAACTGATCTTCTAACTGTAGAGGCCCTGAAAGGTCTGTAGAAGGAACACATTTGTTTCTGCAGAGCTGCAACGTGTGAGGTCCGATATCCAGAGTTAATCCAGTCGTTGAATCACGGTAAAAAGAGAGGAGGGAGGAGGTGAGAAGAGCTGATGTTTTTAAGCATGGATAATATCTCTGAGCTTTGGGAGGGAATCAATGCCAATCCCCCAATTTGCTTACAAGGATTTTTTTCCACTGGATGCCTCTTACACTTAAATGCCTTGGGATGTGATTTTAAAGGGGATCCTTGACATTTTGATTTTTTGTTGGCTACAGGCTGCAGACTTTCCCTACTGTGAGAAAGCATGCATCGGCCCTCGAGTTTCTCTGTAATGTCTTTTTGGACCACATTATTTATTTCCTACAGCCTGAGCGTCCACTGAGAATCTGGCGATGTGGGAACGGTCAACGAGCTGAGAAAAGGCTGAAGTTTTCATGCTCCGTGTCTATCAACAGTCAGATAAAGTTCTGTGCTTCCATGTTTCCCCTGTGATGTGATTTTTCATGGACAATAGTTTTGCCTGGCGGGTGTAAAATAAATGACAGGTTGATTGCAGCCATTGAAAGCGCCCCAGTTTTCTGCAGCCCTTAATGAAAGACTGCTGAGTTTAACCTCTAACTATGAAACATAATAGAGAAGTACTGCATTCATCACTGGGGTCAATGGTGAGTTCTGCAGCAATTTGAGATTTTTTTTCTGTTCATTTTCAATGAGTTCTCTAATTAATGCTTGCTTGGTGGCCATGGTTAAAGCTAAAGTACCTACAACACAAAGAAGATAATGGGATTCGACCGGCGTGAGATCAAAACCTGTATTGCTGTCGTACAGCATGGATTATTCTCAGTGGAAATTATTTTACTGACGACATTGTTTATGACATTTGTTCCTTTTTTCAAGAAACACATTTTTAATGCTCTGTACACCACAAAATGACAAATTCACACCTCCACTGTATTGGGGTAAGAAAATCTCCCAGAAATCTCAGGAAAAGATATCTCAAAACCTGGACATCACTAGTGGTAAATAAGAACAATTGTGCAAAGAGACCCTTTAGAGTAATAGTTTAACAATTTGGGAAATATGCTCATACACTTTCTTGCCAAGATTTACAGAAGATCAATACCACTCTCATGTGTCTATATGCTAAATATGAAGGTAGAGCCAGGAGACGGTTATCATAGCTTTGCATAAAGACTAAAAGCCGGGGCACAGCTAGCTTTCGTTTTCGTCCCCGGTGCAAAAAGGCCTTAAAGGGGCTACAACTGCATTTTGTGTGTTGTGCAATGACAATAAATGAACCTTGAACCTTAAGTCTCCAACGATTGACACAGGAGATCAGGAAATCACTGCTCCCGGCCAAGAACATAGTCACCACATCTTGTTTCTTTTAACTCTTTGGAACAAACAAAATGTATTGTGTTCATTAGAGAGCTGCAGAGATGCTGGTGGGCATACTCTGCTTTCAGTCTATATGCTAAGCTAAGCTAACCATCTCCTGATTCCAGCTTCGTATTTAACGGACAGATATGAGTGTGGTATCAATCTTGTCATCTAACTCTCGAGAAAGCAAATAAGCTTATGTCCCAATATTATAATAATAATAATAATAATAATAAAAAGAAAGAATAAAATAAAATAAAAAAATCACACAAAGAAACACACAAAACAAAAAAAACAACAATAATAATACAAAATTAAGAGAGTATTAATAATAAATTAAATACACAATAAGTTAATAGAAATTAAAGGGGGGGGGAGGGGAGGAGCGCGATATATAGTTATATCATTTACACACACATATGAAGAACTATTCCTTTAAAGATGTCAAATTGATAAGTAAGACGAAAAAAAATGCATGATTACCAAATATTTTCTGGTTTATGAAGAAAGTGAGAAATATCTGTCTCTCCGTCTCTGCGCTACACATACAGGATGAGGTAAAAGAGAGAAATGGTGTTGTCTGAAACTGACATGAGCGACACGCACTCCTGGAGATCACCCAGAATTGCTGAGGGAACCATCGGTGTGAATGCTGCTGTCATCTTCTGTCAGTCAGTCAGTGATAACGCACTGGATTGAGGCAAGGACCGGAAGGGTGACTTTCTCCTTTTTCAGGTTTCATAAGGAAAGGTCTTGGACCCTCACTGCCTGAGGAGCTCCCCTTCAAAGAAACTCAATTTTCACTTTAAAAGGCAGACTGAGCCGCCACCCTCTCGCATCGCCCTTCTCTCTCCTTTCCTTTCTCCCCTGCTCTCCTCTCCTGTGTCCACCGAGTTGCTCCCCCAGCCCGGACGAAGGACGATTACACAAATCTGTCACCCAGGAAATCCCGACACTTTATTTCCTCTCAGACAAAGAGCCAGTGATAGGTGATGAGTTTGTAGCTGCTGGGGGATTTGACAGACTCTGGGGGAATAATAAAGCAATTTCAGCCTGCCAGAAAAGTCGGAGGAAGGAGAAGGAAAAACACACACGAGGAGATATAAATCACTCCTGTGATAGCTACAGTTTTTCGGTGGAGAAATGAGACAGTTAAATTGTACAGAGAGATGAGTGGCTTGACCAGAGTGTAACTGTGGTGTAGAAATTACACGGTGGCCAAATAAAGATGTATTGTAAAGGGTGAACGCTCAAAAGTACAGGTTTTATGTGATGGGGTGGGTTGGGGGTGGGCTTTAATAACCTGTACTGGTGTTATTTTTATGTCCACATAAAAAAAGTGGCACAAAGATTTATAGACTGCATGAAAAATAATGGAATCTAGAAGAATGTAATATATTATATTATTTATAAAATGTATAAAAGATTTATATATGGAAGTTGGAGGGTTAAATACATATACTGTGTACTGTATGTGTACATATACTTCAATATATAAAATACAGTATATAGCATGTATATGAATATACCATCAAGTTTGAAATAAAATATACTCTATTTTGAATTGTTTAATATTTTATTGCATGGTATAGTTTAATGTTTAATATCAAAAAGGAAAAAGGAATATTATATGACATATGACAAATATTGTCCAGAAACCCTCACAGGTACTGCATTTAGCATACAAAAATATGCTCACATCATAACATGGCAAACTGCAGCCCAACAGGCAACAACAGCTGTCAGTGTGTCAGTGTGCTGACTTGACTATGACTTGCCCCAAACTGCATGCAATTATCATAAAGTGGGCATGTCTGTGAAGGGGAAACTCGTAGGTACCCATAGAACCCATTTACATTCACTGATCTGGAGGTCAGAGGTCAAGGGACCCCTTTGAAAATGGCCATGACAGTTTTTCCTCGCCAAAGTTTAGCGCAAGTTTGTAGTGTTATTTAACCTCCTTCCTGACAAACTAGTATGACATGGCTGGTACCGATGGATTCATTAGGTTTCCTAGTTTCATATAATACCAGTATCTTCAAGTTGCTTTAATGCGTTAAAGAAATTAGTGCCATTAAAACAAATTTGCGTTTACGTGTTATCGCGTTAACTTTGACAGCCCTAATAAAAATGTTTATTTTATATTATTTATGTATTGTATAAAATATATATATATGGAAATTGGAAGGTTAAATACATATAACGTGTAATGTATGTGTAAATATATTTCTATATATAAAATACAGTACTATTTAGTAGTATAGTAGTTTGAAATGAAATATACTCTATATTTTGAATGGTTTAATATCCTATTGCATGGTATAGTTAATTATATAATATGTTTAATACACAAAAGTAATATTAAGTAATATTATATTACTTAGTAATATTTATTTATTTCATAAAGCATTTAAATGTACAATCATAGCCACATATTCACATTTTCAGCAAGTGAAGGTAACAATATTTTGATAGAAAAATATAAGAAGTGCCATATCATTTTAAGCTATTGCCTCTCGGCACATATTTTGTACAGTGAAGGCTGCAGTTGCTGTGCATAGCTTAGTACAATAAAACAGGTGAATCATTATGTATTTTTCGCAGTTGGGACAGTGACAGAAAATATTACCAGAATGACATTTCTGACTCTATATAACAAAACATGAGGTGATTATCATATATCACTGTAGACAAACTCAAACAACACATCTCATTACAGTGCAGTTCTCACCACAGTCTGACTCTCCGCTGTAGGAAGCATCCAACAAATGTAAATTGCTTCAGTCAGACAACTTTCTCACTTCATATTGTAAACGCACAGATACAGAGGTTTTTTGGAGATGCAGTCCCATAGCGATATTTCACAATGACAGCAGCAACTACTATGAACCGCCCCTAAGCTTTATCTGTCGTGTTTTTTTCCCCTGACATCCCATCCATCATTAACTGTCACATTATGAAGATCCAGCAGAAGAAAGAGTGTTTTTCTTTCCCGCTCATCAATCGACATTACGGAATTTTCAAGTTCAGCTCAAACTGCCCAAATTCCTGCTGCGTCGCATGCGAGGCCGCGTGGCGACAGCGGGCTTGTTTGATTACAGAAATTGTTATGGTAATGAGCGCCTTTCAAAAAAACAGCACCTCGTAACCTTTGCACTCCCAAGTGCATTAAATTCGTTTGAGACGCTTCTTTAATGGCAAAGCAGACTGCATAATCAACAGCGGGTTGACATTTGAAACAAGAAAATTGCAAACGGGAGTGCTATATCTTTGTGCGTCCACTGGGTAAGTGGCGGATGGAGGCCAGCATCTGCTGAGAAATTATCTTACACTGCATCCTGGAGGCAGGATGCTTAAAGTGGCTGTCCCTTCTTTAGACAGGGCCACTTAGGCTTTATTTGACAGTTCACAGCAAAAGAGAGGCAGAAAATTGAGCAAGAATAAAGAGAGCTCAACCTCTTCTCGTAACGATATAAAGGGATGCGGCGTCGTGGATTAAGAACGGGCCGTGTGTCCCGATTTCTATGCAATGCAGGTTTGTACTTGTACAAATTGGAGGACGCGAGGGAATAGAACTGGTTTGATTAAGAGTGGTGCAGTGAGTAATACTCATACACGCACATAAACAAACCCAAACCACAATCCCCCTTCACACACATAGTCTCACTCTTACGATTTCACTCTGCCGCGCCTCACCGCACAGTGCAGCGCTTTGGTTCAACAACTCCCTCTGTGGGGAGCAGGGGAGGCTGCCTCAGCCCAGCCAACCATTGGAAACTCATTATTACAGTACTAAGTGATGGATCATTTCCAAATGATCTCCACGTACACCTCAACAATTAAGCCACCAGCAAGGCAATTACAGATCAGCAATATAGCGGCGGGACACTGATATATTGCCGGGCTTTAACCTTTGGGCCAGCGGACAGATTACACATATTAAGCCACAGCGTTATTGGACCTATAAAAATCATTGTGCGGCCATATCAGCCTCACATAACTGCAGAGTGGACATTCTTCTTGCTGGAGGATTGGAGCTGGTAGAGGAGCCTGTGAAAGTGGGGTTTGAGGGGAGAGCAGAGGAGAGGGAAAGAGAGGACAGATACATCTGCGCTTGCTGAAAACACTGAATTCATCCTTTACATTCTGGGAACATTTTGTTGTCATACAGTACATATAGTTTCATGATCTCAAGCACACAACTCACTAATGATTGCTACTACTAATGATACTTATAATACTAATGATAATTCTCTGGTAATGCTCTCACTTTTAGTCCAGACTCCATGTGATTTGTGCTGATCACACTAATGTGAACAAAAAGTATAGCCTCAGAGCCACTAGCATGACTGTAGCATATGTATATAAGTATATATGTATTATAAGAAGTGGAGTAGTCACCTGTCGTCACCCATTGATTCGTGGGCTGCCGTTTTGAAGCCTCGAGTTCTGCATTTTGGCCTTCGCCATCTTGGTCTTTGGCCGTTGCCATCTTGTTTTTTTGCAACCAGAAGTGACACTAGAGGTAATGAGACAAGTGAGAAGTAGGCTCATTTTCTCATAGACTTCTATACAAGCAGACTTATTTTTGCAACCAGAGGAGTCGCCCCCTGCTGGCTGTTAGAAAGAATGTAAGTTTAAGGCACTTCCACATTGGCTTCACTTTTCAGACCCGGAGGTTGCCCACTGGGCTGTAGACTTTTAGTGCTGTTAAACAAATAAACACCATAAATCATTGGGCTTTGGGCAAATTATTTCATTGAGATTGAAACAAACGGTTTACTTTCTTCCCTCTCTGAGAATTATGTTCTTCTAAACAATCAAAAGTCAGATCTGTTTTCCATCTCCACAGAAACAAACGTAGGCTGCCGACGGCAATACGTAACTTGCAGTTTATTTACAGTGACACTATAAGTTTAAGCTGAAACTCGACGTGACAAGATGATGGGAGAGAAATCAGTTTAAATTGGGTGGATGAGCGATGAACACACACGCAAGAACAGTGAGCGAGTGAGTTAGATGTTAAAACAAAAAAGAAACAGATCGAAAGGGAAAAGTTGGAAATAAACTGACAAGTTCTCTCACAGTAATGAGGACATATTAATTGAAAGCCACGTGCTGCTGCTAAGGTACTTAATTAACTGCTTCCATATACTGTAGAGGCAGTTACGTTATGAGTTTGACAGCAGCTCTTTTCTCCATCTTCTTTGTGGCGCTCCTCCTCTGATCTTTCATTAAAAACTCCCTCACATGTACGCTCTGTTACTTGAATCTAAGAATATATAAAGAAAGCAATATTTTAAATATCCAGGGAACAGGTGGGAATGTCAATTCTTTACACTGACAGAAAGACTACCTCTTGTTCTCAGTTACATCACTGTACAAAGTGTGTTTTACTTAGATAACATTCCCAGGTCTTTTGGCGAGACTTTGTTCACAGCCAAAAGGAAAGATAATTAAAAAATGAATGCGGTTCATTCTGAAAGACAGCTACATAAGACATCATTCTGCAGACATCGTTCTGTATTCGCTTGTAAAACTGTCTGACTTTTTGGGGGGTTAATTTCTATAATGAATTCTTTTGTTTCTATAAAGATTATTCCAATCAATTTCACCAGACTGATCATTAAAGTTTAATTCTGTTTAATTTGCCCAAATTTAGGAAAATGAATGCCGAACATGAAAGCCATATCTAGAGTGGAGAACAGAGCAAAAATGAACATTTAAAGAAAAATGGCAAACTTTTAATTACAGGCCATGTCACTTAAAACCCTATGGAGCAAGGCATGAGTTTTATGATGCACACTGAGTTGAAATAAGCACTTGCTTGCACTTACATAAGCAATCTTAAAATACACACAAAGAAGTGACAGACGGAGACAAGTGGCATCTTTTTGACGAGATAATTGCAGATTATGATGTTTGACAAGTGCCTAAATATGTGCAGAGCAGAGTGAGACTTAGTGTTTCATTTAGCAGGGACAATAATAATTTCTCTTTCCAATATTATGAGGTATAATATTATGAGCAATTGCACATGGTTAACAGTACATAACCACAACGATGCCTTTTATTAGCCCACATACTTGCTTATTGGTTAAATAATGAAAGTGTTCGGCAACTTACAGATACAGATACAGATACAGAGAGCTTTATTTATCCCCGAAGGGCAACTTGTAGATTGAAGTGCAACAGCAGACCTTGTTTGTGAAAAAAGCCATATGGGCATGTGCATGCTCATGCCATACACGCACACACACACACACACTATTAATGTGATATTAATGCAGCTAAACCTTGCTGTTATGATGACTATTTTTACTTAATGTATTACAGGAGTGTTATAGTAGCGGCTTGCCACTTCAGATTATTTCTATAGTGGGCCGCCATTCTTTCTGATGGTGGGGTGAAATTTAAAGGGGAACACTACCTAAATTAAGAATTCCAATATGTTATTTCCATGGCCTAGGAAAGGTCAATCAATGTCTTCGAACATGAGCTACTCTTTCTCAAAGCCAGAAACCAGAGAAGTAAGTCTCAAACTTGTGATGTCATAGGGTATAAAGTCTGGAGCTGATCCATAGACAATGAATGGACTCACAGAATGTTTGTTTTCTTTTTAATACCCAAATGAGCTTTATCCTATTGTGTGTCATTATGCAGTGTTGTCAGTTGTGAAACAGAAAATGTTGCCATATACTCAGAACATTCCTCTTTGTGCTCTCAGTGTCGTCTAGAACATCTCTCCCCATTCATTGTCTATGGAGCAGTTTATACCCTGTGACATCACAAGTTTGAGATTTAGCACTTTTTGGATTTGGGAGAGCGTCGTTCATGTTTACTAATATTTTTTGGACTGTCTTAGACCATAGGAATAACATGTATGAAATTTGAAAACGGGCGTACTATAGTTCCCCTTTAAGAACAGTTGGGCATTGTGATTGTTGATAAGGGATCCTGAACAGGCCTCTATACGTATGAGCTCTAAACTAGCTGGTAGTCGCAAGTTCAGGCAGAGAAAGAGGCAAATGTTTGCCTCCTGTCATTAGGGCAAATTTAAACGCTGGAGCATTTGTTTAGAAGCCACAGAGGCTAATAATTTAGCAAGCTAGCAAGTGGGTAGCAAAATAACAAAAAATTATGCAGTAAATGCAAAGGCATAATGAGAGAGGAAAAAGATGAGGCCACTGGGAATATTAACATTTTCCTAATATCTATTATAAAATTATGAAGAAAAACAATATACGACTAAAATTACAATAAATTAACTTATTATGCACCGAAAAATTAACTTCCACGGCCTCCGCCACGGTTAATATTCACATATTCGGCAACCTGATGGAGACACCAGTGTCAAACTCAGCCATTTATCCGTTTTTTCCACACTGGCAACTTCATCGCTGACGACAGAGATACCATGTGATACCAACGTCGTTATACTATTGGCTCACAAGCAAATGTCAGATAAATGTCAAATGAAACAAAACATTCATTTTGGACCCGTCAAATCTTTTAAAATGATTAATTCACAATCATCATTTTTTTTTGTTAGGAAAAGCCATACTTTCATTCGACACTTTTCTAAAAGGTCTGTGGATGTGTTATTTTTAAAAAAAAATATTTGTCAACATAAAAATGTTATCAATACGAACTTTAAGAAGAAGAGGAATAAAAAAATGTTACTCAACAAAATGGTCGCAGACCTTCAGTGTAAAATAGCAAAAGAAAAAATCATCATCACTACATCTGAATAGAACAAAATTAATTGTCATGCAGACTTCTCCATGACCATAGTGCTATATTCAGGGACCTACCTGACTTTATAAATACTTTGAACAGAAGCAGATTATTCACAACTTATTCTACCACTCATGGTCTGCGTGAATGCTCCATTAAAAAGGCTTTTATGCTTATCAGAAATAGAGTTTGTTCAGAAACACACTGTGCAGCTGCATGAACCACAGCTGTGAAGTGAAATGCACTGAGGAGACTGTATTTTGTATCTCTTGTTGCTTCCATTATGTGTGTGTTACTCATGCAGGACTGCTGGGCTAGCAAAAGACATTCAGCCAGCAGCAGGAAAGATAAACGATGTACAGTACAATACAGGTAAAGAAGATTGACCGTGCTGTACACCCACCATCTACAGGTTTAATAGTTACAAATATGCACACATGCAATGGAGGAAGCTTTTTCCAATCATGTAGCATTGCTGACATGTTTGCACATGAGAACAGAGGATTATTTCAAGCCTCTATGGACGGCTATAATCATCTGTCGATTGATCCACCACTTTGGTAGGGATGGGCGATACCAGACCTTTTTTAATTCAATATGATACTGATGCTTTTTGTTCCAATTTTACCAATACCAATACTCATTTCTTAAATTGGCATGTGATTTTTTTTTAATAATTGTATTTTTTAGAAGAATATATATATATATATATATATATATATATATATATATATAAAGCATATTTACTACATTCCTGTAACTGTTTAGATTTATATTACTTTATTTTACATTTTATTTATGTTTATATTTCAGCCCTATATTTTTATACACTATTTTATTCTCATTTTACTTTAATTTGTGTGATTTTCCTTTTTTTTTATAGCCTTCATGTTTAATGAGCATTGTTGGAGTGAGTCTGAGATTCCAAGATTTCCATTGCCAATGACTGCTTCACTGTAATTGTTGTGCACATGATTATAAAAAACTTGAAACTCAGGGTTTAGGGTAGACAGACACAGCAAACTCAGGGTTTAGGGTAGACAGACACAGCAAAATCAAACTAATAACGGTGCTATACCTGTAGCTGGATATGCTTTGCCTATAAGCGTTGTCTCCTGCGACGTGTTTTGTTGGACAGAGGGTGGTGCAGGAGACTTGGATGTATCGGGCATCTTCTTGTTTTTGTTCCTCCTCTTTGTAACTTCCAGGGCGTGTTGTTTTTAAATGTTTGAGGAGGTTACTCGTGTAGCTGCTGTGTGCCACTTTCTTGTCACAAATAGTGCATCTTGCTGTAATTTCATCTACAGGGGAAAAGAAGCAAGAAAAACACAACGCTACGTTTTCCTTTCTGCCATTCTCCGACACTCACTCTGACTCACTCCCATGTTTGGTACAGAAGAGCACGACTGTGCTACGTTCTGAGATCTCATAAAGGTTTCCACAGTCATGTGACACGGGGAAGCTCAGGGCTGTTTTGGCACAAACATTACATTGAAAACGTTTGGAAGTGATGCAGCCATCTATGTTTTGTTTACATCATTATAATTTAATTAATCATCAATTGACATTTTTTAAAAGGAATCAATACAAAATGAGTAGCTTGTGAGTATCGAAGTATGGAAACCACCGTATCGATCCGCCCATCCCTACACTTTGGTCCAGACTGAAATATCTCGACAGCTATTTGATGGACACTGGCAACAGCCTCAGCTCTAATATTCAAATATTAGGATGTTATCATGCTAAACTAAGATGGTAAACATGGTAAACATCAGTATTAACATTGTGAACATGCAAACATGCTGACTTTAGATAAAAAAAAATTCACCTTCTGCATACCTATATCCAAACCATATGGCTTCAAGTAAAATAGAAATAAAAAAGGATGGAGCATGGCTAATTTTGAGCTACTGTAGTTTACCGCCAACATTCATTATTTGTTTTTCAAACCCCAAATTGCTTTTCAATCGTTTTGGTGGTGTGTAATGTAGTGTAAGCAAACAACTGCTCACATGTGAACTAACAATGTGTAGTGCTTTTTGACTAACAATCCCCATTTTCTTTGTTCCGGGTTGCCCTTTTCCAAAATTGAGGCTATGTATTGCTTTTAAATCTGAGAACCAGCACTTCAGAACAAAAACCTTGAAGCTTATCTATTTATTTAACAGCCAGGTAGAGCTGTGAATTACTGGTAATAGTTCAGGCCAATCAGGATGTATAACCATCACAGAAAAATGACTGTTGCAAACACAGATAATGAGAGCTCCCCGTAGCCCCTCTCCGGCTCCGTAGTGGAAGCCAAAGCTATTGATTACAGCTCGGTGGGAGAGCATTGATTTTTATCTCAGAGTGAGTGAGCGAGAGGACTGAATCCTCTCAGCAGAGGGAGGGACGGTTCAACTTTTGCGGCAAAGGGACAGTGAATGGGAAATAGGGTCAGGCTTGACTAAGTGAGTGAGTAAGCCACTTGCTTTTCCCTGAGTCACAATGAGCATTTATACCACCATAACAACTTTGTAGGCTCCTATTTACGGATCCTTGTCTAATGTGTAATGATGATAGCAGCACTTCTTCTTGTGAACATTTTTCTTTTCAAAGCGGCCTAGTTAAATTCTTTACACATCCAGTCTACTGCCTTTGTGAATGAAATTGGATTATTTGATGTGTGAGCATGAGTGTTCTACAGTATATGTTCGGGTGCAAATGTGTGAACATGGTTTCCCAATTACCCTTACAATAATGCGTTTACTTTTCACGTGTGGAACAATATTTCACACGTGAAAATTCACATAAAGGCACATGTGATTTTCAGATATTTCACACGTCAGATGTAAAACATTACATAAAAAAAATTCCACATGTGTGAAACATATTAGGCCTACACATTAAAGCCCGCATATGTGAAAGTGTTTTCAGACATTTTACCCAACCCTACATGCTTTTTCTTTTTGGTAAGTTGGGTAGACAGTTGTGCAAAATACTGTAGCTAAATTTGATATTAGATGAATAACAAGACTATTTAAGCAAAGCTCACATGCTTTGAGTTAAATGCTCACGTCAGCATGCAAATACAATGAATGTATAATTTTCAGCGTCTTAATTTAGCATGTTAGCATGCTATCACCCAATAAAAACGCCTTTATCACCCATCTTGTCAACATTATGTTTCAACTGATATCTTATACGAGTTAGCTTGAGAAGTTAGTGTCGGGGTAAGGTTTAAGTTAGAGTTTGACGGTTCATTCCTGTGGAGATGTTGAGCCAATCTTCTCAGAAAAGAAAGAAAGTAAGTAAGCAGGTTGCACATTTTGTTTCAATCCAACAAAATCCTTTGTCCAAATCAAAATGGTGTCAACAAGAACAGTCTATATCAAGCCCCCAGGAAGTGTGCCGGTCGTCGATCCGGACTTTCGTAGTGGCCAAACGGCGGTACTGCAACTTCCGTGTCAGTCACGTGATGCGTTGGGCCCAAAAATACTTTTTCCCATAGACGTCTGTAACTCAGCGGATAATTTTTTTTGAGGTGAATCAACTTCCCAGTACGAACACCTGAATAGCCCTTATTTCAAAAATTTAGTTTTTAAAGTTGTAAAACGCACTATTAGCTGAATCCAGAGTTATTTCCCTTCCTCTGTTCATGTGAATGAGACCCAGACCGAGGCTGGAGTGTAAGCCGTGATGACGGCGTGACGTTGGGACCCCGTGACCAAGTCATGCATGTGAGAGGCTCTGTCCTCTCGACTTTATCGTTTGGAATGGCCCCCTATAAAAAGGTAAATGCTCTTTTTGCAAGGCCACTGATTTGGTGGTTCAGAAGTCAGAGAGGTAAGAATTTTGTTTTTCTTTTGCATCTGAAGAGCCTCTTCTATATTCCTTTTTTTCCTATATGATGGGACTGTTCTTCTTGGCTACATATACCTAAAAATTGTAACATTTTCAATTTAGGACCCAGTGCCTTACACAAGGATATCTCAACAGGGCAATTACTAACAGACATTGGAGCCGATATCTCTGATTTAAGAACTGTCTCTCAAAACATCTCCGGCCTCATGCTCTCAACCATCACAAACAAGATTAAAAGAAATACAAATAAATAATACACAACATATAAAGTATACATTGTTTTGCCCCAAAAGAAGCTTTTCCTCCGACAGATCGCCTCTTGTCAATGTATCATCAGAGTAAGCGATGTGTTTGTGTGTGAAGGTAACTTGAGAGAAATATTGTCTGATGACTCTGGAGTAGATAAGCACAGCCCAGAGGCTATCAAATGATGACTTTCTGAGCTCCAAACCAACAGCCTGCATGCTGAAGTGGAGAGAGAGAGAGAGAGAGAGAGAGAGAGAGAGTGAGTAAGTAAATCAGGATGCAAAATGTGAGGGCGGATGTCGATGGCAGCCAGCTAACTGGATTAGCATGTGTAATAATACTAGCAAAGGTTAATGTTTGCAGATGCTGAGAGGCTAATGCAGGGCCATGCTCCATAATAGAAAGGACAAGTCAATGGGACTGGTTAATAGTCAAACTAAATGGCTTGTGATTACAGCCTGAGATATTCGTACTGGATGTGACTCTCAAAGAGAGCACGGTTAGTGAATATGAACATATAGAACCTCATCATTTAGCTCACTGGACTCACAGAAATGAATAAAAACTGGTAAGGATGCATGATACATGCCGCACAAACGACTTTGCAAACAGCCATTCAAGCTATAAGCTGACCATATTTTTTAATTTTCATCCAATAGAGTATTCTGTGCGAAGTTTTATTAATACAGAGACAATTGCTCAAAAGCATCTTTACGTTGAATATGCAATTACTCTGGCTCTAAGGCAGTCCTTCCATTACTCAGGCGATGTGTGTTCATGAGGCTATTGTTGAACTTAATCAATGTGGCTCGTGGCTTTCAGTAAATGATGGGGTCAAGACGAATGGGCCTGAAACACTCAATTTAGAGCCCATCAGCAAGTCATAAGCGTCTTCTCAAATCCAACTCTGTTCATTAGGGGTGTTTCTGGATCATTTAACCCAAATAAGTAATCCACTTATCTAGCAAATGATATTAGGTCTTGTGGCACATTAAATCTTCAATTTGATTTTCATTTTTCTCTCATCTGGACTTCTCTGGATTACTTCTTTGCCAGATAGCGACGAGGGACTCTCGCTTTACGACTGTTTCGCTCAAGTGTTTGTGGTAAATAACAACCGGAGAAACACCCAGATGTCTGTGTTTTATATCTCTCCACTTGATAATTGTCCCTTGATCTAATGCTGAGAGAGGCATTAGAGTCTAAGATTGAGCTCTTCTTGGTAGCTGGGTGACAGTCTTCTTACTAAATATTTAATTAACAATTATCTGAGATAAATATCTGCTCACTTTTAGGTGGAAAAAAACTACTAAAACTACTTTTATATGCAGGGCAAAGGTTCCCTGGTTTGCTTTGTTTGTGAGATAACCCCCCCCCCCCCCCCTCCCTCCGCCTGAGGCTTAATAAAGAGTTTCTGATTGTGACGCTGATTACCTTGAGTCCTTTTGGCTTAAGAAGTAGCATTCATTATCACTAGAGAAACATATTTCTGTTTTTGTCTCACAAAGGCCAGGGTATCTTTTAGAAAAAAGCCGTAGCCTACACCTCCGCTTAGTTAATATTTTCATAGCGAAAAAAACAAGTGATATTGAAAATGAAAATGAAAAGGGTAACACTCAGGGGCTCAGGTACACATAATCCTTACTTTTTAACAAGAAACTAGTAGGGGGGGAAAAAAATCAGGAAATAACTGCTAATTAATGAATAGCTAAGTAGTAGTTGTTAAGTAACTCTCTCTCACTCTTGACCAGAACTCCCTGGAATGCAGAATATAATAAAACACTTTTTAAGAGACTGCTAGATATGTTAAAAGTATATTATTTCAACCCGACATCACACCAAAGTGTGTGATATAGACTTGCCTGTCCACCAGAGGATAGTGTGTCAGTGCCACGTTTTGCCTCGCAGAGACATGAATATTACATTCCTGTATTATCGTGCTGTACCAGCAGGGGGCAACAAAGCCACTCTCTTAGGTTTAGGCAACAAAACCACTTCGTTAGATTAAGGGAAAACATCATGGTGGGGCTTAAAATAAGTATGGAAACTAAATAAAACACGTACGGAAAACGTGTATTGTCAGTGCGGAAGACACGTGACAAACGTCACTAACGTAACTTGCAAAGTGTTAGCAACAGTTGCAGACACAACCAGCAGATATGGAGCAACGTGAGATATCATTTCGAGTTGTGTTTCTTCACCCAATGAATGTTAGTCTAATACTCACTCTCTTTTAGCTCTGATTTTGGTCTCCACCAACTCCCGAGAAAAAATACCTGCTCCTTAGCAGCTAAATGCTCAACTATGTTCAACAGCCAGTCGCTAACTTTGTTTGAGTGTCATTTGGTGCTCCGCAAGTAGAGTAAAGTGGGGTAGAGCTTTTTCGCTGGAAACAGCTGCCGGATGAATGTGAAAATGAGGATGATGAGAGCGGTGGGAGTGAATCAAAACAGTAAAGTTGTGGGCTGTAAAAACAAAACAATCAGCTGAAATATGCTAAAACACTCCTTAGAGCTGAGGGGAACTGCAGAGTTCTCTGTGGGTTCATCATACAAATGACCCCTTTCACATTACACATAGTCACCATGATTAATAATATAAAATATTGATTATAGCAGCTTTAAAGTTTGCTGTGGAAACTGAGCTCACAAATGGCTATAAAGCCAAAACTGGATGTGGAGGCAGATGGAAAAAGCCGAAGAAGCTATTTGTACAGAGAAATTTCTTTTTTGAGAATTGAGAAGGAACTCCCTGAACCTCTCTTTCTTTGTGTGTGAATGAAAACAATCTAAATTGTTCTGTATCATTATGAAGGTGATTTATTCAGCACTTAAGATTGGTTTGCATATCAGCCTCAAGCTACTCTTATATGGCTATTAAGTGTATATAAATATCTAAGTAAATATTCAGTTATTATATAATTTTTTTTTTTAGTAATCATGCCTGTATTATGGGAACTGTTATGGTGATTTCATTTTGTTCCATTAGATATCTGAGTGATTGGCTAAAGTTAACAAAGCTTTGTAAATGAAACAGAGTGTTGCACATTGTTTACAGTGACAATGTCCTCTAAAGAGAGGAATAACTGAGGAGGGCAGCTAAGGATAGGTAGTTTTAAAGCAGCAGACAGTCAACACTGAAATATCAATCAACCTTTAACACTTAATCTGCTGTAACAATTTTCTTTTGAGCTGTCAAAGTTAACGCGATAATGCGTTAACGCAAATTCGTTTTAACGCAATCGGTCTTTCGGAGGTTGAAGCGGGCTCAGTTTTAAAGCTAGAGTGAAGATTGGCATTATATAACACTAGAAAAACCCAAAGAATCCATTGGTACCAACCATGTCATACTAGCTTGTCGCTAAGGAGGTTAAATAACTCTACAAACTTGCGCTAAATTTTGACGCGGAAAAACTGGCATGGCCATTGTCAAAGGGGTCCCTTGACCTCTGACCTCCAGATATGTGAATGAAAATGGGTTCTATGGGTACCCACGAGTTTCCCCTTTACAGACATGCCAACGTTATGATAATCACATGTAGTTTGGGGCAAGTCATAGTCAAGTCAGCACACTGACACACTGACAGCTGTTGTTGCCTGTTGGGCTGCAGTTTGCCACGTTATGATTTCCCATGTTGATAAGAGTATTAAATACTGGACAAATCTCCCTTTAAGCTACATTTTGACAAGATACAAAATGTGTGATTAATTTGCAATTAATCGCGAATAATCATGGACAAACATGCGAATAATCGCGATTAAATATTTAATTGATTGACAGCCCTAATTTTAATTGATTTTAAATTTAATTTTAAGCATGGTTTTGTGGACTGCAACACTTATTTTAGGTTAAAACTTGCATAGCCTATTTGGTATATTAGGTGTTTACTTTCTCCTCTTTATGGTGATAAGTTAAATACTCCATTTGAGACATAATTTGTTTATAATTCCAAGACACAGTTAAGAGCTCACAAGTGTGTGTGTGTGTGTGTGTGCGTGTGTGTTGGGACATACTGTTTTATATAGCATGGTGTGCCAACAGCAGGATGAGGACTGGCAGGAGCTGGCAAGAACAATCCTCCTAATCCTATTAGGGAGAAATACAAATATGTGGATGGGAATTTTTATCAGCTCATTGTTATAGCTCCAATTTTCATTATTAATTCCTCCTTAATATACAATACACAGTGGCTGCTGCAATTTCATATTTACTTTTAACACAATTTTTTGATGAAGTCCACATCTTTAATATACCACATGCTGAATATTTCCAATATATTCAGTATATATTGAAAATTTTGAAATCACACTCGAAACCAAACAATTGGAAATTGTGCACACGGAGCGTGACGGCACAGGAAGGATGAAATTGCTTTCAGAACGCTGGCATGGTGACTTAGAGAGACGGAGAGAAATTAAAAGAAAGAAAGAAAGAAAGAAAGAAAAGAAGGAACGAAAGAGCAAAAGAAAGAAAGAAAAGACACCCATGACAGTAAATTGGTGAGTGAGCGACAGTGTGTATTTCCCACTGAGGCTTGGCATCAGGCAGCCGGAGCCGCTTGACGGATGGAGCTTTTAATTGACTCCATCGACGTGGGACGAACGCCGGCCAATCATCAGAAGAGCTGATGCAAAACAACCGAGGGCTTTTGTTTCCAACAGAAGGGCCTCCATTAGACCAGATAATAGGCCAAGCTGTTGATATCTCTCTGCCCTCTATTGTGTCTGCTGATGGTAGACGCACTATCTCACACACCCATCCAGATGCTTTTCAATTGGCTCGCTTATCATTTCTCTTGATATATATCCGCTGCCAGAGTGCTTCAGTTAAGTTTGGCCCTTCTTCTCTCATGCATCTCAAGGCATTCATCCAATAAAGATCAACACCAATACAGTCACTCAAAAACAAGTTAAAGTGGCAGTAGGCAGAATGTTTTTGGCATCATTGGGCAAAAAAAACATTATAGCCTTTCAGCATATTGTAATTCAAGTGTTCTGAGAGTAAACTAGACTTCTGCTCCTCCTCATGGCTCTGTATTCAGGCTTTAAAAAAAATCTAGCCCGTGACGAGAGACTTTGGCCAATCACAGGGCATTTCAGAGAGAGGGAGCGTTCCTATTAGCTGTTCGTTCAACGGAGGCAGCTGTCAATCACTTGCAAACTCCAATCAAACGGTCAAACTAGGCAGCGCTGATCAAATATGAATTAATATTCTGTTACTGTAATGCCTATGTACTGTTTAGCTGTAAAATTAGAAAGTTTGCTCCGGCTGGTGGGCGGTGCTTGGTATTTCCTCAACTTGTCTCAACATGGTTGCCGGGTCACAAACTTTCTCATTTTACAGCTAAACAGTACATAAAAAATGTTTCTGAAAACATTTTACACATGAAATAGGCATTACAGTAACAGAATATTGATTTGTATTTGATCAGCGCTGCCTAGTTTGACCGTTTGATCAGCGTTCTCAAGTGATTGACAGCTGCTCAGAGACGGCAGACTCCAGATCAGCTCTTACTGCTTGTTTTCCTCCGGTCTGTGAAATTAGATGCCATTAGGAGCACCGTAGGACACCGGAGGACACAGAGGCACATTATTTTTCTTTCATATTTCTTGTCTTATGCACTACTGTCAGGATATAGTGACCGTTATATAAAAATAATGTTTTTTTAATCATATTTGCTCCAATCTTGTCAACCGCTGCTTTAAAGCGAGCTACAACACCCTCTGGTCATACTGTGTTTTATTTCACTTTGAGAATAGATAATCATCTTTACTCATCTAGGCCTTTCCTTTGAATGAGAACCGTACAAAAAAGAAAAATCAAAGCAACACTTTTATGCCCTGGATTCTGTTTTTATTTCCTTTAGCTGAAGCCTTTATTTGAAAGAGGCTATTGTTAGAGACGTGCCTTTATTCATACCTCGCCTTTTAATAAAACTTTCACTTTGAGCATATTTTAGTTGGAATCTTTGATGATCTGATCCCATTCATTTTATTTATTTAAACACAATGGTAGAAAAAACTTTTTCAAAGAGGGCATATAAAAGTTAGCAAAAACAATCAGTGCATGTATCATACACATGACTACACCATCTGAGGTATAAAACCATACAGCATTAATTGAAGCTGCAATAGCAATAATTTTAAATTCACTTTCAGTGCTCTCATCAGCATTGTTTCCAGCAGCAGCAGGCAGCTGTTTTCAGCAAAAAGAAATCTCTGATAAACCCACTGTACACTATCTGCCCAGCACCAATGGCAGATAGGAACAACAAGGGAAGAAGATAACCTCTGCTACTAACAATCACACATACACCGATCAGCCATAACATAAGGACAGCACGGGCACCCTGACCGGTCTGCAGCTACGCAGCCCCATACGCAACAAACTGCGATGCACTGTGTGTTCTGACACCTTTCTATCGAAGTCAGCATTAACTTTTTCAGCAATTTGAGCTCCAGTAGCTCTTCTATTGGATCGGACAACACGGGCCAGCCTTCGCTCTCCACGTGCATCAATGAGCCTCGGGTCTGACCCTGTTGCCGGTTTTCCTTCCTTGGACCACTTCTGGTAGGTCCTGACCACTGCAGACCGGGAACATCCCACAAGAGCTGCAGTTCTGGAGATGCTCTGACTCAGTTGTCTAGCCATCACTAGTTGGCCCTTGTCAAAGTCACTCACATCTTTATGCTTACCCATTTCTCTTTCTGCTTCCAACACAAAGTTCAAAGTTCAAAATGTTCACTTTTGAACTCCGTAAACATTGTGAACATGTGTTTATGGTCTCAATCGCTAGTTTCAAGTCTAATTCAATACAGCTTGATGTTCATTTAGAAAATTATGGTCCCATTTAGCGTCAAATAGACCATAAAGCAGGGGATGCTTTAGGGCGTGTCTACCTTGTGACTGACAGGTCGCTACCACGGCATTGTGCGGTCTGGGAGTTGCCGAATTTTTGTCTTACAACGTGTGTTTTCAGTTCATGAAAGTTAATTGTAACATTTTGGTCGCCTAAAAATGTCTTATTCAGCGTTCGGTTGTATTTAGCTCCACCCTCTTGTGTCATTTCTGGTTGCAAAAAGCCAACATGGCGACGGCCAAAATGCCGAACTCAAAGGCCGCCTCGCCAGAAGGAGACAATAAGGAGAGAGCGAGTGAGAGAGAGTCAGTGTGTTTCTTGTCTCATTTGTGGGCTGATAAACACTAAATTCATCTAAATTCATCTAAACTGGGTTGAAAAACGATGCAATCTGGTTGCTATGGTAATGAATTACGTATGACTATTAGCCACACCCCAATTCTCTGTTTGAGAAAGAATGTTAACCAAAAAACAGGAAGTAAAACTGTCCAGAGGGGGGCTTTAAATGTTATTTTTGTATCATTAAAACTGTAGTAATAAAAATACAATACATAAACTGGTAGAACACAGTGCTATAATAGTTCTTAAACTGTGTCGAACGCTGTAACGGAGGAAGGAGTTGTTAGTCATATTGACAGATTCTGCAACAATGTTGGTCCCTATCAGTGTGTTATCGTACCGGCGCCGCAATGATGAATTCACAGAGCAGAGTTTTAGCATGAATGAAATCGCATGAGGTTTCTTCCTGGGGCGTTTCAGCACTAATTCTCGTGTTACCCTTTGATTAAAGCAATTTCAAAGTCTCCCTTACTGTCTGATGAATCACTGCAACATGTACCACTGGAGTGCTACAAGTCAAGATAAATCTAAAGGAATTTAATATATTGGGTGTGACATTTAAATCAACGTTAGATAAGACCTTCAGGGTATTTTGAGGAGAAATTAGCAAAGGTACAAAGGGAATTATTTTGTGAATAATGTGTAGAGTGAATAATATGATGTGAAAAAAAAAAGATGTTCGGCATCAATTAAGAATGTGCTAGTGCCAAGTGACAGCGCGTTGAAGCGAGCCTGTACTGAAGTTGGAATCTCGATAAACCTCCAGAGCTCGTCTCCCTCGGCACTGACTGGATCTCTGAAACTCACTGCTTTTATTAGTCCCCAGTCAGATGTGTTCGGTTGTTAACTGCTGGAACGATGACAATTGTGAATGCATGTGAAATTTACACGCCATGTGATTGCACACTGGCGGTGTATAATATGTGGAAAGACTGTAGCGTACTATGTGATAATGAAAAGGCATAAACTGTGTTTTCATCCATGCTGCATACACCTGCTGAGTGCTACAGAATAATATTAAAATATCAGAATAGACATTAACACATACAGTTTTGTTTGAGAAAGTACACACCTTTGTTTCACCAGTGCTGTACCATTAATATATTTGGATCAGTATTTTGCTTAGTTATCATAAGAACTTGAAAATTCATGTTTTTAATGATCAAGACTAATTTACCGTAGCTAGTAGTGATTAAGCTTGATCTATTACACTGTCTATTACACTTAATATTACAATAAAAAGTGGAATTATACTTAGTGGTGACTGCTAAATCAGCTTGGTCTCACAAAATGGCAGGACAATTTATGAGTCATTTTGTGCGCAATCACAACACCGTTCTTGCTTTTGGCGTGTCATCACATCATGTAGTCTGTACTGACTGTAATGTAAATGCATCCGATCAGAGCTAGTGACATAGAATAACAAAGAGCAAGTGACGTAGTATAAAAAAATGAGAAAGATTGTTTATGATGGGCGCGGGCGGGATAGAGACCTTCAACCAGGAAACCTGATTCTCTTAGTTGAAAGTCTGTTTATTGTCAATACTGTATATACTGCTCCTATTTTTATACTTCCTTCTATTTAAATGGTTCATATTTTGATACACTTTGTTTAGTTGTTTTTTTACTGTGTTAGCTGATGCATCTTGTTTTTTGCACTATCCCCTTTGCTGCTGTACACTGCACATTTCCCCACTGCGGGACTAATAAAGGAATATCTGATCTTATTTTACCTGATCTTATCAAACCAGGAGTTTGTGTCCCAAAGTGTTGAAGAGTTATTTGAAATTATGTTGACTGTTACTATGGTGACTTTGTGACATGTTTTCCGTACTTATGTTACACTGTTTACGTACGTATTGAACTTAGTTTACGTACTTATTTTAAGCCCAACCATGATGTTTCTCTTGAACCTTACAATATGGTTTGCTGCCTAAACCTAACTGTGGCCATTACCATAGTTCTGTTGCCCAAACATAACGACGACCATTTCAAAGTAACAAGGTGGCATTAAATGAGACACGAGAAGCTGTTTCACAACGTTAACCCCGTGGCGTGAAATGACTCCCCAAAAGTGAAGCCATAGCTAGACATCATGGCTAAAGCTACATGCTAACTTCCTGTCACTGACAGGAAACATTATCGTATCGCGGTAACGTGCGGTCAAGCCAGCCGTCACTCACATCTCCGTGGTCAAATGGGCCGACGCTACAACTGTAGAGCACCCATATACTGACATCTATGTTAAAGGCATTCAAACGGCCCCGATGGAGCTGACCATGGATGTATAAAGAGAACGGAGCTGACGGGAGAGCTAGAGACGGACTTGGTGAAGTTAGTGGAAGTATACACGTGTGACTACGTCCAGTTTTCAAAATAAGATGTTAACAAAGGGAACTTTATATACAAAATACATATATGGAAATAAGATTGATTGGATTATATTCACCAGAAGTATAAAACATTACTTTACCCTTATAAATTAAAAAGAAAAATACCACTCATTTGTGAGGGAAATGTCTTTATTGGTTTATTTTTTTAATTTACTATATTATTTAATAAATAATGCCTGACAATGACTGATATATTTGACTTAAGGACATCTCTGACTACATACGTGCAGAAAATCTAAATATTTTACTGTAATAATTTAGATATTTTCCAAACTTAAAAATCACAATACATATCCCAAGTATTGTGATAGTATCAAATCAGGAGATAGGTGTATCGTCAGGGCTATAAAATTGCACGTGGTTCATCGTTTTTTTTTGTTTAATATACATAGAAATGACTTTAAGTGTGCTAATAAATTTAGCACACAAATGCAGTTATAGCTTTTTGACATTGCCAGGTCATAAGAAATGTAATTTCAGTCGAATTAACACACCAAAGAGAACACAACAGAGAACAGAGCAGAGCAGAGGGAACATTTAAGCCAGCATTATGCAATCACACTCACACAAGAGATGGTGCACAGTCAAGGAATTAGTCGCTCAAATTTATTTATTCATTTCCTTCAAAGAGGCAATTTAACGCATGACTTAATCCATCTTTGTGATGTCGCTGAAACGCCTGCTGCCCTGCGTGACACGAGCTGCATATTTGGGCCACAGATAAATACCCAGAGCCAGAAATATTGGATCGCTGCAAAACAGACAAGAGGAACAGTAGAGGGAGGAGGAAGAGGAGGAGGAGGAGGAGGAGGGTCGCAGATGCTAAGCCTGGCAATCTCTCTTTCAATCTGCAACCGTATACTGGCTACTTTAGAGACAGACACATTTTATTCGCGCATGACCCACGTGTGAGTAAAAATATAAGTGAGTTTGAAACTCGCCAGAGAAAGGGGGAGAGGGATTTTTTCTTGTGGGTGCTCAACCTGCACTGATCCACTGAAGGCGTCTGATAGGCCAGACGGGCCAATCAGAGCGCCAAAATCAGAGGAATGTTCATAGCTTATCAGGCCCTGTTGTCATGGGGCCCGGTGGCACGGCTCGCTGTGAGCTGACTGTAATGGGCTGCGAGGACAACTTAGCTGGAAGGAGATTGGCTTGTTGCGGCGCCCACTGAGCGGGAAAAAGACACTCGGTTCACACAGATTGTAATGTCCACTGGTGAGCGGGAGCATCTGCGGGGTATTACATGAAGGTTAAATAAAGAACAGAAAAGTACACAGAAGCCATCCTGCTCAGTTCAGCGGCGGGAAATCGTGTCATTTTGTAGCTGTGCATGCAAATAGGATTACATTAATCTGATAAATGTTGCCAATAGTTTAGGAGGGGTGCGACGAAAATCACACAAAATCTTTTCCCCCCCGTCATTTGTCATAATCATCATAAAGACATTTTTACAATTACTATGTTCATACAGATGATGACAGAGGTGATGATGGTGGTAATGATGATGGCTCTGATTGCGGTGATAAAATATTTCATGCTGGCTCATCAGCGCATTCATTTAATCCTCCTCCTCCTCCTCCTCTTCCTCCGGTCGATGTGAGCCAAGCAAAAAGCAGGATCTGGTGTGGAAAACAGTAGCAGCAGCTGCAACATTAAGTAAACACCTGCGGGTTTACGAGCCTTCCCAAATTAAAACTCCCCACTGCCACTCTAATCTCCCCCCTCCTCTCTCTTGGCTAACCACCGCAGGACAGGAGGGAGAGCGTTGTTCTGTAAAAGTTTTGTCTGAACATCCTCCCGATTAATGGGCAAATAAAATGTTTGTGCACTTCAAGCTCCCTGGGACTGCTTGTCTGCTAAAGCCCGTATCAAGACGCCGTTCGACTGCTTAGGTGACCCAATTATGCACAGAGACCGCCTTGTGAATTAACTCCCGACACCATCTGCTAAGAAAGAACCAGTTTTTACGAGTGCGTGTGGGGAAAAGCCTCTATACTTTGAGCTTAATTATTTTTCCGTGTCATCCCCGCATTGAAGGAGTTGTAAAGTTTTCATTGCTCTTCATTAGTAGATTTTTGCAGAGAATGAACAGAGATGTTCTCTTCAATTAAATGGGGCTAACAAAAGGAGTTATTTGACTTGTTTCGGCTTCACACGGCTTCTCATCTCTCGTTTTCTATTGCTCGGAACAGCCATCGTGGGAACGGTACAACTCTGTCCAGCCTCGTTTGACGGCTGTGCAATCACGAGTTTATCAAATTGGTTTTGAGAAGATAAAATCATGTCAAATAATAGAGGAGCGTCTGTAAAAGTGATCCTTCAGTTCTTTTGAATTCTAGCTGCATTACAAATGAAATATCAGTATATGTTCACAAGGGCTGTCAAAGTAAATGCGACAATAGCCCGTTAATGCAAATTTGTTTTTTACATCACTAATTTCTTTAACGCATTAACGCAACTTGCGATTTTTAGGTTGTTTTAGGCTCAGTTTTATAGCTAGAGTGAAGATCTGGTATCATATGAAACTAGAAAACCTAAGGAATCCATCAGTACCATGTTATACTAGCTTGTCACAAAGGAGGCTAAATAACGCTACAAACTGACGTAAAATTTTGGCGAGGAAAAACTGGCATGACCATTTTCAAAGGGGTCCCTTGACATTAAGCTTGTTGCGGTAGTCGGTGTTACTGTTTTTAGGCCCCAGCCACAATGGAAATGTCTTGAGCATGTGGTGGATGCGTTACCTGTTGTTTTTTATTTCGGCGTCCGTGTTAACAGGTTAGAGCAGCCACACTGCCCGCGTGAGATTCGATGTCTCGCCTATTTTTGACGCGAGCCATGCGCAGCAACAACAGAGTGATCTATTGACTTTCATTTCGAAATAAAAGCCCTCAAGCGTTTTTTTTCTGTGGACAGAATTCCTTCATTTGTTAACAGAAGGCTTTTATTCTGAAATATGTGCCGGACAGTGTTGTAGAACATGCAGTGACTTGGAGAGCTCCATGAATGAATATAGTACGGGTTTTAATTGTGGATTATTACTATTATTTACAAATTACCACACGTTTCTTAACCTTTCTCTGTCTAAAATAAATCTAAATTATATTTATATTGAAATGAAATAGTCATTATGAAAAGCAAACTCTATGTAGAAAGAAAGGGCTGGCAGCAGCAGCTGCAGCAGCAGAAACGCAGCAGACACGCAGCTGAAACGCAGATGCTGCGGCCGCTGCATGTCTCCATGATTTCATCCATATTTTTTTCTTTTTTCTTCGTCTATTTTCAGTACAAAGTAGTGCAAAAACAACATCATCGCTGACAAAAACATCGCTAAGTCTTGTGCCCGTTTGCCTTGTTTGTTTGTTTACATTAAAGTCACCTTTGATCACGAGAGATTTTGTGAGATTTCCGTTTTTTTTCAGGACTCTTGTTGTTCATGAATGAATCTGCTCGCCACACACTATAGGAACAAAACTGTTAAATTGAACACAACATGTCGTAACGCGTGGTGTGTCTCTCGCATTTTCGACATTGTTCAGATTTGAAAAGTCCTTTAGTGTGGGCCAGCCTTTACTCCGTTACGGAAAATGACATGCATCACAAATTATGACAATGATTATAAAAACAACATTTAAAATCTGGAATGACTCTCATATGAAAATGTTATTAGTCATGCCTTTGCCCTGGAAAGCACTAAATCCTTTGGGATTTGGCATCTTTTGCAAACATTACATAATGTCCTAATAATAATAATGATGCTAATGCCCTCATCATGTTCTTATCGTCTGCTTATGATGTGTTATAATCCCTTTTCACCTCAAGTCAAGTGTTACTGATGTGTTCATTAGTTCGTCGCTTAATTCGACCTCGAAGGCCAGACACAACGAGGATCCATGAACTAAAATGGCTGTATTAATAACCGATTGATCCGCCGAGGGTTTTTGCTTTTTATATTTCTGAGCCTCAAGGACGGTAGCGGCAGACAG
Source organism: Sebastes fasciatus (assembly GCF_043250625.1). Classification (NCBI taxonomy): domain Eukaryota; kingdom Metazoa; phylum Chordata; class Actinopteri; order Perciformes; family Sebastidae; genus Sebastes; species Sebastes fasciatus. The sequence goes on from NC_133812.1 coordinate 7,414,194, forward strand.
CTCGTTTCTTTTGCTCTCTTTTTCTCAGATCTCTAATGATTTCTCCAGCTCTTTGTCATCGCCGGTGAAAACCTCCTCACCACATCTTCCCAGCGGACCAGTAAAGTCAGCGGTGAGGAATGCACGCCGCACCCGTGTTGCTTTCCCTTCCTATCTGCGCAGTAAAAATTTAATGGGACCAAACAATGCCATCCATCCATTTCAGCAAGCAAATTGCAATCACCTTCTCCGCGCCTGCTCTCTCCGAAGAGACTGGGAGCTATACAGCGAAACACACTTTCATCTTGCCGCCGTGACGCACAAAACAACACCGAGGCTTCATAAAAAGCCGCGCTCCTCGTTCATTGTAACCTGATTTAATGTAGCTCGTGGCACATTGCCACCTGCCTCCTCTGAAATGTTGTACACATTGGACTAGATTCGTGCTTCGATCCAAAAGACAGGAGATACACACAAATCTAAACGCTTTGTGAGCTGTGGAGAGAGAGAAAAAAAAAAAAAATTCAGCGCTCGGAGAGAAAACAGAAAAGATCATGTATTTTGACAGAAAAGTTCTCGGCAATTTCTTGTAAACGACAGTAGACGTGACTCAGGGGTCTGCAGTGAATTGTTAATATCTCAGCTCGCTTCTGCATCCCATCTGCTGGCGCTTCTCTGTTCCACTGAAAAAGACGCTCTATGATGTTCATTTTGGATCACAGGCTTACACTGGATCCATCTGCAGAGGAGAATATCACAGGAATCACCAGACACTGGGTCAACAAACTTTTACAGCTCGTGGTCGGGGTGGATTGATGTATTCTTCCGAAAGCAACATTACTCTCACGACTCTCCGAAGGCCGATGGAAGTTTGAAATATATATTTCCTTCCGCTAATGTCTCCCTTGACTGACTAAACGTCACAGGAGAATGAGGCAAGAGCTACACTGAAGCACTTCCACAGGCACTCTTCTTTTCAGATAACTTCCAGCTGTATTAACAGCAGCACAGTTCAGTAACAGCGACGGGCTAAGTAAGCAGTTCTTAGACTCGGCTGATTGCTCGTCGATCTATCGCGCTACACGGGGGTGGAGGGCGCGGGGGGGGGGGCGGGGGACTCCCGGGAGGAAGATGGTGTTTATGAAAATGCACGGAGAGCTTCTCCTTTGTTAGGATGTGCATTTACTTGTCAGCTGCTAAAAGCAGAACTTTAAAAAAACCATTAAAATGCAAAATATAGACATACACTGTGTCGTGAGAGTGGGTCAAGGGGAAAGCATTAGCGACGAATGTAAAGCATTTTCCACAGTCCTCATCCATCATGCTCCGCAAAGAGGGGATTCTCGAAAATGTATTCATTGCAAAAACTGTCGGGCAGACGGGTGAGCTGCACCCGGCAGGGCCGAACAAAAGCAGGGGGTAATACAGAAATAGAAGATTACATAATAAAAAAAAAAGGCAGAGTAATACACCACCTGAGTATTCCACCAACCACCCTGCTAAGTCACATCATCTCTCTGATGCCTTTTCAATATCACACTTTGTGCTTTCGCACATTCCTCGCCTTCTAAAGCCGGCGTTACGTCTGTCAAACATGCACAAAGTCGTGATTCAGTCTCTGTGCACGACACTGACACCTCTTGTATTGTTGTGAATATACACTACAATAAAAGGGATCTTTGTAAATCTCAGATTTCATCATCAACTGTGAATATTAATGAATGTTTAACACCACACAGCTTTATTATGCTCAGAGCCTCAGTAGCTGTGTTAAGCTGACCAATAACAGTTTAAAGGACCAGTGTGTAACAATTAGGGGGATCTATTGGCAGAAATGGAATGTAATATGAATAACATACTTATGTTTTCTTTAGTCACCTGAAAATAAGAATCGTTGCGTTTTCATTACCTTGGAATGAGCCGTTTATATCTACATAGGGAGCGGGTCCTCTTCATGGAGTCCGCCATGTTGCTCCACCATGTTTCTACAGTAGCCTAGAATGGACAAACCAAACTCTGTTAACTTTTCCTGCTTACTTTAATCGCTGCAGTCGCCGCTGCTCTCGCCGCTGCTCTCGCCGCTGCTCTCGCCGCTGCTCTCGCTCTCTTGCTTCACCACTCACTTCCCTCGTACACACACACACTCTACGCACTGGCTCTGCTCCAATTGGCTCTAGAGAGGGCCATTCGCAGTTTTAGCGGCGGCCACCATGGCTCTCCAACACGCTTGGCACACGGGAGAGTCTTGCAATCTGGTAAGACCTGGTTTCAATCTCCTCACCTAACCGCTAGATACCGTTAGATCTTACACACTGGACCTTTAACTATGTAGTGTTGTTGCTTCCGTACTTTTCTGAATGTAGGAATTTTATTTCTAATTTTTACATTGAGGTATTGCATTTGCTTAACTTACTGTTACTGTGAGGACACAATACTGGTGCCTAGAGGACCTACATAAACGAGACCATCAGCAAGGAGATTGGCTGTTTCTATACAGTTATTCTTAATGCTTGTCATCGGTGCCACCGGGTCAGGGCTTCCGGCAGGGACCAGCCCACCGAGGACAGATCCAGATCCAGCTTCACTGCCGCCTTCGACCTGCTGTCGGAGCTCCGGCGGGAGGTGGAGAGCTCCGTGCCTGGCAGCTCAAATTACAGCTACAGTTTGTTTTCAACCTAGACAAGGCAAATGTCCCCATTGTCGCTGTATGATAATACAAAGTGCACGAAAGCATGTAAACTAGGGCTGTCAGTCGCTTAAAATATTTAATCGCGATTAATCGCGTGCTTGTCCATAATTAACCATGATTAATCGCAAATTAATCACATATTTTTCATTCGTTCAAAATGTAGCTTAAAGGGAGATTTGTCAAGTATTGAATACTCTTATCAATATGGGAGTGGACAAATCGAGCGTAGCGTTCAGGCAGGCCATGAAGTCACGCTCTGCTCATATGACAGCTATCAGCTGATAGCAGCCGATCTTATCCCTGATGCATCAGCTGATTCCCCTCTATGCATTCATTGGCTAATTTCATACAGCTGCTTCAGCCTGCCTACCTTTGCTGCTTCCTCTACAAGACGCTCGCAACCCACCTCCACCCCACCACCTCCTTTTAATACTGTGTCTGACTTAATCAATGTAATTTCTGTTGTCATTGATGCCGGCTCTGTTCTGCACCCAGGGGGGTCTTTGCTGCTGCTCTCCCTGCCTTTGGCTTTCCATGTATGCACATGGAAGGGCAGGGAGGTGTGCTCTCCTTGCCTTATGCTACCACGTAGGCACGTGGATCCACATATTCGCGTGGATGGGCAGGGAGGTCCCAGAGCAGAGCCATACCGCCAATATACTGTATATATTACTGCAAATGGAAATGTCTTTGACTAAAGTGGTCCTGACTGAAATATGCTTGTTTTATGCAAATGTATGTATATATGTATCATTGAAAATCAGTTAACAACGCAAAACAATGACAAATATTGTTCAGAAACTCTCACAGGTACTGCATTTAGCATACAAAATATGCTGAAATCATAACATGGCAAACTGCAGCCCAACAGGCAACAACAGCTGTCAGTGTGTCAGTGTGCTGACTTGACTATGACTTGCACCAAACTGCATGTGATTATCATAAAGTGGTCATGTCTGTAAAGGGGAGACTCGTGGGTACCCATAGAACCCATTTCCATTCACACATATTGAGGTCAGAGGACAAGGGACCCCTTTGAAAATAGTCATACCAATTTTTCCTTGCCAAAATTTAGTGTACGTTTGGAGTGTTATTTAACCTTCTCTGCGACAAGCTAGTATGACATGGTTAGTTTTCTAGTTTCATATGATACCAGTGTCTTCACTCTAGCTTTAAAACTGAGCCCGCTACAACCTAAAAATCATACGTTGCGTTAATGCGTTAAAGAAATTAGTGCCGTTAAAACGAATTTGCGTAAACTTTTTATTATCGCGTTAACTTTGACGGCCCTGATGTAAACACAATGACTGTAAAGTGTAATTAGAGCACTTTGTGCCCTCATAATGTGCAACATCTTTTGTTGAGTTAGCTGCAACGCCACTGAGATGAACTGATTAGTACTTGCATATATTGTCTTCAGACATAAAGTACGACACTTGGAAGAGCCGGAAATGGTGTTAGGTTTTGTCTCAGCTGAAATATACTGAGGTTCTAACGGTGCCTAAATGTTGCTCTAATTTAACAATGCTCGTTCTTTTAAACTTGTGAGAAAAAACATCTGTAATCTTGTATTATTTCTGACAGGCAACTCTGTCGTATAGCTTGACTGAACGGCACAACGTTTGATATCCCGCTGATCACAAGTGCTCATATGACTCTACTTTCTGGCAGTATACCCCTTGCTGCTATGATGGACTCCTGAGTTGGAGACCTTCAAAAAAAAGAAAACTGCCGGATTATTTAATATTTATAAGAGGATTCAGATTTGTCAGTTTATTGAAAATCCCGCTGCAGAGAACCCATATTACACTGGCTGTTATGGATGTGCGATATATTGACAGTATTATAGTTACAGTGGCCGACAAAACACCACCATGTATGTCACACTTGACGGGGCACAAGTGACCGTAGCCCACTTCTTGCTGTTTGTATGTTGATTCGAAGGAGAAAAAGGCTTATCTCAGTTTGAAGTGTCTTCACATCTGCTGCAGCACACTCACTGTCTGCTCTTTCCCTCTCGCCGTTTCACTGTCTCTCTCTCCTAAACCTCAGAGGACTTGGTTGTTCCAATCAGAGAGCGAAGCAGCGCTGGATCCTAAAGCCTCAAACCTGATGGGACTCTCAACACAATCTCACTGCACAGGGCTGCCGCCTTAATAACTCTCTTTTTACCCCCCCTACTTTTCACTGTCTCTCTGTAACGTCGGCTAATTCTGAAATATGTTCAGTCATGGATGAAGTATATCTTTTTTTTGAAGACAACATCAAATGCATGGATAGTCGTAAGCGCAGCTGATTCCAAAACACCCGACACACACACACGGAAAATCACACGTTGACTCACTTCCTCCAATCCTCATCAGCCACGCAGCTGTGTGATTTGATAAAATACTTGGCAGGACCCTGTAGCTGACCTTTCCATCCGTGCTTAACACGTCCGCTCTATATGAGCAACCTACTGCACGTAACCAGGCAACGCTGCCTCTGATGAGATCTGAGGTCTGGCCATTGAGCTTCTCACAAGCTTAGAGATGTGATGTATGTGTCTGTGTGTGTGTGTGTGTGTGTGTGCACATCACTGATGTTTCTGTTTTGGTAATAGTGGAAGGTGCCTGCTGGGGATCTAGGTCCTTTGAGGCTCCAAAAAAACTGCCTTCATAGCCCCAAATGATTTTTATCTCCAGTCCTTACATCAGCACAGATGCAACTGAGACTCTTTTTTAAACTTTGGTCAAGTTTTGTAGAGCTAAAAAAGGACGATGTTGTTGCAGCTGTAAATGAATCCATGTGTATAATTGTGCTCTTTTGATGCTCTATCTGTGATGCTGTAAAAACAGGCTGATTGGACCAATGAATTCAAGTCCCAGTGGTTCCCTTTTTCTGAGCTGAACTTTCTACTCCCCTGCTCTGATGCTCTCGCCAAGTTTTTCTTTTACCCATGGACAACAAGCCCAACCCTCTCCTCTCCGCTTCTCTATACTTTAAGAGCTTTATAGTTATCCCAAGGAATGGATTAGAAGAAGATGGCAAATCCAGAAGAGAAAGACGGACATCCAGACAGTTGGACAGAGGGAGATCACTCCAATTCCCCATTATATTTTAATACCTTTAAGGAGTGCACATACAGCGACGGATGTTTTTCACTTTTAAAACTCTGTAAAAAATGTATTCAGATGGATGGCAACGTAGTGCCATCCGGAGGCATTAATCTTCTTTAGCACCGGTATATTACTTCCATATTAAAACAGGATGACATTTAAAATAGCAGCTTGTGGGAATTTGTTATATTTATGACACAAACAGTCCAACGCCGTTCCCGACAATCCCTAAAGGAGATGTATGACAATGATAGGCCCGATCAACACAGTCATCAACAGGATAGGCTTCGGCCCCAGACTATTACAGTCCGTGACTGAGTGTTGGTGGGCGATAAGGTCGTGATATGCTGTCTGCAGCGTGGGATGTGCTGCTGTGACACCGACGCTTTAAGGGGGACACAAAATGTGAGTGATAAAATGTGCTCTCGACCTGATGATGACTATGAGTGCGATATCTCATTCAGACGTCATTATTTGTTCTGCAGGACTCTCCCGCCTGAGTGTGTGTGTGGGTTAAACTGGGCATACACTGTATGGTTTGGAAATGTTGTTGTGTAATTACTACTCCTATTGTTTGTGATGTAATGCCAAAGCTCACGATTTATGTGCTCACACTGTGCGTGCAAAATAGAAAAAAAAAACGTTCCGTCGGCCCCTGAGGGCCGTTCTGGCTGTTGACAGTTGTCAATAAAGATTTGTTTGAAAGCTCCAAGGCAGGTAAAGTTTGTTTGCTGCCTTGATCATCTGTGCCATCCTGTCTACTGTCTATAAACGTCTAAAAAAAAGAGGCACAGGCGTATATGGACTCGCAGGTGGCTAGGAAGACATGGACAGTGTGGCTTGTCCATTTTGAAGAGAGAATTGGAGGTGAGCTAGCTACGTTTTACGATAGACTGGTTTCTGTGCAACGTCATAAACGATTTGCACGCGCAACTAGGGGGCAGAAAGTACGGAATGTAAACTGCACCAACCGCAGAAACGATGGATTGAAAATGTTTAATGTTCCGAAGAAAAAGTGTCTGGCGGCGGCCATCAAGAGGGACTCACGTAACTTGAGCTCCGACCGGAGGGTCAACCAAACAGACCCACGTCCCCCAAGTCAAATCACACTTATGTCCGATCTAACATTACCCATTTCATAACAGGTGATAATAATAACAAATCTCATACTAATGCATCTTGTGATAACGGTATCTGGTGGTCGGACTCTACAGGGGTCTAGTATAGTCAACAAGAATGTACAAACAATGCGAAATCTACATTGATTATAACGGCTGCCAAAGCGGTTTTGCTCCCTAAATGCGCTCTCACCCACAAATGTTTGTATACAAAAAAAACGTCTATGTCTATTGTACATTGTTGTCTCGATAGCTACACTTAGAACACATCAATCATACCTGACAGCAACATGCACACAGACAGCCACAGCTGGCCACAAATGACATAACTGATTCTCAATCATGGATACAAAAAATTCAAATTGTAGAAAAATACAGGGAGAGTCATGAAATAATAATAAAAAGAAGAGAAAATATAAATAAATAAATAAATAAATACAAATAATAATAATAATTATAATAATATTATATTATAAAAATGATAATAATGAATAGCTATGCTCTGATAACTGTAAAAGAAAAAAAAAAGTAGAAAAAAGGCACTGACGGGGAATCGGCTTGTGGCTCTGCTTCAACTGTGCGAGAGCCTGTGGAGGATGATGTCAGGAATTCATCTGACTGTCTGGCGGCCGGTCGTGAGGAGTTAATCGGCGCTGCTCGTCCCACCTGTATACTGCACAGCAAACGACGCCGGATGAAGCTGAAATTCGGTCCGACTCTAACATGAGTCGTGCGGCTCAAAATTCGGGCCAGAAACAGACTAAGATCGTACAGTGTGTGCCCAGCTTTACACATGATGCATGCATGCACATGAACCACAGCCTTTCAACACTACTGGCAACAAACTTAATATTTATATTCCTGGGAGATGGAAATGCAATCAAGCCACTCGCAGTGAAAACATCCAAACCTCTAATTTTTGAAATTACCTTGATTGCAAACTGACATAAGAAACACAGCAGCTAAGAATACAGACATGAAAATCCCCTCTGCACTGTGATGGGCGGACCTTTGTGATAACAAACAACTATCAATACGTTTTGCACAGGTGTGAAACCCTTTGCATTTTAATTTTTAATACCTGGTAAAGCAGACATCAGCTAACGCACTGCTATATTTACTGTTTACAATCACACACTGGCTGTTGGCTGTGGAGAGACCAGAACCATAACAAAATCACACAGATTGTATTTGTTATTATATCGCTTGACTGCAGATCATATTTACAGTTAATTAAATATGCAGTGAATGCAGCATACAGCTGGCAGGATAGCAGCACATGCTTAGATCCCTCATACACACCATCTCATCTGAATTTCCAACAGGGAGAATTCAGGCCCATTTCTTTTTGGACCAGTACGTCGATTATTTTCCCATTAGCTATTAAAATGTTTTTTTTCTTTTCTTGTTGTTCATAAGCTAGGCCACATCAAGTATGTTCATGCACCATTAATTTAATAAATACTACAAATAATTTTGGTGTGTGTGTGTGAAAGAAAGAGAGAGAGTGTACATGTGCACAAAAACAACAACAAAAGACAGGAAGTTTAAGTAAGAAAGGTGTGTATGTACAGTATGTGTGTGTGAGAGAGAGATGTTTTTTATTTCTTTTACAGAAGCATCCTAATTTTAAAAGAAAAGGTGGATATAGAAATTGTAATACTGCTTTGGTTTAAGGTAAATATATTTGTGTTTACAGATGCAGCCACCTAGAATTTCCCCTCCCAGCCAGCTGCCAGCCGCCGGTAGTCTAACCCCTCATCCTGTTTCCGAACAGGGTGTGTGCCACTGTAAACACGCCCATTCATTAAATTGCACGGTGCAACATGAGATGGTGCTTCCTTCACAAAACATATAAACGAACTGAAGTATACTGGAGAATCATGTTTCTGTATTTAGGCCACGGATTGCACTGTGGTACTGTATGCTATTTGCTATGCTATGGTAATTTGGCAATGTATACATTTTTTCAACCTTATTCAAGACATGAAATGTGTCTTTAAACCTAATTTTGAAAGGATTTCTGACTGTGACAACTATAAATATGCATTTACAGATGCTTAACATGCGTCAAATTAAGAAAAGGGAGAGGAAGACTAGGAAGTCGACCCTGGAGCCCATGGGGCCATACAGGCGGTGGAAACGGGCAGGCTCACTGCACAGCAGGCAGCCAAGCCTCTGGTCTTAAAGGAGATCCGTCGGCAGTGCGCCACTCTTTCTTGGTTTCCAAGAAGGAGTTTTCGAGGGGTCCTAAGAGATTCTGACCAGAGGCTAAGGATAGAAGTGGGGTGGTGGATGGGTTCAGGAAGTGTGGCCTCTGAACCTCTGAACCCAACAGCCATCGACTGGTCATGGACTCATGCCGTCAAGGCCGCCGCATGGGACTTCCTCCACCTCCTGGCTGAGTTTATCTGTGCCCAACGACAAGGTCAAGGAATATCACTGGCCTGGGTACTGACAGTTCAGGAGATGTCAGATATCACTGAGGAGGTGGAGGACTGTGCTGCAAGACCGGAGGCCCAAGCGCTGGCCAGTCGAGACCAACCTAATACCCCCGTAAAATCATCAGCGCTCAGTGTTTACAGTGAAGAGAAAAGGCTGGCTGACTCAGTAAAAGCCTTGGGCGCGGCTAAATCAGGGATCATAGCTTCATTTTGCCAGCTGTGGTAAAGACAAAGGTAAATGAAATCGTTAAAACGATATTTGGTGAGAACGGTAAGAAGTTAGACTTTACTTTTATACCATTCATTAATTGGAAGCATTACACGATCACTTGTATTAGTGGTTAAAGTACAATTTTAATAGAATGTTAGCAAAAAGTGGCAGACTCCAGACAGTGACGTTGTCGCTGCTAAATAGAGTGCTCCAGGGATGACGTATTTTTGTAGGCCAATCAGGAAGTTAGCATCGCCCTGGTTCCCGCGACAAAAAGCCAATGGGATTTTTTCCATTGGGTTTGGGAAAATAACATCTTCGGCAAACAACTGTTTATGATAACTACACGTTTTGGTCAGTCAGTCAGATTTTTCCATTGTTAATATAAAAAAATTTGATTAATGCAGCATTAAAGTCAATTTAAAACATCCCTTGATCACACCGTAACACCTGAAGCCTTAACACTGTATTATTCCTGCTCTGGCTGGCCTCCATCTTGAATTAGCATGGCTTTGCACAGGGAGCTCACTCATTAACTTTTTTGGCACATAATCTTGTTTTGGAAGCAACCCCTGAACTTATTGCATTTTCAGCTGCTCAAACATGGAGAATAGTGCTCTGAGTAAGAGGCATTAATTAATGCCCATTTAAATAGTGCCAGGTTTTAACAGTAGTTTGCAAAGTAGCAGTATCACAAACACTCACTTCATTTGCTGTAATATGATAATGTGTATTGTAGTGTTATTCATTATGCATTCATTTTTAGGTTTGCCCAACAAATTGACTCTGAAAGCAAATGGCTTTGCCCGGTCTGGTTTTCAAATGCCAACCAAGAATAGATGTTCGTCATGCTGTGATGGAGCGAATGTTGCCGAAGGGAGGTCAGAATAACTACTTCTGAGACTTTTCACTTGTTGCCATGGCAAGTATGTCCCTGATGCCGAGATAGCTGTACAACAGTTGGCACATCCTTAATACTGTGGCAATAGTTGGCAATAGTTGAGGTGACATTGGTCACATCAGAAAATGACAGTACTGGATAATTGGACAATAAGGCGGAAGTGATTTACGCCCAGTGCCAATGTTCAGTCCCAATGCAAGAAGTATTGTGACCTTTATGGTGCGAGGCAGAAAGTGAGGGCGTAGAGGTCGGGTAGTGGATAGGCTGGTAGTACACTTGACTTGAGTTTGTACAGTATCACATCACTCAGGCTGTTCTCATACAAAGTTTGTAGCTATACCTACGGAAATGAATGCAGTGTAATTTTCATATTTCCCACGGAATCAATTCGTACCTAATGAATGTAAATGTGAACCAGACAGTATAAAAAGCGACAAACACCAAGTAGGGGTGGGTTAAAAAACACCAGACTTTTATCCCGGGAGACTGGTGTTCATACCCCGTGTGAAACCAGAAGTCAGCATCAATTTGTTTGTCACATAACTTCCGTACTTATGTTACGCCACTTTCTGAGTTATTTTAACCCATACCACGAAGTTTTCCTAAACCTATGTAGTTTTGTTGCCTAAACCTAACCATATTGTTTCCTGTGAAGACGGCAGTTTAATTTAAAAAGACTGTAGCGGAAATTAACACATGCGTCACGTGGTGCTGGACATTGATAGGAAAACACACGAAAAATGAGGAATGAATTTTCGTAAGATAAAATACAAACTGTTGTATGAGGATACGTTGCATCACTGCAGTTAATGTTTGCCTTTTTATTAATTGTAACCAAACTCTCTCCCCAACCTTTCCCCATATGTAGTCAGTCAAGTACAGATATCGTAGAAAGCAAGACTATGGCGTTTACTCTCAAAACCCACACACACACAAAAACCAGGCGCATGTACGTGATACGTGCGCACAGAACAGTATACGCGAGCAGATAACCATCCTCGCGAGGTAACATTTCTGAACGGGTTTTGAGACTAATTGAATGTCATACAAGACCTTTAAAGATGTTGCCATTGGATGTAAGTAGTATAGGACTGGTTCGTTTGCGCGTGCATGTGAAATGCGCGTGCACGTGAGCATGCGCGCGCGTGTGTGCGCGCGCGCGCGCGCACGTGTGTGTGTGTGGGGATACAGGTGAACCCTTGGTGACCCTGGTGTCCTTTTTGTAACCCTAGGGCTGATGTTAATTATTGGTAGTTGTCCAAAGGTGTCTGCTGTAAGGTGTTATCAGTTGCTCCACAACAAAAAAAGAAAGACCCCATCCTGTGGATCCTGATGCAGATAAAAAATACAGTTGTATCCCAATATGTGTCTTTTATTACAGTATCATTAAAAGTTCAAACAAACCCTGCTTCCTGTGACCAAATGTTTTTGCCTTTTTGATGTTGCCACAGAAGACCCATACTGTTGATCCTGATTCAGATAAAAAAAAAAAAAGTCGGTTGTATCCAAGATGTTATCAGTTGCTCAGTAAACAAAAGAAGACCCCCTCCTGTTGATACTGGTTCAGTGAACAAAACACAGTTGTATCCCTATATGTGAACTCCGTTGTATCCAAGAGGTGTCTTTTTTTATTACAGTACTCATAAAAGATCAAGCAAACCCCGGTGTGCAGTGGTCAAAATGTTTATGGCTTTTGATGCTGTGGTGGTTGGTACTGTTTGCAGGCTATAGCAGCATGGATCCTGTAACCATATGTTTGTTTGTGAGAGGGTGTATGGATTAGCGTTGTTCGTAGTCGATATTAACATGTATCCAGGACAAATGGTGTGAGAAGGGAAGTATGTCATCTCCTTCATGTCATCTCCTAAAATTCTTTATGAGATGTATCTGTGAGAGGGTGTGGGGTATGGGGTGGTATTGTTTGTAATAGATATCAGCATGTATCCAGGGACAAATGGGGTGGATGTGAGCGGGATGGGGGTCATCTCTTGTATGCCATCTCCTAAAATTCTTTAGGAGATGTATCTGTGCTGTAATGATTTGTTAACATTTTAAATTGGTAGATGTGTGTTAGTACACCACTAATTTTGCTTGTAGTCATCTCCCAAAAAAAAAAAAAGCAGTGCAATGTCGGTAGAGTTACAATATAGTGGGTTTTTAAAAAAAAAAAAAAAAAATTTATGTAGTGTGAATGGGGCAACCTCAAGGCCTGTCAACCATGCGTATTCATGAGATGTCACTAGCTCCATCTTTTACCGACACTTTGTGTATATAGTCAGCATTCAGCTGAGGTCGTGTTTACCAAACTTCACAACTTTTGAAGAGGACGCTTTTCCTAACGCCACTCTTGCATTTTGCACATTAGGTACAGTGTTCTTTTCTTTGGATGCTTCATTTTTGGCGTCTGTGAACATAGAGCTGATGTGACTTGCCAAAAAGCCCCAGTTTTGTCTCATCTGTCCAAAAGACATTCTCCAAGAAGCTTTGTGGCTTGTCAATATGCATTTTGGCATATTCCAGTCTCACTTTTTTATGATTTGGTGTCCTCCGGGGTTGTCTGCCATTAAGTCCACTTTGGCTCAAACAGGAGAAAATGGCTCATGGACTACTACTAAAACACTATGAATACTATAGAACTAACTAGCATTGTTAGAAAAATAATTATTAATGGGACAAATTTCTTGGGTATTTTAGCGTGCAATCAACTGCCTAAACACATCAGGCTGCTTGGAGATGGTCTTATAGCTTTTACCTTTAACATGCTTGTCTATAATTTTCTTTCTAATCTCCTGAGACAACTCTCTCCTTAGCTTTCTGTGGTCCATGTTCAGTGTGGTACACACCATGATACCAATGTTTAATGTGCCCCTATGGTCAAATTATTTTCAATCTTTTCTAGGGGTACCATCATTTTGTCCAGGCCAGCTTCATTAGTTTTTTTTTTTTAAATGATTCTGAACCAAAATTCAAAAACATTAGCTGATTTTCATTAGTTCATTTTCAATACATTTTTATTTATTATTACTTTTTTGTCAGTTTCAAGTTATTTCAGTGACCATTGTTTTTTTTTATTCTTTCTTTAACGGAAGGGTACCAACAATTTTGACTATGTGTGTAGATACACACACACACACACACACACACACACACACACACACATACAGTATATACATATGTCTATATCCACACCCGCTTACATATAGATATCCACTTAGACACAGCCAATGTTTAATGTGCCCCTATGGTCAAATTATTTTCAATCTTTTCTAGGGGTACCATCATTTTGTCCAGGCCAGCTTCATTAGTTTGTTTTTTTAAATGATTCTGAACCAAAATTCAAAAACATTAGCTGATTTTCATTAGTTCATTTTCAATAAATTTTTATTATTACTTTTTGTCAGTTTCAAGTTATTTCAGTGACCATTGTTTTTTTTTTATTCTTTCTTTTAACGGAAGGGTACCAATAATTTTGACTATGTGTGTAGATACACACACACACACACATACAGTATATACATATGTCTATATCCACACCCGCTTACATATAGATATCCACTTAGACACATTCGCTTACACAGTTATCTATTCTATTTTACAGACAAAAAAAAAAAAAAGGACATATTTACATCCCTTTAGTTGACCTTTTTGTCGACATTACTTATTAATTAATTTTGTTTAACTCCAATCCTCACCCTGACTCAAAGTAGCCCACCCATGATCAAAAATGATATTCTGTTCTTTTATTTCTATTAACATCCCTCTCAAGAACCCACTGATGTTTCAAAAACATTTTGAAATGTTCAGTGTTTAACTGTTGTCTTTTTATAGCTTTAAATATAAATGCTTTCCCCATCGTAATGATGATGTTGTTCAGGTCTTTTCCTTTTTTTTTTTCATCACCCCTTAAATCACCAAACATTATAGATAAAGGACAACTATAGAAATTTGATTTGTAGACTGAGATCCACTTTTTTCAACGTTAATCCAAAATAATGCAACTTCCTTACAATACCAAAAATAAATGAATGTCTGACTCCTCTTCCTCCTCACACAATCTACATATGTCACCTTGTTGGATGCCCCATTTTAATTTTTTTTAGCATTCTCTTAGTAGGCAAGAATTTGTAGATTAGTTTTAGTTGTAAAATTCTAATGGAGACATCAAAAGAAGTTGTGTAAATACATGCATATACTTTCCTCCATGGGATACATTTGTCTAACAAATACCCCCATTTTTGACTGGATAGCTACTGGTGTAGCAGAAATGTGTTTAAGTTGCATGTATAACTGAAATATTTTCTTGTTTATTTTTGTCTTATTCATCCATGTGGTGTCCTTAATGTATGGGTAACATGCCACTTGTTTTGTACATAATAATAGCTTCCTTTTCCAGATCTGAGGTATAGCTGCACAGAGTTGATTAAATGTAAAAAGGTCACAAACATTACCGTATACTATTTTAAATTCATCATAAGTCTTGATTTCGCCCCCACTATTCAAGAGGTCATTTATAAATAATATTCCTTTTTTCAAACATTGATTCAATAAAGATACGGTGATCATTAATCAAAATATTTCTATTATACCACAACACTTGGCTCTGGATTTCATAACTTCACACTGGTTGATGATATTGGTATTGAAACCAACTGACTATGGCCTCGTCCAAAAAGCCGGATAAGTATGGAAATGACTTTCTCTTTAATATAGTGAACTGAAAAGCAGTTAACTGGAGGTAAGGATAGAGTTCGTTGTGGAACAGAGGATGAGCAGACCTCAATCATTTTGCTGAAAACCACTGCGGATTTAAGATACATTTTGGTATAAGGGATGCTTTTAGTGCAAAGTTGAGTGCCTTAAGGTTTAACAATTTAAGTACACAGTGTTTGTAATCATTATACAGATAAGCTCTTTTAATTTTGTCAGGCTTCCAACCCCATATGAAATTGAACACATTTTGCTCATATTTTTTAAACAGCTCCTCTCCTGGGGTAGGTAATGACATGAGGATATAGATAAACTGAGGAATCACTAAGGAATTTATCACGGTTATTTTTTTCCATATAAAGTTAAGTTAGTCATTCCCCAAACTTTTTAATTTTCTGTCTACTGTATGTAGCTTTCTATCAAAGTTTTCCTTCGTGATAAGGTCCATGTCTTTAGGGATATGTATACCAATGACATCTATTGGGCCATCTGACCATTTTAGTGGGCAGATTACTATAGATATTAAAATTTGTACCTTTCAGAGATCCAATTCGCAGCACAGTACATTTATCATAGTTAGGTTTTAGTCAGGAAATTACTGAGAAGTTATTCAACTCTTTAACTAATGCAGTAAAGGATGCAACATTTGGTTGATTTTGAAAGTTTACATCGTCCGCATACATTGATATTTTTGATTCCAAACTATTTATTCTCAAACCTTCTATGTTGTTATTCATTCTTACTTTTTGTGCTAAGATTTCTATAGCTATAATAAATAGATACGCAGACAGTGGACATCCTTCTTTCAATCTTCTATATTGCTTAATTGTTTCAGAAAAAAAACATTGTTTATTATTTTACACTTTGGATTACTATACATTACTTTTTATCCAACTAATTAAAGAGTCTCCAAAGTTAAAATATTCTAAACATTTATAAATAAAATCCAAACGTACTTTATCGAAAGCTTTCTCAAAGGCAGCAAAAAAAAAAAAAAAATGAAAGCAGAGGTTTTTGTTGAGTCATAATATTCAATTATTTCAATTATTTGTCTAATACTGTCACTGATAGATCGACACTGTAAGAAGCCACACTGATCTGGATGAATAATATTGGGCAGTACTAGTTTTAATCTGTTTGCAAGACATTTGGCTAATATTTTAGCATCGTTACATTGTAGTGTGATTGGCCTCCAATTCTTTAGAGTAGTGGGATCTTTATACCTTCCACCTGAATCTTGTTTCAATAATAGTGAGATTAAACCTTCCTGTTGAGTTTCTGTAAGTTGTTTTTTTGCTATATGACCAGTTGAAGGTGTTCAGCAAAGGTGTTTTAACAGACTCATAGAAGGTTTGATAAAAGTTTACAGGTATGCCATCGGCTCCTGGACTTTTTACCTTTTTTCAAAGGAGTTAATAGCTGGATGTAATTCCATCCAGCGTAATAAGTCCCTCACAAGATTTTTTTCTTTCTCTGTTAACTTTACGGTATTATCGTCTTGAGAATTGGGGCTAGTATTTTGAGGCAATAAATCCTCTGGTGGGCTCTGTAAGGAGTACAATTTTGAAAAATAATTATGTTGTACCAGCAAAATTTCCCTTGGTTTTTTCAATGATTTTATTTCCTACTACAAGCTTCAAAACATTTTTCTTTACAGTGTTTTTATACTGCAGATTTAAAAAATATTTGGTTGATCTCTCCCGATTTTTCCAGCCATTCTATTCTATTTCTCAAATATGATACGTTGGCTTTCTCTGCACATAGTCTTTCTAACTCTCTTTCCTTGTGCTCAAGATTGTCCAGTAGAGCTTGTGACACATTTGTATTATTGTCTACCCGTTCTGTTAAATCTTCTATCTCAGCTATCAATATTTTTTTCTGTCTCCAAACGATTTTTATTTTTCCTTGAGCTGTATTGAATGCAGTGTCCCCTTAAGGTGTATTTTAAAAGCATCCCATATAATCAAAGGATCCGCTGTATCATTATTCACTACAAAGAAATCTTTTATGAATTTTGTTTGTTGTATCTATAAACTCTTTATCCTTCAATAGCTTCTGATTTAATTTCCAGTATCCTGGACCCCTATGAAACGTTGTGGTACAAATGCTCAAGGTTATAAGATGATGATCTGACCTAAATCTCTCTTTAATCTCGACTTTATTCATTTTTGGAGTCAAAGAAAATGATGTTAAGAAATAATCTATTCTGCTAGCCTGATTTCCTCGTCTCCATGTATATCTTGTTTGCTTTGGATTTCGCAATCGCCATATGTCAATTAAATCTAGTGAGGTCATGAGGCCAGAAATAGCATTATATGCTCTAGAATGATAATTCTTAGTTTGTATGCCTTTTCGATCCAGATCTACATCCAACACAGTGTTGTAGTCTCCTGTCATTATCAAATTTTTTATCATGTAGTTTTTCTTTTCTTGCAACATGTTGAATATATCTTGAAAGAAGAGTGGATCATCAGAATGAGGTGCATACAGATTTACTAATACAAATTCTAGGCTATCCACCAATATATCTTGTATAATATATCTACCTGCTTGATGTATTATTGTATCTTTGACCACAATATCTACTTCCTTTTTATACATTATCATTACAACTTTAGAATTTGAGCATCCGTGTGAAAAGTATGTTATCCCCTCCACTCTGTTTTCCATTTAATCTCATACAGTTGGGTAGAGTGAGTCTCTTGTAAACAAAATATATCATAGTTTTTATCCGTAAGCCAACTAATAAAGTGTCCCCTTTTCTTCCTATCAGCTAAACCGTTACAGTTGAAGCTTGATATTACTAACTTAGACATATTTGATCTTCAGTGGATTCTATACTTTCATGATTCTTGAAAAAAAAAAGGATGGAAATAATAATAGTGACACCAAAACAACGGGAAGGGGCTGAAAATATTTCCTGTTTCTTCCATCCTCTGATGATATATTTTCTATTGTCATATTTCTCTCCCTTTTTAAATAGCGTCTAAGAGAAACATTTTACTATAACAAAACATCCAATCCCAATTTATGAGCGCAAAACTAAGAACAAAAGATCATAATTTTTTTATTTTCTGCATTGATGATCTTTTGTTCTTAGTTTTGCGCTCATAAATTGGGATTGGATGTTTTGTTATAGTAAAATGTTTCTCTTAGACGCTATTTAAAAAGGGAGAGAAATATGACAATAGAAAATATATCATCAGAGGATGGAAGAAACAGGAAATATTTTCAGCCCCTTCCCGTTGTTTTGGTGTCACTATTATTATTTCCATCCTTTTTTTTTTTCAAGAATCATGAAAGTATAGAATCCACTGAAGATCAAATATGTCTAAGTTAGTAATATCAAGCTTCAACTGTAACGGTTTAGCTGATAGGAAGAAAAGGGGACACTTTATTAGTTGGCTTACGGATAAAAACTATGATATATTTTGTTTACAAGAGACTCACTCTACCCAACTGTATGAGATTAAATGGAAAACAGAGTGGAGGGGATAACATACTTTTCACACGGATGCTCAAATTCTAAAGTTGTAATGACAATGTATAAAAAGGAAGTAGATATTGTGGTCAAAGATACAATAATACATCAAGCAGGTAGATATATTATACAAGATATATTGGTGGATAGCCTAGAATTTGTATTAGTAAATCTGTATGCACCTCATTCTGATGATCCACTCTTCTTTCAAGATATATTCAACATGTTGCAAGAAAAGAAAAACTACATGATAAAAAATTTGATAATGACAGGAGACTACAACACTGTGTTGGATGTAGATCTGGATCGAAAAGGCATACAAACTAAGAATTATCATTCTAGAGCATATAATGCTATTTCTGGCCTCATGACCTCACTAGATTTAATTGACATATGGCGATTGCGAAATCCAAAGCAAACAAGATATACATGGAGACGAGGAAATCAGGCTAGCAGAATAGATTATTTCTTAACATCATTTTCTTTGACTCCAAAAATGAATAAAGTCGAGATTAAAGAGAGATTTAGGTCAGATCATCATCTTATAACCTTGAGCATTTGTACCACAACGTTTCATAGGGGTCCAGGATACTGGAAATTAAATCAGAAGCTATTGAAGGATAAAGAGTTTATAGATACAACAAACAAAATTCATAAAAGATTTCTTTGTAGTGAATAATGATACAGCGGATCCTTTGATTATATGGGATGCTTTTAAAATACACCTTAAGGGGACACTGCATTCAATACAGCTCAAGGAAAAATAAAAATCGTTTGGAGACAGAAAAAAATATTGATAGCTGAGATAGAAGATTTAACAGAACGGGTAGACAATAATACAAATGTGTCACAAGCTCTACTGGACAATCTTGAGCACAAGGAAAGAGAGTTAGAAAGACTATGTGCAGAGAAAGCCAACGTATCATATTTGAGAAATAGAATAGAATGGCTGGAAAAATCGGGAGAGATCAACCAAATATTTTTTAAATCTGCAGTATAAAAACACTGTAAAGAAAAATGTTTTGAAGCTTGTAGTAGGAAATAAAATCATTGAAAAAACCAAGGGAAATTTTGCTGGTACAACATAATTATTTTTCAAAATTGTACTCCTTACAGAGCCCACCAGAGGATTTATTGCCTCAAAATACTAGCCCCAATTCTCAAGACGATAATACCGTAAAGTTAACAGAGAAAGAAAAAAATCTTGTGAGGGACTTATTACGCTGGATGGAATTACATCCAGCTATTAACTCCTTTGAAAAAAGGTAAAAAGTCCAGGAGCCGATGGCATACCTGTAAACTTTTATCAAACCTTCTATGAGTCTGTTAAAACACCTTTGCTGAACACCTTCAACTGGTCATATAGCAAAAAAACAACTTACAGAAACTCAACAGGAAGGTTTAATCTCACTATTATTGAAACAAGATTCAGGTGGAAGGTATAAAGATCCCACTACTCTAAAGAATTGGAGGCCAATCACACTACAATGTAACGATGCTAAAATATTAGCCAAATGTCTTGCAAACAGATTAAAACTAGTACTGCCCAATATTATTCATCCAGATCAGTGTGGCTTCTTACAGTGTCGATCTATCAGTGACAGTATTAGACAAATAATTGAAATAATTGAATATTATGACTCAACAAAAACCTCTGCTTTCATTTTTTTTTTTTTTTTGCTGCCTTTGAGAAAGCTTTCGATAAAGTACGTTTGGATTTTATTTATAAATGTTTAGAATATTTTAACTTTGGAGACTCTTTAATTAGTTGGATAAAAAGTAATGTATAGTAATCCAAAGTGTAAAATAATAAACAATGTTTTTTTTCTGAAACAATTAAGCAATATAGAAGATTGAAAGAAGGATGTCCACTGTCTGCGTATCTATTTATTATAGCTATAGAAATCTTAGCACAAAAAGTAAGAATGAATAACAACATAGAAGGTTTGAGAATAAATAGTTTGGAATCAAAAATATCAATGTATGCGGACGATGTAAACTTTCAAAATCAACCAAATGTTGCATCCTTTACTGCATTAGTTAAAGAGTTGAATAACTTCTCAGTAATTTCCTGACTAAAACCTAACTATGATAAATGTACTGTGCTGCGAATTGGATCTCTGAAAGGTACAAATTTTAATATCTATAGTAATCTGCCCACTAAAATGGTCAGATGGCCCAATAGATGTCATTGGTATACATATCCCTAAAGACATGGACCTTATCACGAAGGAAAACTTTGATAGAAAGCTACATACAGTAGACAGAAAATTAAAAAGTTTGGGGAATGACTAACTTAACTTTATATGGAAAAAAATAACCGTGATAAATTCCTTAGTGATTCCTCAGTTTATCTATATCCTCATGTCATTACCTACCCCAGGAGAGGAGCTGTTTAAAAAATATGAGCAAAATGTGTTCAATTTCATATGGGGTTGGAAGCCTGACAAAATTAAAAGAGCTTATCTGTATAATGATTACAAACACTGTGTACTTAAATTGTTAAACCTTAAGGCACTCAACTTTGCACTAAAAGCATCCCTTATACCAAAATGTATCTTAAATCCGCAGTGGTTTTCAGCAAAATGATTGAGGTCTGCTCATCCTCTGTTCCACAACGAACTCTATCCTTACCTCCAGTTAACTGCTTTTCAGTTCACTATATTAAAGAGAAAGTCATTTCCATACTTATCCGGCTTTTTGGACGAGGCCATAGTCAGTTGGTTTCAATACCAATATCATCAACCAGTGTGAAGTTATGAAATCCAGAGCCAAGTGTTGTGGTATAATAGAAATATTTTGATTAATGATCACCGTATCTTTATTGAATCAATGTTTGAAAAAAGGAATATTATTTATAAATGACCTCTTGAATAGTGGGGGCGAAATCAAGACTTATGATGAATTTAAAATAGTATACGGTAATGTTTGTGACCTTTTTACATTTAATCAACTCTGTGCAGCTATACCTCAGATCTGGAAAAGGAAGCTATTATTATGTACAAAACAAGTGGCATGTTACCCATACATTAAGGACACCACATGGATGAATAAGACAAAAATAAACAAGAAAATATTTCAGTTATACATGCAACTTAAACACATTTCTGCTACACCAGTAGCTATCCAGTCAAAAATGGGGGTATTTGTTAGACAAATGTATCCCATGGAGGAAAGTATATGCATGTATTTACACAACTTCTTTTGATGTCTCCATTAGAATTTTACAACTAAAACTAATCTACAAATTCTTGCCTACTAAGAGAATGCTAAAAAAAATTAAAATGGGGCATCCAACAAGGTGACATATGTAGATTGTGTGAGGAGGAAGAGGAGTCAGACATTCATTTATTTTTGGTATTGTAAGGAAGTTGCATTATTTTGGATTAACGTTGAAAAAAGTGGATCTCAGTCTACAAATCAAATTTCTATAGTTGTCCTTTATCTATAATGTTTGGTGATTTAAGGGGTGATGAAAAAAAAAAAGGAAAAGACCTGAACAACATCATCATTACGATGGGGAAAGCATTTATATTTAAAGCTATAAAAAGACAACAGTTAAACACTGAACATTTCAAAATGTTTTTGAAACATCAGTGGGTTCTTGAGAGGGATGTTAATAGAAATAAAAGAACAGAATATCATTTTTGATCATGGGTGGGCTACTTTGAGTCAGGGTGAGGATTGGAGTTAAACAAAATTAATTAATAAGTAATGTCGACAAAAAGGTCAACTAAAGGGATGTAAATATGTCCTTTTTTTTTTTTTTGTCTGTAAAATAGAATAGATAACTGTGTAAGCGAATGTGTCTAAGTGGATATCTATATGTAAGCGGGTGTGGATATAGACATATGTATATACTGTATGTGTGTGTGTGTGTGTATCTACACACATAGTCAAAATTATTGGTACCCTTCCGTTAAAAGAAAGAATAAAAAAAAAACAATGGTCACTGAAATAACTTGAAACTGACAAAAAGTAATAATAAAAATTTATTGAAAATGAACTAATGAAAATCAGCTAATGTTTTTGAATTTTGGTTCAGAATCATTTAAAAAAACAAACTAATGAAGCTGGCCTGGACAAAATGATGGTACCCCTAGAAAAGATTGAAAATAATTTGACCATAGGGGCACATTAAACATTGGCTGTGTCTAAGTGGATATCTATATGTAAGCGGGTGTGGATATAGACATATGTATATACTGTATGTGTGTGTGTGTGTGTGTGTGTGTGTGTGTGTGTGTGTATCTACACACATAGTCAAAATTGTTGGTACCCTTCCGTTAAAGAAAGAATAAAAAAAAACAATGGTCACTGAAATAACTTGAAACTGACAAAAAAGTAATAATAAATAAAAATGTATTGAAAATGAACTAATGAAAATCAGCTAATGTTTTTGAATTTTGGTTCAGAATCATTTAAAAAAAAAAAACTAATGAAGCTGGCCTGGACAAAATGATGGTACCCCTAGAAAAGATTGAAAATAATTTGACCATAGGGGCACATTAAACATTGGTATCATGGTGTGTACCACACTGAACATGGACCACAGAAAGCTAAGGAGAGAGTTGTCTCAGGAGATTAGAAAGAAAATTATAGACAAGCATGTTAAAGGTAAAAGCTATAAGACCATCTCCAAGCAGCCTGATGTGTTTAGGCAGTTGATTGCACGCTAAAATACCCAAGAAATTTGTCCCATTAATAATTATTTTTCTAACAATGCTAGTTAGTTCTATAGTATTCATAGTGTTTTAGTAGTAGTCCATGAGCCATTTTCTCCTGTTTGAGCCAAAGTGGACTTAATGGCAGACAACCCCGGAGGACACCAAATCATAAAAAAGTGAGACTGGAATATGCCAAAATGCATATTGACAAGCCACAAAGCTTCTTGGAGAATGTCTTTTGGACAGATGAGACAAAACTGGGGCTTTTTGGCAAGTCACATCAGCTCTATGTTCACAGACGCCAAAAATGAAGCATCCAAAGAAAAGAACACTGTACCTAATGTGCAAAATGCAAGAGTGGCGTTAGGAAAAGCGTCCTCTTCAAAAGTTGTGAAGTTTGGTAAACACGACCTCAGCTGAATGCTGACTATATACACAAAGTGTCGGTAAAAGATGGAGCTAGTGACATCTCATGAATACGCATGGTTGACAGGCCTTGAGGTTGCCCCATTCACACTACATAAATTTTTTTTTTTTTTTTTTAAAAACCCACTATATTGTAACTCTACCGACATTGCACTGCTTTTTTTTTTTTTGGGAGATGACTACAAGCAAAATTAGTGGTGTACTAACACACATCTACCAATTTAAAATGTTAACAAATCATTACAGCACAGATACATCTCCTAAAGAATTTTAGGAGATGGCATACAAGAGATGACCCCCATCCCGCTCACATCCACCCCATTTGTCCCTGGATACATGCTGATATCTATTACAAACAATACCACCCCATACCCCACACCCTCTCACAGATACATCTCATAAAGAATTTTAGGAGATGACATGAAGGAGATGACATACTTCCCTTCTCACACCATTTGTCCTGGATACATGTTAATATCGACTACGAACAACGCTAATCCATACACCCTCTCACAAACAAACATATGGTTACAGGATCCATGCTGCTATAGCCTGCAAACAGTACCAACCACCACAGCATCAAAAGCCATAAACATTTTGACCACTGCACACCGGGGTTTGCTTGATCTTTTATGAGTACTGTAATAAAAAAAGACACCTCTTGGATACAACGGAGTTCACATATAGGGATACAACTGTGTTTTGTTCACTGAACCAGTATCAACAGGAGGGGGTCTTCTTTTGTTTACTGAGCAACTGATAACATCTTGGATACAACCGACTTTTTTTTTTTTTATCTGAATCAGGATCAACAGTATGGGTCTTCTGTGGCAACATCAAAAAGGCAAAAACATTTGGTCACAGGAAGCAGGGTTTGTTTGAACTTTTAATGATACTGTAATAAAAGACACATATTGGGATACAACTGTATTTTTTATCTGCATCAGGATCCACAGGATGGGGTCTTTCTTTTTTTGTTGTGGAGCAACTGATAACACCTTACAGCAGACACCTTTGGACAACTACCAATAATTAACATCAGCCCTAGGGTTACAAAAAGGACACCAGGGTCACCAAGGGTTCACCTGTATCCCCACACACACACACGTGCGCGCGCGCGCGCGCACACACGCGCGCGCATGCTCACGTGCACGCGCATTTCACATGCACGCGCAAACGAACCAGTCCTATACTACTGATGTACTTCACGGTTTTGCAGAATCGTCCAAAATTGATGTTGTTGTTCAAAGATAGGGCTGCCCAAAATAGGTGGTGCTTTAAACTTGGTTATGTAGCGTAGTGATTTGCATGCCATGCAGTGGCTAGCTCTACTATTGGAAGAGGTAGTTTCGTTTGTCTCAAAATAGACACAAAGAGGAAAGTCTATGGTTGTATAACAATGGAAGGCGTGTTATAGCTAATACTGACTTACATGTTGTTTTCTCTGGTTGTTTCAGTTCCCTCAAAGGTCAGCACTGTCATGGCAGTTTGGAATTGGTCAACGGCTTAAGTTCCTCAAAGTAGAACTTTACATGAAAGCACCATGTGAATTTTCTTAGTTTGTATGAGCAAACCCACTGTTCACTGTGATTCCATATAAAAAAAATTATTTCAGCCTGACATTTTGCTGTTATAATTGCTATAATGTCCTAAGGATAAATAGTGACTTGGCCAAGGCCAATCCTTGCCTTAATCCTTAAGAAAGTCAACATGTTCTTGCAGTCCTCTGTGATCCTGTGGCAACCGACTGCAAAAATACAAAGCCACTGTTTTTACAACATCACCAGCCCAAAACAAGGCAATTTCATAAAATCAATAGTTTAAGAATATTGAAAACATTGGTTTTCAATTCCTCTAGTTACGTTTTTCTTTGACAATCAATACACACCTCAATATTAAGGAGGAAAACATCCAGTCCACACTATAATCCAGATAAACCACATTTAGGCAGAAATCTAACTCGATATCCTCTCCTCATTCAAACCGATTTGTGTCTGTGATCTGCCACAGCTCATCCTCATCAACCTGTACTTGTGCTTTTAACACCCTTCTCCTTTTTCCAGTTGAAGACGTCCTCTGTGTGAATTATAAAACCAAATGAGGGCCAGAGGAGCCCTCATCTAAATTCTCTCCCCTTGATTGCAGCAGCCTGCTGCATGAGTAGAGCGACTTAGAAATACATGAGACTGAACGGTGTTTGGTTACAGAACCTCCTCTTTCTTTTTCCCTTTGAAGGCACACAGGCACTTCTCCGCGTTCAAGGATTTGCTGACCTACATCCTCAAAGTCAAATTTGCACTTAGAAGTGCTATCAGGGTATTTGACACCGCTTTAAAAATTTACAACTTTCGCAGAAAACCTTTCGCCCCGGCTTCCTCCGTGAAGCGGTCCTGCTTCAGGTTTTTGGCCCTGCCTCGTAGAGAGCCTCTGCAGGGCACTGGTTTACAGGAAGGAGTGACACAATCAATTTGCAGAGCAACTGACACAATCAGTGCCTACATAAATCATATCAGCACAGCCAGGCCCCCAGGCGCCTGCTGAGTTGACAGTTTCATGGC
The DNA here is from genome assembly GCF_043250625.1 of Sebastes fasciatus. Classification (NCBI taxonomy): domain Eukaryota; kingdom Metazoa; phylum Chordata; class Actinopteri; order Perciformes; family Sebastidae; genus Sebastes; species Sebastes fasciatus. The sequence goes on from NC_133812.1 coordinate 7,440,473, forward strand.
TCACCTCCAGAATGCAGCCTGTCAATCAGCAGAGTGACAGATACCAGAGAGCAGGTACTCTACACTGTCACACTGATAGCTCGGGCTGTGGGGATTATTTTCAAAAACTGTGAAAGCTGTAATGATTTACAGATTACCTGTTTAAACCTGCAATCAGACCAATGGATTACGACTGTACAAGATCAGAATGATAATCTCATGTCTTTCAGTTGGTGGAGCATTTCTCACAAGACTTTTTTTTTTTTTTTTACATCAATAGCCATTGAATGTATCTACATTCTGTAATCAATAGTAGTTTTCATTGTTAGTGGCGGAGCCCGCCATTAGCGTGTGGGATTACAATTTTCTGCCTATGCATAAGGGATTCACAATGCATTTAGGTAATCCAGTGTTACTGTTTGCAATTGTATCTCATTGATATTGATTGATATCCATAATAACCTTTCAGCATATTGTATTTCAAGTGTTCTGAGAGAAAACTAGACTTCTGCACCTCCTTATGGCTCTGTTTTCAGGCTTCAACAAATCCTGTGACGGGAGACTTTGGCCAGTCATTTCACAGAGAGAAAGAGAGCGTTCCTATTGGCTGTTCAATCAACTGAGGCAGCTGTCAGTCACTCGCAAACACCGGTCAAACGGTCAAACTAGGCAGCGCTGATCAAATATGAATCAATATTCTGTTACTGTAATGACTATTTCTCGCCTCAAATGTTTTCAGAAACATCTTGTAGTGCACGGTTTAGCTGTCAAATGAGAAAGTTTGCTCCGGCTGGTGGGCGGTGCTTGGTATTTCCTCAACTTATCTCAACATGGCTGCCGCGTCACAAACTTTCTAATTTTTGACTAGTTTGACCGTTTGATCGGAGTTGGCGAGTGATTGACAGCTGCTCAGAGACGGCAAGGCTCCAGCTCGGCTCTGATTGGTTGTTTTCCTCCGGTCTGTGGAATCTTGCAGATGCCGTTAGGAGCACCAAAGGATGCAGAGGCACATGTTTTTTTTTTTTTTTTTCAGATTACCTGTCTCAAGCTCTACTGTCAGGATATAGTGACCGTTTTATAAAAATAACTTTTTTTAAATTATATTTGCTCCATTTCTACCCACTGCAGCTTTAATACAGTGTCAATTTAAAAAGAAATTGAAATGGTTTAAAAAGAAATATTCTGGCTACATTTTGACATATACCAGTCTGTGATAATCCATCAACATTATGTTCCTCTGATAATAACTATAGCCAAAATAATTCATTCATTTCTGCTTTTTTTTTGTTTTTACTCAAAAATTAGGTATAGTTTCACGGAAATGAGGTCTATTAACCATAAATTCTATTCAACTATTTATAATGCATACACTATAAATTATCACCCAATTCTGTGTTACACCTTTTTTGGCCAACTTCATTCCCAACTCATTACCATTATCATTATTTTTGGGGAATTTATGGTCAATAAACCTCATTTATATTAAATTACACCTCATTTTTTAGTAAATACCACCCAGAAATAATGAATTACGCTGACTATAGTCATTATTGGAGGAATTTATGTTGATGGATTATCACAAACTGGTATCTGTAAAAGTTAAGTCAGGATATTATTTTGAAAGCATTTACTTTTTTTTAAGACTAACTTGCAGGATGCTATTACAAATGACTTAATGAATATTTTGCAGTGTGTGTTTGTTGTATTCAGGTTATGGTGGACATTCTGTACCGTCTTTTACCAACTTACTTTCTCTGACTCTGGTCATTTGCAGGCAAGCTCGGAAAGTTCAATAGATTGAGGCTGGTGGTGGGGGCGGACTTTAAAACACTTTGCCTGTGCGCATATCTACCACCACGTAGGCTCTGCCTGCTGTTCTGAGTGACTAACTGACACAAGCGTCAGCACCCACTGGAGCGACACTTTTATGGCTCGCTTTCAGGCCCACGGTCTCAGTGAAACTGGGGCAAATTCAAGAAAATGTCTGTGATATAACTGTAGATATTATTTTTGTTCATATTCCCTGTGTATACCTTGGTTCTAATAAGCTGCTCAACCCCTATTTCACACTGCTGATTTGTTCTGCCTTCCTTGATTAGTTGTTACTGGATTGCTATTTATAGAGCAGACACATAACTGACATTTGGAGAATACAGCCAACATCTTCTTGTAAGGTTTCACAATAAAAAAGGATGTTAGAATTACTGTGATATACCTATGTGCATAAACCAAATAAAGCAAAGAACCAATCAAAATAATGTATGTTGTGTTATTTTTATGATCATTTGCAAGAGAATTAGTTGTGGAAGACGTATTTGGATATTGTACTAAAGAGTACCTATTATGCTTTTGTGCTTTTTCCCTTTCCTTTAGTGGGTTATATAGTTTTCTGCGCATGTAAAAGGACTGCAAAGTTATCCCACAGAAACACTGCCTGAAAAGCCTTGATTGAAGTCCTGCCTTTTCTTCCGTATATTGTGATGTCATTAAGTAACACATTTGCATAATACCTGCCTAGCGGTTAGTTTGGTATGCCCTCAAACAAAGCTATAGTTAGTGCGGAGCTGGAACAGAGTCCGAAGAGTTTTGTTTGGCTGACCAATCACAAAAGAGTCGACCAGCTGACCAATCAGAGAAGACTGGGCTTTTCAAGAGAGGGGTGGGGCAGGAACTCAAACGAAGCCTTTCAGACAGGGGTTCAAAAGAGGTGCTGACGCACAGCCGGTATGAGAAAAATATATATATTTTTTTAACATTAAATCATGTAAACATGTTCTAGTACAAACTCAAAGTACAAGTATCAACCTGAAAATGACCATATTAGGTCCTCTTTAAGTACCACAAAGTATAAGAATTATGTCACAGGTGAGTCTTGCATTCAGAAGTACAAAAGAATCAGCAGTACAATGTACTTAAATTGTTAAAAGTAAAAGTGCGCATTAGGCAGCAGAATTGCCCCTACTGTATTATGAGATTATGATTACTTATTAATTGACATGTATGAAACGATTTTAATGTTATAATTGGACCAAGTGGAGCTAATTTTAACTAAGTTAAAATTTGAGATTGTTGGGTAGATTAATCTTTAACAATGTCATTAAAAAAAATAAGTCTGTTTTTGGGTTGCTGGAAAAAAATTAAATAAATAATTCCAGACAATGACTGATATATTTGACTTCAGGACATTTCTGACGTCATACATGCTGGAAATAAAACATTTCTACTGTAGTAATTTAGATATTTTCCAAAGTAAAAGTCCCTAGAAGTGTATGATTAAATTTTTTCCCCATGGTCTAATGTTAAAAAAGTTAAGAAAAATCCCAATAAATAATAATATCGAATCCCAATACTTGTAGAATCTCAATACCTAAGAATTGCAATACATATCAAATCGGCACCCGAGTATCGTCATAGTATCGAATCGGGAGATAGATGTATCGTCCCAGCCCTAAAAAGTAACCAGTGACAACAGCTGTAAATATTGTAAAAGTAAAACATTTCTCTGAAATATAGAAGTAGAAATATAAAGTACCAGTAAAAAGATACAGTACAATTACAAGTATTTATTCAATATATAATTGTTACACTATCAAGCAGTGTGATTACCAAATGTTAGGTGTCCTGAATGGAGCTAGTTCACATCCAATCAACTCTACAGCAACCACCACAAGCCAGCGCATCAACTGGAGTGACAATTTTGCGGCACTCCTTCGAGACACTGGCCTGCCAATCAACCTGCTCACACAGGTACTGTATCTGTGCTCGCAAACACACACACACTCACACACATACACGCCTGCCAATCCATTGTGACAGACAGGTTTGAAACACACTCCGTCACAGCAGAGGCAGCAGCACGGGTAGATAGCAGCGGGAGTGAGAATGTGCTGAAACAATTGGGACGATTTCTTTGTCCTCAGTAGCACCCTGTGATGATTACAATGTTTCACAAAATGGCTGGGAACCAGAGAGAAACAGCGTGGTCTATCACATCTGTTTCATGCTGCTGTAGCTCTGAGTGTTGTTGCTGTAGGACCTTGCTCACACATACCCTATGGAGAACGTTGTGAGCATAAACACAATGCATTATTTATGTTCGAGCACCCTCGGAGACATGTTCTCATTGCCATAGACAATAGCTGGTTTTCCATCCAAGTAGTTCCATGCAAATTATGATGTAACAAATTAGAAAGGTAGAGTGGGAACGGAATATTTCATTAATGATTCACAAAATGGTGATGTTTTGGTTTGTTTCAGGTGTCACATTTTAGGGTTAAAAAGCCTTTATTGTCGTGTTTACAGACTGACCAATACTTTCCAAAAGTGCTACCTATGTACTAACAACTTGATTTATGTCAACACAGTCTCACAGCAGTTTGTGAAATAGTCATGAAATTTAATCTATTTGATTTGTGTACATAGACACGAATTTCCGACGCATGTGTCAATTTCCGCTCCAGTCTTTTCAAAATAAAACTACTCAGTTAGGATTGGAATGGATCGACTTGGTTAGGCTTAGGCAACAAAACCACTTAGTTAGGTTTAGGAAAAGATCATGGTTTGGGTTAAAATAACACTGGAAGTGGCGTAATTTAAGTACGGAAATTACTTGACAAAAGCTACTTAAGTTTAGGAAAATATCGTGGTTTGGGTTAAAATAACACCAGAAGTGCCATAACTTGCGTGCGGACGTTACTTTACAAAAAGTTCTTAGTTAGCTTTAGGAAAAGATTGTGGTTTGTGTTAAAATAACTCCGGAAGTGCCGTAACTTAAATATGGAAGTTACGTGACAAATAAATCAACTCTGACTTGTGGCTTCACACGGGACACGAACACCGGTAAATGGACTTGCATTTATATAGCGCTTTTCTAGTATTCCGACCACTCAAAGCACTTTACACTACATGTCAGCATTCACCCATTTACACACTCATTCATCCACTGATGGCAGAGGCTGCCATGCAAGATGCCAACTTTGCCGAATATTCATTCACACACTGATGACTAAGCCTTCTGGAGTAATTTTGGGTTAAGTGTCTTGCTCAAGGAAACATCGACATGTGACCCGTAGCAGCCGAGGATCGAACCACCGACCTTCCGATTGGTGGAAGACCTGCTCTACCCTCTGAGCCCCAGCCTGGCCCTTTGTTTTTTAACCCACCCATCCACCCGTACCTCCTCCCTACGTGGCGTTTATCGCTCTTTATTATTCCTGGTTCACGATTACGTGGATTACGTGGATTACATGGATTACATGGATTACATGGAAATTGATTTTGTGCTGACCATCATGAAAAAAATTTGAAATTCGTGTCTATGTCCACGAATCAATACATCCAATTTCGTGACTATTTAACAAACTGCTATGCAACTGGGCTGTTTATGTACAATGTAAGGTTATTCCTCCTTTTCATCATTACACTATTTAGAATCATAATTTTTTTTTTTTCCTCAGGAAGCTTATTTATATTCTTCACAGAAGATCACTAATTAATTTGCAACCTATTAAGCTACAACTAAATTATACAGTGCTGAAGAAACCCCAGTTTCTATGTCCTTGGCAGACATATCAATTAAGGCCATTGTGTGTCTGTAGGGTGCAATGATGTTAAACTGGCCCTACAGGACTGTCTTTAATTAACCACTGGAAAAGTATCTCGACTGTAATGAACTTACTGGTGTAAAAGACCTAAGAGTGCTACGTGATGACACACTAACGTGGACCGATCTGTTGTTTAGACATGCTATGAAATACCATAACACTGGGATTTCAACAGACAGGTAATTGAATTGCAGCGGTAGTAATATTCTAAGGAGCAGCAGAAAATGTAATTGTGGCATCAGACGTATACTCAAGAGCTCATCCTCGCCAGACAAATTACAGGATTGATCATTTGTTCAAATGCTTAAAATGAGCAATGTTGTCTGTCTCTCCCTTGTGTTTCCCTGTTTGTCCCTCTCCTCTTGTGTCTTCCATTTCCTCATTTTGCCTCTATGTGTGTGTGTCTCGTTCCCGTCCTGCAGCTCGCCTGCACCCTGCCTACCAGCACACCTTTCCACTCAGGTTTTTATATGCGCAAGTTGAAAATGCTCATAAAAACAGGTGGATGGAAACACACCTGACGGTTTCTCTGAACTATGACCAAGATCTGTCCCTAAACTTAATCAAGCCGAGCGTCCTTGGATATGGTAGTTTGACAAAGTAATCTCCCGTAAACATTTTTTAGCCATAGCAAGGTTAAAGATTATTTTATTTGTCAATTTACAATACAGGGCTGGACACAACGCAATGCAAGTTGTAGCCCCTTCACAACACATCAAGCAAAAAAAAGTTCAATGTCAGTGTAATATGAGGTGGTTTATACTGGGAAGAAGAATAGGTAGAGGTATGGTAAAGTACAAAACCAACCTAACAGAAAGTTCCATGTCATTTATTTCTGGTGGAGTGCGGATGATGAGGTGCAGTTGAGGAGTCTCAGTGTCTCAGCCTGAGGAAAGTACTTGCTCTGTAGTCTGGTGGTACGACAGGATACTTCTGTATCGCTTGCCAGATGGCAGTAGGGCGAACAGGCTGTTGCTGGGATGGGTATTGTCTTTTAGTATCCTTTGCGCAGGCACCTCACCTCACCGATGCTCAGTAGATGGGTACCAATGATGTTCTGGGCAGTTTTTATCACTTGCCTCAGAGCCCTCCTGTTCTGGGCTGTGCACATCCATGCTAGCGATGCTCAGAGCAAGAGTGGAAGAGCAAATGATGTGATATAAAAACGTAGAAAAACAATTTTTGGTGTTTGTGTCCTGTGTGAAACCAAAAGTGTTGTTGACTTATTTTGAAGTTATATTAGTGACGTTTTTTCCATACTTGTTACGTTGATGTATTTTATGTTTAAGCACAAGCATGATGTTTTTACTAATCCATAGTAAGCTGTTTTGTTGCCTAAACCTAATTGCGGCTGTTACCGTAGTTTTCTATATTATTTGTCTTGCTATTTAACGACATAAAAATGGAAAAAGCTTAAAATGTGTATCTTGACAGGCAGAATGTCCTTAAAAGTGGCGTGCTATGTCAGGCTATTGCAGTTTTCTGGCTTAATATTGCTTGTTGCACCAGCCGCTGTGTCCACAGCTCTTTTTATTTATTATCGGTCATTTTCTGGTTAATTCTAGCAAGGCTATACTGAGGAGGCATGTACTGCATACCCATTTGGATGAATATCAGCCTCCGACCTTGCGACTGGACAACTGGCTCCTCTGCCAATTCTCATCGTACTTCCCGTCGCCTCTCTTTCTGTCTCACCACTCAATCTCCCACTCTGTAAATGTGGCCTTAGAGGCAACATGGCTTAGGCTAATACCTATTTATTGCTTTGAAGATACACTTTGGGGCCCTCCTGGCTTTGTAATTAAAGCTTGTCCTGCATCAGATGAAGATATGGAAATATCATTATTTCTCAGATGAAGAGATACAAAAAAAAAAAAACCCCAGCAGTTTCTTGCTTCCTCCTGGGCTGGAACACATTTGTAAACAAGGGGAGGAATTATACTGAGCCGAAGTACATCTAAATATGTTTTCAGATATTTGGTTAGCTTGGGGTGTGCTTGATTTTTTTGGCAGGACAGACTTTAAAAAGTAATGTGAACAGGTTTTGATTAAAAAAAGGTCCTCTAAAATGAATCCTATTTCCCAGCTCATCATATAAAGTTACCTTAAGTTACCTGTCGTTTGACAATTCATTTCTTGACACATTTTAGTCACATCAATGTGTGACCAATGCTAATGAATGGTGAGGAACTCACTCCCTCTAGCTAGAACAGGACCACATACTGTTAGAATGCTAGTGTGAATTACATCAAATATACCCAGATGTTAATTAATGTCCTAAAGGCTCAACTGTAAACATACTTAATGAGTGTCCCAAAGTCTTTCAGCCAGATAGTTAATGAATGTCTAAACTATATTTTCGCCATATAACCATCACTGTGCCAGGTAATGAGTATCAGCAGTAAACAACTAACAGCATGTTGGCTTCAGGAGTTAAATACAAATACAGTGAGCAAAGCAGCTCTACTTGTTTTGAAATTTGGCAACACTGATTTGAAGATGAATTGTTTTTACCACTGAAAGTTAAAAAGTCAAAGTTAAAACTGCTTAGATTTGGGCTTTTTTGTCCTTTGGTTGCAACCAGTGTGCTACCTCCGGGTCTGAGAAGTGAAGCCAAAGCGAAATGCCTTAAACTTGCATTATTTCTAATAGCCAGCAGGGGGCGACTCCTCTGGTTGCAAAAATAAGTCTGATTGTATAGAAGTCTATGAGAAAATGAGCCTACTTCTCACTTGATTTATTACCTCAGTAAACATTGTAAACATGAGTTTATGGTCTCAATCGTTAGTTTCAAGTCTTCTTCAATACAGCATGATGTTCATTTAGTAAATTATGGTCCCATTTAGAGTCAAATAAACCATAAAGTAGTGTATGCTTCAGGGCGTGGCTACCTTGACAGGTCACTACCACAGCGTTGTCCGGTTTGGGAGTTGTCCGTGTTTTTGTCTTAGAACTTTAACCCTCTCACAGTGTGTTTTCAGTTCATGAAAGTTAATTCCAACCTTTTCGGTCGCTGAAAATGTCTTATTCTGCGATAATTTGTACTTAGCTCCACCCTCTCGTGTCACTTCTGGTTGCAAAAAATCAACATGGCTACGGCCAAATACCAAGATGGCGATGGCCAAAATGCCAAACACTATGCTTCAAAACGGCAGTCCACAAACCAATGGGTGACGTCACGGTGACTACGTCCACTTCTTGTATACAGTACAGTCTATGGTTGTAACTTAGCATCCATAAGTCATTAATAGACTGCATAACTACACTAAAGAAGTAGTGTACTACTATAGTGTGTGAAAGTAAAAGTCACTATAATGTAAAGGGAAATAATGCATGACAGAAGCAAAAACATTCGGATAAGAATACTGAATTCAGTAACAGTATTCAATTTGCATAACCAGTCATAGTATGTAGCTATGTTGGCTGTATATTTCTACTTTTGCATTCACTTTAGAATTTTCTACCTTCAGTTAGGTTTGTGAGGCCTTTCTGCTGTCTTTTGACAATAATCCGTGATGTGACTCAAGGGGCTTTGCAATCTGTACAGCAAACATCATCCTCTATCCTTAGACCCTTGACTCGTATGAGGAATAACTCCCGGGCTTTGATCTTGTCCTTCATCCTTCTCTCTGCAACAAGCTGACAATCTGCCACAGCTCAATGTAGAGAAAGTGAGAAGGGTTATCCAAATGGCTTTGATTTTTTTTCCCTCGTCGTCCTCTCCGCCACTGCCTCCACATTGTCCAGTTCCAACCGGATCACCTACAGTAGCAGGCCTTCCTTAACCCTCTGAGACCCACGATCCCGACCGACTTTACTGTTTTTCAGAGGTTGTGGCAGGCTCAGTTTTAAAGCTAGAGTGAAGCTAGAAAACCTAAGGAATCCATTGGTACCAACCCTGTCATGCTAGCATGTTGGCAAAGAGGCTAAATAAGGCTCCTTTTATTACATTCCTTCAAAGTTTTCACTACATAAAGTATATTATATGAGTCAGGACAGACATAGATGTAAAGTGCAACTTGACTGGTTGGCGGAGGCATACAACTGCGAGGCGGTAATTCTAGTTTAACCCTAAGAGACCAGCTGGCCCGTGGTTGATCCCGACTGACTTTACTGTCTTTCAGAGGCTCTGGCAGGTTCAGTTTTAGGGCTAGAGTGAAGCTACAGATATCATATGAAACTAAAAAGCACAAGGAATACATTGGTACCATGTCATGCTACCATGTCGGGAATGAGGCTAAATAACGCATAAGTTGGGCTAAATTTTGGCGAGGAAAAATTGGCATGGCCATTTTCAAAGGGGTCCCTTGACCTTCTAACCTCAAGATATTGGAATATACCCACAAGTCTCCCCTTTACAGACATGCCCAATTTATGATAATCACATGCAGTTTTTTTCATGCAATATAAATGGGTTATTATCGCCTACTCTAAAATGTGTTTTTGAATATTTCTGTATACTGGGGTCCCTAAACAGTCTTGGAATTACATAAATTGGGTATCACTGTAAAGATGAGACTCTTGTGGATTAAAAAAGTCCAATTGTATTCATGTGTGAAGATATTAGACCATTTTTAGAAATTTGACCTCACTGTATAAAATGACCTGTGGTGACCTCTAGGATAATCACAACATCATTAAACAAACTATAGGACCTAGAGCATTCAGAAGATGGATGGCTTTCGTAGCTAGATTGACAATAAGAGGGTTTCTGAGCAGTTTCCAGAACAGAAGTCCTCACCATCCAATTGCCGAAAAATGCAATTCCTGCAGGAATCTCAAAATGTCAAAATCACAGCATGGCTTTTTCTATGGTGTTCCTAAAGGTCTTGGTGTCTTAATGTGGTATTTTGGAGGGATTATTAATACTTTTTTATCAATTCTTGATAAAAAAAATGGTTAAATTTAGCATCAAATCTGTGTAATGGTATGTAATGGTATCATTCCAAAAATTGCTGCAACAACTTATGAGACATAATAGAGCATGGGAATGGCCATCATATCCTAGCTATTTAATTTGTGTGGCTTGTGGCATAAGCCTGGGTGTCCACTGCTCTTTTTATTCAATCACCATTTTTGTTTGATTGCCTGATTTTGTTTAATTGAGTTTCGTCTCTTCTAGTACTCTTTTCACCCTCGTGAATTTGAATTGGAAATGGAATACACAGAGCAATTTCTTTTGGAACACAGCTTACTTACTTTATGCAATTTGAGATGGATGAGATAGGAAGACAGCATGTGTCTCACTGGAAATTATTCACTAGAATCATACATGTCAATATAGAGATATTGTATATTTATTCCCTTTATTAAATTCCTTCAAAGTTTTCACTACACACAGTATATTATATGAGTCTGGACAGACATGGAGGTAAACTGCAATGTGACTGGTACAGTACTTTTACTTGAGTACAATATTCTAGTCTCTCCACCTCTAAATATAAGTAACTTGTACACACACAAGTAAAATCGAAGTATACAGCATTTGTGGTTAAGGAGTTATAATCACCGGTATAGTCATTTTAACCTTAGTCTCAGCCTGTGACCAAAGACGTGAGTCACATTTCACTTGGAGTTTTACTTTGTATTTTCTTGACTGACTCAGTTTTCTCCCTCCGCCTTGTACACGACCTCACAGAAGACTAATGACGTCCGGATCCGAGCCCATCCATCAGAAAACAGAGAACAACTGTTAACACAAATCGTACATCTTTTAAATATGAATACCTTTGATTTATGCGTCTGTGCTCGGATGGATTAATGTGATTATAGTTATTAAACCTGGAGAATAATGAGTTACAGAAATTCCAGCTCATGAAAGCGTCAGCAGACTGCTTATTAAACATCATTCATAATCAGCTCCTTAGTATACAGATAGGATAGAGTTGTGCCCCCACACTGTGCCGTACCAGATGGCTAATATTTGGCATGCAGCAATGGAGTGACAAGAGCTAAATAAGAGCAGTGACATTAATATTGGCATGACTAATTGTCAGAAAAACTATGGCTTAAAAGGATAATCAGAATAATCATATCATACATGACATGTGAAACCGGTGCATTCTTTTTTTCTGAAGCTGATATTATATAATCCACACCCTTTGTAGAAGAAAAATCCCATTATTGGATTATGTCTGTGAAGTGCCACTCATTCTGGACTAAGCCATGAAAAGAGCCTGAAATGTATTTGCTAAATGGCTTGAAAAGGCAACGATACAAAAACATTTTTTAGTATTCCGTTTATGAGGATGGCAATTCAGCAGAGAAATCACTATCTTCACACAAGACGGGCAATTGAGTTATCAAAGTCTGTGGATAATGTACATGAAATATAAATTTCAAATGGATACTGAAAGAGAATGTTGTCATGCTGCAGTGCAGTCGTGAATACTAAACCGTCTGCTCTTCACATTGACATGCTGTAATTTACTGATCGATGCAGAAAGCACACACTGTTTTTGCAGTAATATGTTACTGACGTTGCACAGTTGTTATTTTTACCTCATGATCCGAAGCCTGGCGCTTTGCATGACGGGAAGCAGATGGGAAACACACAAAGTGAAAGGTACTGTCTCAAAAATGCATGGAAAAAAGGCCAATAGAGCTTTTCAGTCAGCCGCTATAACCTGCTTTTTGTCAAGAGTGTTCTCATTTTCTGCCATGGCTGTGGTACAGACGGAGATAACTCAACAACTATCGCATGGATTGCCATTACATTTTGTACAGGAGTTCCCGTTCCCCAGAGGATAAAGTCGAATGACTTTGGTGATCCCTTGACTCTTCATCTAACACCACCATCAAGTTAAAATTTCAGTTTGCCCAACGCTTTAGTGTATGACTAGATGTCTGCAAAGCTTAAGACATTTCCATCAGCCTCAGCTGTACATTTCCAGTTCCAGTTCCAATACCCATACTCCCATACGGTTTAGTATGCCAGAAAAAGATTTAGTATGTCCCAATACATAGTATGTCAAATGTAGTATGCCAAAAATACCAAGATGTCCTACTACATCAGGTCTCATTTTGCGTTACGCAAGCCAGCATGCCTTACTGGTTATTGTGGCCCACAATCCTCTGCACAGCGGATATATGACAAAGAGAGTCAAAGTTCAAGGTGCAAATGTTATGACGAAGTAGTATGTACCAATTTTTATGCATACTGCATGAACAGTATGTCCTTTGTAAGGGCAGATGCAGTATGCACTTAAAGTAAAAAGAAAAAGTATGCGATTTGGAACGTAGCCATAGTAAAGATTATACTGTATTGTACTGTAATGTATTATATGTAATGTCTTGTTTTTTATCTGAACCTTGAGTCTGCAATAAGGTTTGAATTGAATTGAATATACCTGCTGTACATTAGCATATTAGCAAACCCTTTCTTAGGTTTAGGCAACACAACCAGTTTGGTTTAAGAAAAGAATCATGATTTGGCTTAAAATTACATTACAGTACGATTGTAAAGTGAAAGTGAAACTTAACGTTGTGAACAAGGGACACAAACAGCGGTCTCCTTGATGAAAGCCCTGTGTTTGTTGTACCCATCCACCACCCCTCCCACTCGCCCTACGTGTGTTTTTTCGCTTGTGCATCGGTATCACACGGAGAGGGCAAAGCGTCAGTATTTGACGCTCTGGGAATGAGAACGGGCTGTTTATTTTGACCCAGAAAATTAAGTTACATGGCTTTTATTTAGACTCAAGGTGGCGTTCAAATACGAACCGTGCTTTATTATTTCATTAATTTAGGTACATGGTGAAAAATTTTATGTTTTAAATGTTACTTTGTATACTGTGTGTTCAACTACAGCTATTTTTGTGAAATAAACAGATACAGGTACAGATAGTAGCTTTGCGTTACACCCTTAGTAGAAAGAATGCTCTGCATTACATGACATTGTTATTTTCATGAATTTTTAGACAGTAAAATGCTCACATTTATACCATCAGACAACATAAATATTTCTCATCATCTGAACAGCTCTGTTTCCGCCCCTGCATAACGACAGAACATTTTTGTTTTTTCTAACTTGACATGCTCAAAAATAGATATTTTCTTGAAGGCAAAATAACCATTCTGAACATCTGCAGCCGTGCAGAAAGTGTGTCTCCATGCGGTGTCAGTCTGTAGACAAATACAACTTCATTAGTTTTGGAGATCAGGAGATTGAGGTGAGGGTACAATGTGTTATAATAGAATGGAAGGCAGATGACAGTCCTATTTCCTTTGAGACTTTCCTGTTCACTGTCTTCTATTATATTAAACCAAATCAATTATCCCAAAGGCAGCATGCTATAATAGGAAGCTGGGTGGGCATTTTTTAAACAGAGTAGGCCGGTCGCTCAAATCCAAACACGCCGTGTGCGATTACAGTGATGAGGGCATTGAAATCCTGTAATTGAGACATGCAACATTATGATTGCAAACTGATTGAATATAATTAGCCGTGGCTTTGACTTTGTTTGCTTGCTTCCTTTAATTAAAAGATTTTTCTTTTTCTTTTCAGAGGAGATCTACATTATGCAGGAATGTTTGAGAAGTGATTAGCCCGGTAAGAACCACTAAGATAATGAATCGTACCAAAGTGTGCTGCGGTTGCCAAGTGGCCTCCCCCTTATACTGCTTGCGCTGTAAATAACTCAGCAGTGTCCGTGTTTAATCCAGAACTAGTTGAGAATAATGTTGCGGTGTTAAAGCAGCAGTAGGCGAGATTGGAGCAAATATGATTAAAAAAAGTTATTTTTATAAAACTGTCACTAAATCCTGACAGTAGTGCATGAGACAGGTAATCTGAAAAAAATAATGTGCCACTGTGTCCTCCGGTGCTCCTAATGGGCATCTGCAAGATTTCACAGACCGGAGGAAAACAACCAATCAGAGCCGAGCTGGAGCCTTGATGTCTCTGAGCAGCTGTCAATCACTCGCGAAACTCTGATTAAACGGTCAAACGAGGGAGCGCTGATCAAATATAAATCAATATTCTTGTTACTGTAATGTCTATTTCTCACATATATTTTTTTCAGAAACATCTCGTTGACATCTTGACTGACAGCTGCCGTTAAACGAACAGCCAATAGGAACGCTCTCTCTCTGAAATGACCTGTTATTGGCAAAAGTCTCCCGGGGCTAGATTTTTTAATAGTGATGTTCCGATACCATTTTTTCCATCCCGATACCGATTCTGATTCTGATCCCTGATCTTGCAGTATCGGCTGAAACTGAGTACCTATCCCATACCAGCGTGATTAAAATATATATATATATAGTTATTATTAATATTATTATTAAACAGCTCTTTACTATTGACCATGCATGGATGTGATTTGATGACTATTTTTGTTGCATCGTGCTCTTTCATGTGATGCATCTTCAGATGTGTTATAAGATTGCTGATGTTGAAATTGGCAACACTATAGTGCCACACCTCAAAACGGAATCCTTACATACTGTACATATCGTCGTTCTAGTTGTTGGATTTTTCACTGTGAAATATTGACAAAAAATGACATTTTCCTCGCTCTGACTACCGTTACACTCTCCAGTAGCCTCGCACTGTTGTTGCTTGCTATTGTCATGTGACAAACTACCTTCAATCAGTTCTTCTTTGCTGCTCTAAAACAGTAGTTGCCAGTGGCAACCATGATACATCCAGGGCAACAGCACAGTGAAGGCTTACTGTTTTATAACGGCGAAGAAGAATTGATATCCGGTTAAACAAGTTGTTTTTTTCTGGGTTAATAAATGATGGTATCGGATCAGTGCATAGACTGGCATACTCGCCAATCGGACGCATCTTCAAAACTGGTATCGGAACTCTATTTTTTCAAAGTCTGAAAACAGAGCCATGAAGATGTGCAGAATTTTAGTTTTCTCTCAGAACACTTGATTTACAATATGCTGAAAGGTTATTATAGAATTTTTGTACCTAATGGTGCCAAAAACATTCTGCCTACTGCTGCTTTAACCTGCAAAATGATGTATTTTCCCTTCTCTGCGTTCATCATTTCAGGATAACGTCCTTGATAAGCAGGTGTGACAAAAGCTCATCCAGGTTAATGTTTCACTGACAGCTTCTTGATGAGCCAGACCATAAATAGACGCTGTAGTTACACCTTTATATACGTACACGAGTACAGTTCCCTCTGAACTTGTCTACAGAGCTGTGCCTTGACACATCTCTTGCCTACCCACAGCTTGCTCCCGAGCACGCTGTCTGCCTGCCTGCTGTGAATATTAAGTCCATTCTCCTCTAGTGTCTCTGTGGGTGTGAGGCCTTGTCCTTGCAGAGCAGAGCACACTCCATCCCTGACAAGGGCTCCCGCTTTTATCACCTGATGCTGCGAGAGCCAAACGAGGGCCCGGCCATGTTCAGCCATTTATCATCCGCGATCGGCGAGCAGCCACAGGGGCAGAAAGGACCTTGGCTGCGTGTTCACGCTCTCCCCCCCCCACCCTCCCACCCTCCCCTGCCATTTGTTCTTAAAGTCGACCAGGTTTAGTGTCACTGTGGTCTACTGCGTTCACTGCAGGGAAAAACAAACATCAACGTGGTGGCTTTGTTTATACACAGCGGGGCTCGTGTCTGGGGCTTTTTTTTTTCACCTACTGTATCTTGCACAAAATACTCGCTTCAAGGTAACATAGATGATAATGATGAATGTGGCAAATATGGTTAGGGGAGCGTTAAATGGGGGTGCTTATTTATTTTCGTCCCGACATCCATTCTATTTGTAGTGCGAGGCGTTCAGCTGAGAAATGTCTGCGACTTATAATGAATTGAGAAATATGTACACAGCATAGAAAGTTATTAGCATAAGTATGATTTGACAAGCGGCAGGCGCTATTTTGCAAGATGTTCAATAGTGTTACCTTTAACTAGTTGAATAACTGCTTAAAGCCACAGAGCAACATATTGATGAATGTGTGCACAAAACCACCTCAAGAAGAGAGTGGCTGGTTTTGTTGAGCTCGAACAAAAAGGGGCTGGTGGGAAGGTAAATTGAATGCTTTGCATCAAATTTTCCTAAAAATAAGGGGTTGTGTATACCTATCTCCATATCTATGTTAACCACAGGGTTGCTATTCCCTTTCATCCACCTCGTTTTGCACTACACTCCCTTCGTAATAGCTTGTTTGGACTGACATACTCTCAAACCGTGTATTTGCTCCGTCCTGGCTGGTCGAGGAGTCATTTTTATTCAGTGTAGCAGGGTTGCGCTTAACGCCCACTTTCACTATTTCCTGAGTGTGCTCTGGAGGATACGCTGCAGTAGGTAAACAAGAAATGGTATGCAGGCATATAGCATCTAAAATACAGCAATATTTTAGCCATGCAAGGCTCCAGAGATGACATCTTTTAGCTTTTAGTGATATTTCTCAACAGCTTTTTGAAGGGTTGCTGTGCAATTTGGTAAAGCCATTCATGGTGACCAGAGGATGAATACTGATGACTTTAGTGATCCTCTGATTTTTCCTCTAGCGCCACAGTAACGTTGACAACTGACCAGGATTATTCTAGTAAACTTAAACTGAAACTAAAGCGAAAATCAGCAGTGAAAAATATTGTTAATAAACTGAAACTAAATGAAGATATCTTCTAAGAACAACTAAAACTAAACTGAAAGAATATTAATAAATACATTTAATAAAAATAGACGTAAATTAATTTCAGTTATAGTTTTTTAACTCGAATATATCACAACCGATAACAGGAGACTGCATGAATTTCCGTCAACTCTCGTGACATTGACTTCACATTCCAAGAGATGGCGCTATGCAGCGATTGCTTCACATTGGACACTAAAGTAGTGTGAAGATTAAACATGAAACATTATGGCTATTCCCATACGGTTCTACAACCACGTATTTTCTATGTATATGTAGCTACTTGTGAGACATTATACAGTAGTTGGCCCTAACAAAAACAAACTAAAACTACTGTTAAACTAAATACTAGGGCTGTCAAGGTTAACGCAATAAGGCGTTAACATTAACACAAATTCATTTTAACACCACTAATTTCTTTTAACGCATGTCCATTTTCAAAGGGGTCCCTTGACCTCTGACCTCTAGATATGTGAATGAAAATGGGTTCTATGGGTACCCATGAGTCTCCCCTTTACAGACATTCCCAGTTTATGATAATCACATGCAGTTTGGGGCAAGTCATAATCAAGTCAGCACACTGACACACTGACAGCTGTTGTTGCCTGTTGGGCTGCAGTTTGCCATGTTATGATTTGAGCATATTTTCTATGCTAAATGCAGTACCTGTGAGGGTTTCTGAACAATATGTGTCATTGTTTTGTGTTGTTAATTGATTTCCAATAATAAATATATACATACATTTGCATAAAGCAGCATATTTGTCCACTCCCATGCTGATAAGAGGATTAAATACTTGACAAATCTCCCTTTAAGGTACATTTTGAACAGATAAAATAAGTCTGATTCATTTGGGATTAATCTCGATTAACTATTGACAATCATGCGATTAATCGCAATTCAATATTTTAATCGATTGACAGCCCTACTAGATATATAATAACTAAAATTAAACCTTTCTGAAAAACTGAAACTAAACTAAAATTAAAACTAGCAGACACACTCTAAAAAAACCAAACTTAAATATAAAATAAACTAATTAAAAATGCAAAACTATTATCACCTTGGTACAGACATTCATGTTTCTCTCAGGATGAATTGTTACTACTTTGGTTAACCCTATACATTTCACATAGTGCCATCGTTAGGTAAAACTACGGGCGACCCCTTTTCACATTGCGACATTCACATATTGTTATTATAAAAATATCAATTATTGGCGCCTTGATCTTGTGTACTGACATTTTCCTTTGAGCTTCAAGATGTTTGGCTTTTGCCAAGTCATACCGCATATTAATTTGAGATAAGTGCCATCAGCAGCAGCCCCATTCTGAAATTAGTTTTGCAAATGTTGTTGAAGTTATTCTGTATTGTTTGTTTCCTCCTGTCTGTACAGAACAAGCAGGAAATGTATTAATATTATCTGAATATAATTGGTATTTGCATTAGAAAATCCAAAGCAAAGTTCTCTGAGAAATAAAGCATACATGATTATACATTTCTAAATTCCATTTTTCAACTGTGTGAAATTCATTCTCAGCACAAAAAGCCTTGTGCAACTTGTTTTCCTAACTTTTGCATTGATTATTTAAACCAGAGTCAACACGATATCATTTATAATCGTGTTTTTGCTAATGCGCTCTATATTTTTAGCAGCAAAAACCCTTCCGTCTCTACCCATTTTGAATTATAATAACAAAAGCCGGATGATTTATTCCTGCTCCCTTTGTAGTGCTCTCTTTTCTCCTACCTGTCTCCAGGAGAGAGGAGTGATGCAATAGCCTGATATCAACATCTGTGCCTGTGTGAAGACAGTGCTGCCCAGATAAGATGCTCACAAGTGCACAGAGGAGGGCTGTAGTGTGGGGGGAGATATGCAGTGCAGACAGATAAAGAGAATAGCAGGAATCCAAGTGGCTGCCGCACAAAATCGCATGGGTAGTAACTTCAGAATGACCTCAACAGATATAAGGCACATCAGCACACAACCACGTCCTACTGAGACCTAGTGCTGTTCGCACCGAGGACACTGATTGTTCAGAATAAGCTTTGACTTTGACAAATTCCTGTCACACATACAGTTTGACAGGAATTTGGATATGTTATGCAATGCCCATTCCCTTAAAACAGATGTTGTGGAATAAAAAATGGCTTGGAACATTGGATTTTTAGTGGGCAAAAATATACGCATATATTACACCCTTTTTCTACCTGGAGTGAATACAATGCCACAGTCCATATGTACAGTATTATTAATATTACATGAGTTATGAAAACCTAAGGCAGCAATGGCCTGCTTCAATATCGTTGATACATTTAGGGTGCTCATAAAAACAACACTTTGTAGGCTGAACAAGTCAAGCAAGGTCAGCTAGTAAATGTGTATGGTGATCTAATTGTGAAAGATTTTGCAAGGAATTGTCCAACATGTCATCATTTCATCATTTTAGCCGATTAAGCATTTGTGTGGAGTTGTCATAATTACCATATGAATTCTTGAGTTATGGCTTAAAAAACGTGTTTTGTGAGGACACAGTGACCTTGACCTTTGAACACGGAATTCTAATCAACCAATCCTTGAATCCAAGTTGACATTTGTAACAAATGTAATGAAATTCCCTCCAGGTGTTCTTGACATATTGCGGTCACAAGAATCGGACTGACGTAAGGTCACAGATACCTTGACCTTTGACCACCAAATTCTAATCAGTTCATACTTGTGTCCAAGTGGACGTTTTTCCCAAATTTGAAGAAATCCCCTCCAAAATAAACAAAATTAAATGACAAACATCACCCCAAAAAAATCAACCAACCTTACCACCGGGTTTGCGATCTCCTGGGAAAATGAAGGCTTGATTTACGGCACAAAGGAAGAGATAGCGCTTGGGGTTGCATCCATCCATCCATCTGCAACCGCTTATCCTGTTAGGGGTCGCGGGGGGGCTGGAGCCGATCCCAGCCGACATTGGGCGAAGGCGGGGTACACCCTGGACAGGTCGCCAGTCCATTGCAGTGGCATTATACATTTCTTGTTGCTCTCTTTTTTCTCTTTCTGAGAAAAGAGTCTGGAACAAACCCACAAAATTGCAGTTGTAATTCATACTAAATTTACTCCTTATGGTGTCTGAGCAACAAAGAAGTTTGCTTTACAGTCTGGTCGCAGGAGGGGCGACCAGAAATTCCTTGCAGGTTTCTATAGTCTTGCACATGATTCTCCTACAGGAGGTGTGCTGCGACACAGGCGTACTTGTCATAGCTCGTGGTGGCTCATCAATAGGGTCGCGGAGCAGCAACACAGATGCTGGCTGAGGTCGCTGTCCTGGAGAGACTAGCTAATCACAGTCTCTGTGGGGAACAGCAGGGGAGCACGCTGTCTTCTAATGCTCCATCTGCATGCTCGCACACACAAACACACGCATATACACTCCTGCACAGTCATGCAAGTAAACAGCAAACACGAGGCTGACACCCCTCCACAGGCGCACGCATAAACATGTCAGGAAGTGCAGATGCAATCCAGGAACATGTGCGTTATCGCCCTCCCTGCTGCGTCACTCCCAATTGGTTGCTGCTGTGTTTGCCCAAATCCAAATGAGACAGTCTTAGTGAATATAAATACATTAGTGTGTGTTTGTGAGGGCTCATTGCCAGTCACAAGAATGTGGTAGTCGTGTACTTTCAGAATTAGGTAATATTGTTTGGCATTAAAGGTGATGTTGAACTTTCATGGAAGTCTGAAAAGATCAAAGTTTAATATGTAACGTTTTACATGAGGAGTTAAGCGAACTAGTGCCTATGTCATGGTAAAAGGACATTTTATTGAGCTTCAAGCACAAAAGCAAACACTTTTATAAAATTCAGATATCTCATATGTTGCATGAAATGTGGCATTCAGGATTATTTGCATAGGAATGTTAGAAACATAAAAATGCAAATACACAGAAGAAGAAGGGATGTTAGCTTAAACCAGCAGTACGTACAATTGGAGCAAATATGATGAACAAATATGAAAAACAGTTATTTTATGGTGACTATATCCAGACAGTAGTGCATGAGACAAGTAATCTGAAAAAAATCATGTCCCTCTGTGTCCTCCAATGTCCTCCAATGTCCTCCATTGTTGCTAATGACATCTGCAAGATTTCACAGACTGGAGGAAAACAACCAATCAGAGCCCAGATGGAGGTTGCCGTCTCTGTAAATCACTCGCGAACTCCGATCAAACGGTCAAACTAGGCAGCGCTGATCAAATATCAATCATTATTCTGTTACTGTAATGCCTATTTCTCGCCTCAAACGTTTTCAGAAAAATCTTATAGTGTACTGTTTAGCTGTAAAATGAGAACGTGTGTGACGCATGTTGAGATCAGTTGAGGAAATACCAAGCACCGCCCACCAGCCGGAGCAAACTTTCTCATTTAGAACAACAGTTAGAACCAACATAAAACTGGTAGTAGCAGTTTAAAATGTGCTAATTTCATATGATTCCAATTTTAGAAAAACAATAGTTCCACTCTGCCACCCAGTAACATTCCATGGCAAAGCAAAAGTACCATTGAATATTGAACATAATGTTATTTTTGACTGAAACATTGACTGAAGCATAATATTTTGTTCGTTAAAAACATATTGTTAATTTTGGAAATGATTACTTCTATCTTTTTTTCAATAAATGTTGACTTTTGTACTGAGTTATTGGAATTATTTGGGTCACGCAAGTCGGGATCAATCCTACGCAGCCACCACTGGAATTTGATTCTACAAATACTGTAGTATAATACTAATACATTTTAGTGTAGCCTGATCTTTATCTGACACTGTGCACAAATACCAGCTTTAAACAAAATGTGGCCAACTAAGTACCAAAAAATATATCTTTTTGAATAGTTTGATGAACAGACTTTTCTGTAAATTATCCAGTAAGTGTGTTATGTGTGTATTATGCAGACAAATCCTGGCGCACCCCCTGAGATCGTTGGTGCCCCCCTAAGGTTGGGAACCACTGTGCTACACAGGGGGAAAAGTCACTTTCAAAACTAATTACATTCTGAATGGCTTACCATTTTTACATTTTATGACTACGACTGCTCGGACTTTAACCCTTTCTTTGTCTTCGTTTTGCAGAAACCTAACACTTGCTTTTCAGGATTTTTCGATTAATTTCTTTTTAGTGACGGTCAGCCTTTCAGCCGTGCAGAGTGCCAGTCCAGGTCTAAAAGTCAGAGCATGCCAGTAGGCCTGTTGAGATGAGAAATCACCTTGTGTCTTTGTATACTTTTACTGCAACAACATCCCACACTCAGCAAACGCAGTGCTAGACCGAAACCTTGTTCAACCTTTAAAAAAAAAATCTATGTCCCATGAAAACATTTATGTGAGGTCTGATCCGGTTGTTTGTAAGACTACACTGTATCAGTGAGTGTAAAGCACACATTCACAATGTGATCCAATCAGCAGTAAAACACTCCCAACCATGAACATGTTGTTAAGGCCACACTCAAAGAAAATATAGGCTTTATAAAAAACAGGAGAATAGCAGATAAGACACACACTTGAGAGTTATTTTGGCTCCATCTCATAAGT